>NC_138339.1:16174166-16775000 GCF_046562875.1 Panthera onca
GCGTAGCTGAATACTCAGAACTGTGATGGAGAGATAGAAAACAAAAAATAACCAGTCAGAGCTGATGAATTCAATAACTAAAAAGGAAAAATACACCAGAGGAGGCCAATAGCAGATCGGAGCATAAAAAAGGATGGACCAGCAATCTGGAAGACAGCATAGTGGAAGCAACCAAGAACAACAAAAAGAAAAAATAAATACATAAAAATTAGGATAGCATAAAGGGATCTCTGTGACAACATCAAGCATAATAACATTATAGCGATCCCAGAAATAAAAGGGAAAGAGTAGGGGCAGAAAATTAACTGAAGAAATAATAGCTGAAAACTTCCCTAACCTGGGAAAGGAAAACCTATCCAGATCCAGGCAGGAGAGAGTCCTAAATAAGATAACCCAAGGTGGTCCACACAATGACACATGCTAATTAGAATGATAAAAATTAAAAATATAAGGGCACCTGGATGGTATAGTTCGTTAAGCCTCCGACTCTTAATTTTGGTTCAGGTCATGATCTCATGGTTCCTGGGATCGAGCCCACATCGGGGTCCTCCTTCATCCCTGCTCACTCTCTTGTTCTGTCTCAAAATAAACTTTAAAGACATTTTAAAAATATAATATTAAGAGGAACAAGAGGAAAACAAACCATTATGTACCAAGGAAACCCATAAGGCTTTGAGCCTATTTTTCAGTAGTAACTTTGAATATATGATGCTACTTCTTTCTGGCCTGCAAAGTGCAGAAAGGGGAAAAAAAAATACAACCAAGACTATTTTATTCTCAAGGTTATCATCCAGAGTTTAAGGAGAGATAAATATTTCCCCAAACAAAAGCTAAAGGAGTTCATCACCACTGTACTGGCATTAAAAGAAATGTTAAAAAAAAAAAACTTTCTCCAGGGAAAAGAAAAGACAATTAAAAAAAGAAAGAAAACCTAGGGTGACTTAGTGGATTAAAAGAAAAAAGACCTATGTTTATGGTGCCTACAAAATGCTCACTTCAGACCAAAGACACCACGTAAAAGTGAAATGATGGAAAAAATATCACATGCCAATGAAAGTGAGGGGAAAAAACTGGGGCTGCAATACTTATATCACACAAAATAGATTAAAAAAAAAAAAACAACTGTAACATCAGAAGCAAAATACAGATGTCCATTCTTGCCACTTTTACTGAACATAGTATTGGAAGTCCTAGCCATAGTAATCAGACAGGAAAAAGAAAAAAAAAAAAAGATCCAACTTGGTAAGGGAGAAGTAGAACGATCACTATTTTCAGATGGCATGATATACATATAGAAAACCCTAAAGACACCACCAAAAACTATTAGAATAAATGAATTCATCACAGTTGCAGAACACAGAGTCAGCATATAGAGATCTGTTGCATTTCTACATGCTAATAACCAGTAGAAAGAGATATTAAGAAAACAATCCCAATTATAACTGTAACAGAAAGAACAAAACATCTAAGAATAAATTTAACCAAAGAGGTGAAACACCTGTACTCTGAAAATTATGACATTAATGAAAGAAGTTGAAAACAAATGGAAAGATATAATATGCCCGTGGATTGAAAGAATATTTTTAAATGTCCACACTACCCAAAGAAATCTACAAAGTGATCGCTGTTTAAACAATACCAATAGCATTTTTATCATAACTAGAATAAAAAAAAAAATCCTAAAATTCTATGGAACCACAAAATACCCCAGATAGCCAAAACACTCCTTGAGAAAGAACAGAGTTGGAGGCATCACAATTCCAGACTTTAAACTATACTACAAAGCCATAAGTAATCAAAATATACACAAAAATAGACACATAGGTCAATAGAACAGGATAGAGAGCCAAGAAATAAACCAACACTTATATGGTCAATTACCACACAGGAATCAAGAATACACAGTGAGGAAAATACAGTCTCTTCAATAAATGGTTTTGGCAAAACTGGACAGCTTAATATGCAAAGGAATGAAACTGGACCACCTTAATACACCACATGCAAAAATAAACTCAACATGAATTAAAGGGCGCCTGTGTTGCTCAGTCAGTTAAGCATCGGATTCTTGATTTTGGCTCAGGTCATGATCTCATGAACCTTGAGATCAAGCCGTATGCTCTCAGTGCAGATCCTCCTTGCGATTCTCTCTCCCTCCCTCTCTGCACACCTCCCCCCAAAACAAACAAACAAACAAACAAAAACCAAAAAAAAAAAAAAAAACAAACCAAAAAAAAAAAAAAAAACCACTTTAAAGCAATGAATTAAAGACCCAAATCCAAGACCTGGATCCATTAAGTCTCCAAAAGAAATCATGGGCAGTTATTTTCTGGACATTAACCTCAGCAGTATTATTCTGAACATGTCTTCCTGGGCAAGGGAAACAAAATCAGAAATAAAAAATTGATAATACGTTAAACTCCAATGCTTTTGCACAGTGATGGAAACCATCCACAAAAAGGCCACCTACTTAATGAGAGAAGATATCTGCAGATGATATATCTGATAAGGGTTTAATATCCAAAATATACCAATAACTCCTATAACTCAACAACACAAAAATAAATACTCTGATTAAAAGATGGGCAGAAAACCTGAACAGAAATGTTTCCAAAGAAGGCGTACAGATGGCCAACAGATATGTGAAAAATGTTCCACATTACGAATCAACAGGGAAATGCAAATCAAAACCACAAAGAGATGTTACCTCATACCAGTCAGAATAGCTAATATCAGAAAGACAAGAAATAAGGGTTGGCAAAAATATGGAGGGAAGACTCTCTCTCTGCCTCTCCCCCGTTCATGCTCTGTCTCTCTCTGTCTCAAAAATAAATAAACATTAAAAAAATTAAAAAAAAATATGGAGGGAAGATAACCCTCTTGCTCCATTAATACGAATGTAAATTGGTACAAACACTATAGAAAACAATATGGGGTTTCATCAAAAAATTAAAAATAGAAATACCATGCAAGCCACCCATTTCACTCCTAGGTATTTGCCTGAAGAAAGCAAAAACATTAATTGGAAAAGATATATGCACCCGTATCTTTATTATCTGTACTATTTACAGTAGCTAAGATATGAAAGAAACTTACATGTCCATAAATAGATGAATGGACAAGAAAACATGTGTATATACAAAATGGAATATTACTCAGCTGTAACAAAAGAATGAAATCCTGGCCATTTGTGACAATATGAATACATCTGGAGGGTATAACGGTAAGTGAGATAAGTCAGAGGAAAATACAATGAGTTCACCTATATGCGGAATCTAAAAGACAAAAGTGAATAAAACAAAACACCTACAAAACACATGTCCAAAATCAGAGAACAAACTGGTGTTTGGCAGAACAGAGGGAGATGAGGAATGAGGTGGGATAAGTGAAGGAGAGTAAGAGGTAAAAACTTCTAGTTATACAATAAGTCAGGGGGAGAAAATGTACAGCATAGAAAATACAGTTAATACGATTGTTGTATGGTGACGGATGTAGCTACATGCGTCATGGTGAGCCTTTCATACCGTATGCGATTTTCAAACCACTACATTGTACAACTGAAAATAATGTAATTTTACATAAACTATACTTCAACTAAAAATAGAAATCGAAGTTTAAAAAAAATTATCATAGAAAAAATATATATGACCCTCGAACATGTGTTTGAACTTCATGCGTTCATTTATACTCAAATTTTTTCAATACAATATGGTAACGTAAATGCATTTTCTCTTAAGAGTTTCCTAATAACATATGCTTTCTCTAGCTTACGTTATGGTAAGAATACAGTATATGAGAAAGATAACATACAAAGTATTAACTGTTTAGGTCATTAGTAAGGCTACTACTGGTCAAGCAGAGGTTATTAGTAGTTAAGTTCTGGAAAAGTCATACATCGTTTTTGACTGTGCAGTGGGTTGATACCTCTCACTTCATGTTGTTCAAGGGTCCATTGTATCTTACACATCCATGTATTCAAAATGCCTTCAAATAGATTAAAGTCAGCTCAGAATACTCAGGTCAAACTGTCCAAATAATAAAATAATATCCAAGCACATTTTGTGGGATGCACAATTGATCAATGTTCTCAGTTTATTGTTCTAAATTATTCTTCATTTAAATCTTATGTTTACATTTATGTATTGTAATGCACAAATAAGTTTTACCTAATATGCTTTTCAGAGAAATAAAAATGTGTTTTTTAAAAAAAATAATGTTAATTTATTTTTGAAGGAAAGAGAGACAGAGCATCAGTGGGGGAGGTGCAGAGAGAGAGGGAGACACAGAATCTGAAATGGGCTCCACGGGGCTCCACACGGGGCTCAAACTCACAAACCACAAGATCATGACCTGAGCTGAAGTAGGTGCCCCAATTTGCCTTTGATCAAAAAGTTTTCAACCTTCGAATGTTTTGTTTCTTTCATTAACACTTAATAAAAATAGTTCTGAGAAAAATTCATGTATGAATTTTTTACTAGTGCATTATTGAATCAGCTTATCAATACTGTGGATCAATTTTTCATAAAATGTTTATTTAATTATACCAAAAGAAATATTATTCTTAGTGCCATGACACTAATAAAAATAAAACCAGAAGCCATCATACTTTATTGCTTTATAATGTCATTCACATTTTTACATGATTCAAAAAATACCTTGTTTTATCAATAATCAACTTTATATGCTTCACATCTCAAGAATTAGTTACAATCCTGACAAATTGTAGCTGGATTTCATGGAGTAAGCATTAATTCTCTTCATCTTCATTTACTTATTATAATATAAAATTAAAGTAATTCCAAAGAACCAAAATTGTAACAGTAGCCACAAAGGACAATTTTTGATTGAGGCACAGTAGGCTTTGACGAGTGTCTCCTTTTGCTAGTGAGGAATCTAATCTCAGAAATTTCACAGCTAGTCTAATGTAATACCTAGCTGGAAAGTCATTAGGACATTGTTTTAGACATCTTTCAAATAAAGGGATTGCATGAGTTAATTCTGAGTACAAGACACTGTGCTGGGGTCACACACTACACAAGATACTCAATCTCCCTTTCCAGAGATTTAGACACTACACCTAGACATTCTATCTCCTAAATATCTTTAATTATAAAAGTACCACATATTGTCTCCCTATGTATCCAACTACCAGCATGGAGCTTGCCCTGAGTCACCACTGAAGAAACAAATGTTGTCTGGACATTTGTCTGCCTCCCCAAATAGACTTTGTGCTCCTCCTGGTTAGGACTATAATTTAGCATAAAGTTCAGCGTCCAGCACGCAGATACAAAGTAAAGAAGTATTTACAGTGAACTAAAAACACATTTTAAGCATGCATGTAATTTGCTTGGGCTGGTTCTTATGTTGTATTATAAAGTATTATATTTTATACAACATAAGAATAATCCTGAATAATATATTTACAATTCACGCGTTGCTTTAATGGGTTATTGTGAAAACAAACACCGTTTGCATTCCGTTAAAACTTTCTCTGTAGTTTCAGAAACCACACTGCACAAAGGTGGCAGTGACAAATAATCTGTGGACTTCACAAATTGAAAACACCGTGGTTGAAAGTCAGCTATTTGATCTGGAATGCAACACAAAAGCCTGATGACATTTTTTTTCCCATCTCATATATAGACACACTGAAGAGTACAAGATGAATTGACTTTATCAGGAAAAATTGGCAAATAAAATGGCTCATCCCTGCGATTTATCTTGGTTCTGGTGTCTTTGGCTCTTAATCGGGAGCTGTTATTTTGGAAACCGAGATTTTGCTTTACAAAATGACGCGTGTCGACACAATTTCGTGATGCGTGATTCAGTCATAAGTCTGATCTTATTAATTTCTCTGTGATTTTCTGTTTACAGACACTTTCCTGTATGTGCGGATGTATGTTTGTTCATTTATTTTTTTATTTTTATTTGTATGAACTTAGTTCTTTTGTTGGCTTTTCAGATCCATGTACGCAAAAGCACTTCACTGAAGACCTTCATTCTTTTGCTGACCAGAAGACCCGCAGGCATTTGACAATAACTAAATTAAACTCTTTACCTCAGTGTTGAGCAGCAACTCTGTAGAATAAAGACGTTGGATGTGCTCAGTTGAATACCCTGGGCTGCTGTGAGGACCAACTGGGATAATTCACAAAGACCCTTTCATAGGAATTACCTTCTACACATATATGGTGCAGTAATATATAATATCTTATATAATATCTTCTATTTCAAATATGTAAAACATTTGTATGTTTTTATAACTGGTTTTTGAGATTCATTAACTTTATGACTGAGAATGATGTTCTCATGTAATGGTTGTGTATTTGTTGGTCCTTCTGATGAAATTTTACTCAACAACCTTGAAATACAGGCTCCATGATTAATTTTGAAACCTCCCTGCGGGTTGAATCCATACCCCTGCATGGTGATAATGTCAAAATCACAATGCCTTGCTTCAGCACCCTTACATTATCAAGAAAATAACTGATAACGATACAATGATAAAAATGATTTAAAGTAGTTACTTGTCCTAACTACATCTGTGGCGCTCTCTTCCTACAGACTTAGGATTTCCAAGTTTTTGTCAGAATACTGGAGAAACTTATCCTAATTTTTGTGTTGATTTCACATTAGTTTTTCTATTAATTTTTAAGAAGTTTAAAAACATTTTCTTCAGTGTCTTTGCTCATTAAAAAAATAAAGTAATAATGATATCATATGTGAGGTCTCTCATTCCAAGGGTTTATGTCAATTAGATACAATTGATTGGACCTAGAAATTTAAATACACAATTAAAGATAATATTATAAATAATTTAATTCTAATTGAAAAATTGTTGCCTGGTAATTTCTTAAAATAAACACAGTAAGCAAAATACATACACATAATGTTTATAATGATTAATGTTATATTGTTTGCCATCCAAAAGGAAAAAAAAATGGAAGGGAAAAAAGTGTTGGCCCCTTAAGTCCCCTGGAAGTCACTTCAACCAAAAGGAGCCCCACTTGCAACAGTGGGAGACTGGTAGAACGACAATAGCTTCCTGTCCGTTTTTGCATATGAGATCTCAAGCAGTATAATGTTATTAGAACATCCATTCCCAATCTATGAAGGGAAGGGTCCTTTTTATCCACTTTGTGCCCAAATAGCTGAGTACAAGCTGCTCTAGGAACATGTTCACAGCTGTCTGCCATGGACTAAGATGAGGAGATGGGTCGGTGCTAGGGTGCCAAGAGCTGAAATTGAGCTAAATTAACTGTAATTTACAGTTCAAGCCTTCCTTTGGAATTTGCAAGCTCTCAACAGACTCTAGAATCCCAAAATATCTACATCATATAGATTCTACCAGTACAATTATTATCTAGTTGGAACAACAGATTCCCAGTGCTTCCTACTTTGCCATCTTTTTCTAAAGCACTGTTTTTTTATTTAAAAGAATGTTACTTTTTAAGGCATCATTCTTTATAGCAAACTTTCAAAAAAGTTTTAAGTCTACTTTATGGGACATATACAATGGAGTACAGATTTTTCAAATGGCAGGGAATTACGGACTATGGAAAAAGGCAAAGACCAAGAAACAAACAGCAAAAACAATAGCATATAGTGTTTGGAGATACAAGATATGTGGTAAAAGTATAAAAGTATGTCCAGGAGGGGCGCTGGGTGGCTCAGTCAGTTAAGCAACTGACTTCCGCTCAGGTCATAATCTCGCAGTTCATGAATTCAAGCCTTGCTTCGGGCTCTGTGCTGACAGCTCAGAGCCTGGAGCCTGCTTCAGATTCTGTGTCTCCCTCTCTCTGTCTCTTCCCTTCTCTGTCTCTGTCTGTCTCTCAAAAATAAATACACATTTTTTTTAAAAGTATGTCCAGGAATAAGAAAGACACAACTTCTGAATAATGCTGACTTCTTAAGAGGAAAATGATAGACAAGAAGAAAAGGAGTAGGGGTGATTGGGTGGCTCAGTTGGTTGAGCATCCAACTCTTGATTTTGGCTTGGGTCCTGATCCCAGGTTGTGGGATCAAGCCCTGACTGTGATATATTCTCATTCCCTCCCTCCCTTCCTCCCTCCCTCCCTCTCTCTCTCTCTCTCTCTCTTTCTCTCTCTCTCTCTCTCTCTCTCTCTCTCTCTCCCCCTGCTGCCCTTCTGCCCTCTCCCTTACTCGTGTTCTCTCTCTCTCTCTAAAATAATAAAAAAAAAATAAAAATAAATAAAAGCAAAGGACTAGGATTTGGTTTTGTATTATTTTTTCAAACAAAAAGTCCAAAGGACATCTGCAAAATTAATATCTCCTCTTTCTGAGAAGTGATAATTTGTGGTTATCTATTTTTGTAACTTTACATATGCTTATAATGTTAACAAATTAAAGTATAAAGAATACTAAAATATTTCAAATAAAAATTATCAAAAGTAAGATAGTGTTAGGGAATTCATTTAATCAAATTGTTGATTAGAAAATTATCTTCAAGTCTCAAAATTTTTGATTGAGTACATAATTAAAACCAAACATACAGGCCACAAATGGATTATATCTGTCATGTAATAACTAAAAACTAGCAATTCATGGATTTGATTGATAGCTTTGGTGCTAAAACATGGTATGAAATAAAACCAAATTCACTAAAATAATTTCATCAGTCTGATTAACTTGGACTCAAAAAGTGTTATGAATAGTCATTTACCACACAACTTCTCCTGAGCTGGTACACTGAGCTAATGGGGAACAAAAGCGGATTTTGTTTTCTTGTTCTAGTCAAAGTATTGCTCATCATTGTTTTAAAATTTTATTGATGCAATGGTTTATAAAACAATCATTTCTTAATTAGTTATTCAAAAACAGGTTATGAGACACATGATTTCCATTATCCAAACATGCCAAGATTGACTCCACTCCAGGACCTTGATATGTGCTATACTACCTGAGAGGCTTTTTTGGAGACTGACTGGATTGCTCCTGCTAATACTTGAATTTTAAGTGTCACTTCTTCAGAAAGTTCTCTTGTTCATGCGAAGTTCTCCCCTTTCCTACTCATATCTATCACAGTACCTTGTTTCATTATCTTCCTAGC
Source organism: Panthera onca (assembly GCF_046562875.1). Lineage (NCBI taxonomy): Eukaryota > Metazoa > Chordata > Mammalia > Carnivora > Felidae > Panthera > Panthera onca. The sequence continues at coordinate 16,183,234 of NC_138339.1, forward strand.
ATTTATTTGAAATTACTCTGATATTTACATATCTGTTCTCCCTTTTATCACTCTCATGATAAAATGAAATGAGAAGTTTATTTTCTGTTTCCTACTGTATTTCAATAATATAGAACTATGAATGATACGTATGATACATATATGTGGAACACACATAGCAGTGGCTCAAAGAAAGTTCTCTTCCATGATGTGAATGTTAACTCCAAATGAAGTATTGTTTTTAGAATAGAAGGGGCATAGCAAAAAAAACAAAACAAAACAAAAAAAAACATCTTGATGAAATAAGTTAGGAAACCTGTGTGTGTGTGTGTGTGTGTGTGTGTGTGTGTGTGTGTGTGTGTGTGTCTTTCTTTCTCATAATGCTTGGGTATGCAGTATCATTCACCAGAATAGCAGATAATTGATGCAGACAAGCTTTGGAGAAGTAACTGAGTACCATTTCTATCTGGATTTGAGATCAGGGCAATAAATAGAGAATTTATAAAAGGTTTATTTACAATGATTGTTTAGCAATTCTGGAATTAAGGGCGGGGATAAAAACATTTGAAGTCTTCAAATAGAGAATGTAGTGCAAGTCATTGGAGTAAATGAGATCATTCAGGGAGAATATGGCTAAGAAGAAAAGATGGTTAAGGACAGAGCTTTGTGATATATGAGAAAAGAGAGGACAACAAACCGAGGAGTAGAGAAGTGAGAAGTTGGCATTCGGGTAGTCAAAGTTAAAAACTTTTAAGGATGTGCCTTGGTCATTTTGGAGAAAAATTAACAACAGGCTGTTGGATTAGGGAATTAGATGGTCATGGGTGACCGAATGAAAATTGAATGACTCTTAACTAGATTTACATCACTGAGTGTAAAACTGAAACAGAAAATGATAAAGATATGAGCAAAGATTTGTCAGGATATTATCTCTGATTTGATAAAAAGGAGAAGTAAAAGTTGCACCGAGATTTTGGTGAAGAATGATCAAGTCCTTATTCCACCATATGTGCATCAAATTCAGAAGTTTGAATAGTTTGCAGAGTATAAATGTAAATACTCAATAATAAACTAGAGATTTTTAATTATATTTACTTCCAGTTAAACCTCTTTAAAGTTCCATAATTTAATACCATAATCTAATACCTAAAACAAGAGTATAAAAAACATAACAATTGTAACACAAATAGAAAATAATTATTTTTCCAATTTTTGTCTAGTACTTAATACTTACTATTTTTAATATTAATTTCTAATAAAGCAACATTGCTCATGCGATGCTAATGAAGAGATTCTTTCTCCCATTTTCCTAAAATCTTAGGTGAGCCGGTTTTATGGGCTCATTCATCCCGGTTTGTCTAGAGAATAATTTTTTTTTAATTTATATATATATATATTATATATATATATATATATATATTTTATATATATATATTATATATATATATATATATATATATAATATATATATATTTGTTTATATTCGATTTGTTAAAATATATATATATATATATATATTTTAACGTTTATTTATTTTTGAGACAGAGACAGAGCATGAATGGGGGAGGGTGAGAGAGAGAGCGAGAGCGAGAGCGAGAGAGAGCGAGAGAGAGAGAAAGAGAGAGAAAGACACAGAATCCGAAACAGGCTCCAGGCTCCGAGCTGTCAGCACAGAGCCCGACGCGGGGCTCGAACTCACGAACCGCGAGATCATGACCCGAGCTGAAGTTGGAGGCTTAACCGACTGAGCCACCCAGGCGCCCCGAGAATAACAATTTCTTAAAGCTATGTAAACACATACAAAAGGAAAAGAAGATTTGAAACTAAAGTGCAATCCCTCATGGCTGTCATTAGACTTGCTCAGATTCTGAGATTTGCTCTTTGAGAAAGAATGGTGAGCGGTAGACTAATCAGAACTTCAGATCTAGAAAATGTTCTTAAACTTCATGTGGTAGTATTGTTTCTTCCTTTCTGTTGCTACAGAAATGAAAATGCCCATAAAGATTTAGAAGCTAAAGATTTAATCCCAAGAAACATGATGCTATATCCTTCCTTAGGGTGGTTGAGAGCACTGCAGTTCTCCCCAAATTAGCAAGAGAAGTGTTAAAATGGCATAAGCTACAGAAAGGACACCAAGACAAGAGCCTGTCACTCAGTTCTTCTAATTGTAACTCCCCAAAATGATGGCATCTGCCTCCTTTTAATCAGCCTGTTGTTTAAGGTTTGCTGATGCAGCAGTAGGAGACACAAATAAACCACCTAAATTACGTATTTGGAACTTAGAATGCTTTAAATCTGAAGCAATACCTGTATGATTGAATTATTATTTTCCTTCATTCACACACACACATGGAAATATAACCAAATAAAATGTATTGGCCTTTCCTAATATTAATATTAAATTAGAAATCTGAGAGCCTGTGGCTTTTCTACAGTGCATCAACCAGAAGAGAATACAAATATGTCAACCCTTTCCTGTAAGTTTTATTCATTATTTGGAAAATAGAACTGTTTAAACTGACTTTGGAATCTGCGCACTAGTCCCATACATTTCTTGGAAATGTTTTCTCCCAGACACAATGACATTTTAGAATATTACATATTGTCTTGTACAACATACTTCTAAATAATCCACGTCTGCATTCCACTTGCTCTCAGAATTTAGGTGTGGTTCTCCCTATGATAAACTAGAGAAGTCATTTGCCTACTTGCAGGCAGACACCTGAGCTGAGAGTGTCCTTAGAAAGTAAAGGGCCAGTTGAGTCGGTCTCCTTATTAAACTGGTATTTTAACAAAAATAAACAAAGGATACCCAACTTAAGAAGTAACAGATTCCAAAATTCTCACAATTTTCAGAACAGTTGTCGCTATCATTTTTCTGTCTCAAGTACATCTCATCTTAGATCTTAATTTGTACCAGGGGAACAATGAAACAACAGTAAGATCTTTGAGAAACACTACACAGTAACTGAAAACGGAGGGAGGCATGGATATTAGGGAAACACTTGTAATGAAAAGAAGCCCTGGACACATTAAGAGATCTGCTCCATGAATTTCTCTTTCAGGATTTTTTGCTTGTGTGTGTGTGTGTGTGTGTGTGTGTGTGTGTGTGTGTGTGTGTTTTAATTTTTGCCCAATTAAAAGGGGGTTATTCCTCCACTGTGTATTTGGAATTAAAATTGCTTGATAGTTTCAGTTACACTGAGGGCACTGTGGGAGGAAATTGCATGAAACCTTCCATGCAGTGGAAGATTAAATATTCACACCTTTGAAATATTCCTTGTGACCCTACTCTAATTGTAGTGACAACTGAAGTGGACTTTGCAAGACACACGGGTCTCAGAAATGTCCAGAGAAGGAGAGACAATGGGATAGAGACATGACACTTTAATACAAATCAATGATCTTTAACCAAAAAGAAACATTCCCCATGAATTTCACCCTAACGGTAGAGCACACATTCTACGTTAACAGTCATAATGGTTTTGAAAAGATCTGCAACTTTAGAGAAATCAAAATACTTTTTTTTAAAACCTTTGAACAGTAGCATCTGTTCTGGTAAATGAGAAAATTTGACAAGTTCATCTATGATTATTAGAAATTAACTCCATATTCTATTTTGACTGCTATACATATTTCTATGAAATATTGGCAGAAAGATTTAACATATTTTCAGATATCTGTAGACTGTTATGGCTGAAAGGACATCAGAGATCATCTAGCTGCTTGTTTTACACATGATGAATCAGGAAACGATGTTTATATTTTGTTAATAGGAGGGTGACAAGAATTAATCATTAGCTCTTCATATTTTTTTCAGTGCTTATCCCACTGAGTAGTAAGAAAAATATACACCAAAAGCTTTGGAAATCATTAGCACTTCAGGGTACTCTAAAACGTTAAAAACTTTTATATTAAGCATTATAGACGACAAAGATCCAAAAGCTAGTGTTCACCAATCCGTAATCCGTGTAATGCTTCCTCTGTGGTTTCTGACACTACAGAATGCATATAATTCCATTTCAATTCATTTCATTTTCACTGGACAATTTTCACATGTCTACCTTTCGAAAGGCCAGTTGATTTTTTTCTTAACTGTATTCTGACATCAAATGTACACTCAGTCTTCTGAAATTGGAGGGAAATATTCCTAAGTGAAAGTAACATTTTAAAATTTGCGAATTGCAGGCCAGCTGGCTGGCTCAGTTGGAAGAGCATGCGACTCTTAACCTCTAGGTCATGAGTTCGAGCCCCATGTTAGCTACAGAGATAGAAAATCAAAGAATAAAATAAAATAAAATTTGCTAATTGCAAAATGCACATTGTTGCCTGACCAAATATTTCTTTTTCATTCCCCAAAATATATTTTTCTTTTTCATTCTCACCCCTTTTATTTTTCTGGTGGGGGCTGGGACTACATTATCCCACCCTATTATACATACCAAAAATGTTCTGTTTTACTTTGTATGCATTTCCGCTGGAGAACAATTCAAAGAATTCCTTACACAATATGTCACTACATTTCGAACCATTTTTTGAATAAAGAGAATTTGATTATGGTACTGCTAGACCAGAGGAATCATGTTTAGTTGTAAGAAAAATCAGAGGCACCTGGGTTAAAAGACCGACTCTTGGTTTTGGTTCAGGTCATGATTTCATAGTTCGTGAGCTCTAGCCCCACATTGAGGCTCTGTGGGATTCTCTCTCTCTCTCTGTTCCCCTACCCTGTTGTTGTTGTTGTTTCTTCTTCTTCCTTCTTCTTCCTTCTTCTTCCTCCTTCTTCCTCCTTCTTCCTCCTTCTCCTCCTCCTTCTCCTCCTCCTTCTCCTCCTCCTTCTCCTCCTCCTTCTCCTCCTCCTTCTCCTCCTCCTTCTCCTCCTCCTTCTTCTCCTCCTCCTTCTTCTCCTCCTCCTTCTTCTCCTCCTCCTTCTCCTCCTCCTCCTTCTCCTTCTCCTCCTCCTCCTTCTCCTTCTCCTTCTCCTTCTCCTCCTCCTCCTCCTCCTCCTCCTCCTTCTCCTCCTTCTCCTTCGCCTCCTTCGCCTCCTTCTCCTTCTCCTCCTTCTCCTTCTCCTCCTTCTCCTTCTCCTCCTTCTCCTCCTTCTCCTCCTTCTCCTTCTCCTCCTTCTCCTCCTTCTCCTCCTCCTCCTCCTCCTCCTTCTCCTCCTCCTCCTTCTCCTCCTCCTCCTTCTCTCTCTCCCTCTCTCTCCCCCCACCCCTCTTTTTCAAAAGAAAGAAATAAACTTTTAAAAAAAGAAAAATAAATAAAAATAACATAAACATTCTATAAGATTGAGAAATGTCCAGAATAGGGAAGATAAGTCAGTATATGCTAGTATAGCTAGCTTATATTTAACAAGATAATACAAAGATTGTAACAAAGTAGCCGTGATGCTAAAAATATAGCATTTTTTGCAAACAGAAAAATGAGGAGAAAATAAAGAGCATCAAAAAAAAGGGAAAAGTGAAAAAATGAAGGGGGAAAAAGATGGGAAAGAAATGATAGCATTAAGTAGTTTATATCATTTTCAGGATCATCTTTAAGTTTACCAAAATGTTATTTCTTCTGAGACTCAGTGGATGCCTGGGTGACCCTACCATTTAAATTGCAAAAGTAGCACCGGGTGTAAAACCCATTTATCTCTCAGAATATCATTGTAAAGCATTTTTTCAGAACGACCACTAATGTTAGGCTGAATTTACCTTTAAGAAATCAGAAATAACCTTACATGTAATCCCTGCCTCAAACACAAGAGCCTTTTTAGGTGTGAGCAAAATGCATTCAAGATACTCAAATTATGTTAATTGTCTATGGTCTTACCAAGCCCTCTTCTCCAGTAAGGAATGAAAGGATAGTAATAGCAGTTATTCACGTATATATAGATCGACTGCTCACTTATGGATCACCTATTTGGATGGGGTTCTTTCCACAATATCTAAGTTCTTATAGGTGCATATTTATTATATGTCCTATGTCATGTTTCAGTGCTTTGATTTTTATTTTTTCCTTAAAGCTCAGGATGGCACTTAGACACAATATAGTTTTCAAACTGTTCGTTGACCCACTATTTAGGACTACTCTTTGAAAATATCTTGTGGACAGATTTGTGAATAACTGTTTTGGGCTTCTGAGACAAAATAGTGAAATAAAACGTCTAAGTACTACTGAAAATAAATCAATCAAATAATGAAGTAACGACCCAGTTAACAGTTACAAAATAATGTCTCTGCGTTTAAAATAAACTTTAAGTGACAGGAGAGCCTTGCAGAATAAGTGCCAATAAAACACATTGTCTCATTTATCTTTGGACAACACACAGTTGTATTTGTGCTTTCAAATCAGGTAGAATTATGCAAGACCCTATAATGAGGATAGGCAGTACAGAACTCCACATGAGAATGTTTAAATAGGTTATAATGCAATGGTTTTTGCATCTATGAAATTAACAGCTTTTAGGCAAATTTCTACAATTTAGGTAAAATACTGTGAAGGCTGTTGTCACTTGAACATTAAGATAGACATATCTGTTATACATGTACATTTTTTGGAAAATTATTTTAATACATATTAACTGTGCTCATCATTTGCCTTTACAGGAAAATAAGAGAAAATATCCAAATTGATTAAAATGATTTTCATTATTGGTGAAGCAGCACTATGATATTGATTTCTCCTTACACAGAGGTTCCTGAACTTTTGCAGATTTGTATCCCCCAGGATGGGGAATCCGATGGTGAGACAGAGGCTAAAGATGTCAGTAACTTGTGATAATCCACAGAGAGTGCATAACTACTGATTCTTTTGCTTCTACAGGCTTGTCTTCATCATGACTTAGGACTGCGTGGGCCAAGGCAAGAAAGCATAGATATGACCAGTTTCCCCTTGGCTCCTTGGAACAGACATTAAACCTTGACATAGTGCCAAAGAGACAGAACGTAGCATGACATAGGACCTAAGCATTTTAGGTCGAGAGAGAAAACTAAAAACTGAAAGAAACTTAGAATGTAAATCTTTAAATCTTTCATTATTCACAAGAGAAGGCTAAGTGTTTTCTACAAAATTTAAGATGAGACAGTCAACATAAAAACCCTGCTCTGTTACTGCATCCAAAGTCTGAGATCTCCAATGCCAAAGTGTCCCGTGTTGGTAACAATTTGGGTGAAAGTACAATGGAAAAATCCTTTTATTTTGTGTTAGAATATTATTAACCTATTTTATACTGTGCTATTTTCAGAGACACAAATAATATTTTTTTTTAAAAATCTGACACTTTCTCAACTTGGAATCAAAACCATTCTGTTCTAGAAGGCTCAAACTAGCAATATACTTTAGGATTTTTCCATTATATAAGAATATTCTTTAACACCTACCTCTGTAACATATTTGTCAGTACATATTATATATCATATAACACGTCACATATATCATTATACGTAGTATTAAATTTTGCACTTGTGTATCAGGACTTATAAAAATATTGTTGTCTGTGTTTGTGTGTGTGTGTGTGTGGAGGGGGGGGTTAGTTGTAGATAATTGACCTTGCCTCTATTGAGATGTTTCAAAAGATACAAAAAGCAAACAACTCTAGATTGTCTTTTTTGTCTGTTTTCACCTTCATCAATTGAGAAGGTTATAAAAACAAAAGTTAATGCAAACATCAAAATGAACAAAAGATCTCTTTAATAATTTCTTTAAAAATAAAATACATTAGTGTAAATTAAAACTAATTAATGACTTTAGGGGTACGTTGGTAGCTCGGTCCGTTAAGTGTCCGACTCTTGATTTTGGTTCAAGTCATGACCTCACAGTTTGTGGGTTCGAACACCACATTGGGCTCCATGCTGATGGTGTGGAGCCTGTTTGGGATTATGTTTCCCTCTCTCTCTGCCTCTCCCCTGCTTGCTTTCTATCGGTCTCTCTCAAAATAAATAAATAAACATTAAAGAAAACTAATTAATGACTTTAGAATCCAAAAAAAAAAAAAAAAATAGGAACAGACCAATTAGTCAAAGCAAGTACCATAAGTATTATGATTAATTAAAGATAGAAAATATTTATGGATACGACACATGGCTTCAGGCTACTTCGACTACATGCCTCAGTATTTGATTTTTTTTAGTATATTCTTACAAACCTCTGAAGTTTACATTTCTTTCTTCCAGATATATTCTGCAAGGAATATACATTAAGAAGATGTTTTTTAATATTTACATATCAAAAGTTGAGGGTGGGGGTACTAAATAAGGCTTTATCAACTTTATAGTATCTACTTGTGATAAAGAACAAAAGGTATAGGCTAAAAGTAGGGTTTCCTTCAGAAGTTATGAAAAATGGGTTATATGTCTTTGTAAAAATCATTTGTGATGGTTAGCAAAAAATGCCAAATATATTAAATTCCCAATGTTTTGAATTGTGGTAGGTCTTTATCACTAAGAATAATCGAACTATGTTCCTGTGCCCTTGACACTGAGGTTGATATTAACTCTCCTTTGCATTCACTACTCCATTAAAATAGTATTGCAGAAACTTATAAAAATAAATTAGGTGGGCAACCACTGTGGTTCAGGGTGCATCTCTAAAACTTGGAGTGTATAAACTTAGATTTTAAAATTTCTTTCTAAAATAGAGCTAGAGGACTCCTTTAGAAAACAATTTTGAGCTTAAGGTTTGTTTTATACTTGTATAAACCTTGGCATGTTGCACTTGTCAGAAAAACTTCATAACCTAACAATAACCTTTTGCTATGGTTTATGTAGTGTTGTCCAGACAAATTGTCATGCTGTTCAGCTGAACAAGATTGATGACACAGCAAACTGCCAATGCAGAGCTTAGGAGAATACACCCCTTCAGTGAACCTCAGGCCACTCCAAATCACTTCCCTGGGCTGGGATGGCAGCGGTCCCACAAGGATTTTGATTTACCGGCTGTGAAACGCCGAAGATACAAGTCCAAACATGAAAGAGTGCGTCTAAAAAATAAACCTTTCTTTCGAATATAGTTTATGTGACTGTTTGTTCGTGGGAAGGGAGAGTTATACTTTTTTTAATTTGGAAAAAATAATTAGAAATATGGCAGCCATTTCGATGAATGACAAATAAAAGTTTTGTTTACCAAAGGTCTTACTAAATAGAAACATATGATGAATTGGCATTTAATCAGTGATGTTACATTGTATCACTATACTCATGATTTTAGTAATTTTTTAAATTAATGGGCTTCAATATTTGGATATCTTATTTAGAACCCCTCTCAAAACTAAAACCAAAACCAATTCTATTATGATGTTATCTTACAATTACATATTATTGAGGAATTATTATTCATTTTTAAGTGGGATGTCAACTGCTTCGATAGCCCAAAATAAGTATGCTCATTATGCTGAAATTTTATCCTCTATCATTAAAAGTTGACCAGTGCATGGAGAAAGAGGACATTCTATATATTTGTGCATAGTTGTTGTTTTTAAGTTTTATCAGGGACATAGTTAAAAACCTTCCAGTTCTATGTATTTTGTGAAACTTTTGAAATACTGGGAAGACTGACCTAATCTCTTACTACTTCTGCTCAGTCAGCTTCACTAGCTCCCATGGGGGGGGGGGGGGCGGTAAGGCAGCAGGTGAGGAGGGAAGGATTCAAGAGAGCAGCTGGATTGACATGTGCATTTACAGTTTAGTGTCCTAGTGGTGTAATGCTGCCTAATGTGCAGTCAAGATGTCTACATACAAAGAGCTTAGATGTGAAAGGAGCTTATCAGTTGGAGGAGAAACCAACAGACTAGAAAATGTTTAAGTCTGACCTTTTGTAATGTCTTTGTACAATAAGCAGCCAAGGGTATGTGTATCTCCAGAAAAAAAAGATTCAAAAAATACACACACACACACACACACACACACACACACACACACACACACGCGAGAATCATACACAGCCTTCAAACCTCCCCCAGCCTCATGGCTTTTATTTCTTTTCTTTCTATAGATCATTACTAATATTTGGCCTTCAGGCCGCTTATGCTCTCTTTATTACCTTGAACGTCCTTAAAATAGCAAAGTTGAAAATGCATTTAAAATATTGTTTCGCTGAATAATCAAAGCACCCTGTCATTAAATGTGAAGTAAAATGATTTAGTAGTAGTGTGCAGAATCCCATGAAGACAACTCATTAGGAACAGAATGCTAGCAGAACTCGGGAGGATACACAAATACCATCTACTGAGTTACATGACTGGGATACCAACATGGGCTCAAGTGCTGTAAAGGAACTCTTCAAAGCCAGGAAGAGTGCAGTGATCCCACTGAAATTTCACCTAGTTCAGGTGATCAGTACAGTATTCAAAATTTTTAAAAGTAATATGTCTTAAGCATATTAAATATACATTTTGGACTAAAATAAAAAGCTAATACACTGTTCAAGTCAGGGCTATAAACTGAATGGAGATTTCACAGAAAACAAAAAGAAAAAGAAGAGGGGAGAAAATGGAGGGGAGGGTAAAAGAGGAATCAAAAAATAAAGAAAAATGCTACTATTTCTACATAAATTACATGCAAATTAACAAAGACAATAATTCATACTTAATACCCAGAGTTGTTCAACCTTCCCTAAGTCAGTTCAGGCAAACCAGATTGCTTCTCTTTGCTAGGACTCAAATACATCCATTTCCTTAATATTACATTGATCACACAGATAGTGTGTACACTGTATTTAAAATATATTTATGTTCTTATTTCATGCCAGAATTTCTTAAGAGGAATTTTCTATTACTAGTATTAAAACTGCATTTGCTGTAGAATAGGTGGCAGTAAATATTTACTAATTAAATCCAATTGTCTAATAAATCAGGGGTGCCTGGGTGGCTCAGTGGGTTAAGCGTCCAACTTCAGCTCAGGTTCATGGTCTCACGGTTACGGAGTTCGAGCCCTGCGTCGGGCTCTGTGCTGACACCTCAGAGCCTGAAGCCTGCTTTGGATTCTGTGTCCTTCTCTGTTTCTTCCCTGTTCACACACAGACTGTCTGTCTGTCTCTCTCTCTCTCTCTCTCTTAAAAATAAAGATTATTTTTTTTAATTATCTAATAAATCACTCGTTTCATGTCTTGGCATAGATTAGTGATTTTTATCTTAACCTACATTTGGTTATAGTTTTCCTAAGATATGTAATTTGAAGTAGGGTCAGTATTTTTCAAGTCATTTAGTGCTATTAAAGGCTTCTTATTGGATATTTTGTTGTTGTTCGTTTGTTTTGTTTACAAAGATAGATGAAGGCTTGCCATTCAGACTTCACTTGTTCTAGCTCTGGCACATGAATCAAAAAGCATTCTGGGAAACACATAATTGAAGTCAATCAACTGGTGGACCATCTACACACAATATATTTTGCCAAGATAACAAATAGCATATAAATCACATTGCACTGTGAACACAATAATTTTGGAAAATGGCTTCCTGTTATTCACAAATTCAACAAAACACAAAATAACTGATCATGGGGCACTTGGATGGCTCAGTTGTTAAGCATCAGACTTAGGTTCAAGTCATGATCTCATGGTTTCATGGTTTGTGAGTTTGAGCCAAGCTCTCTGTTGTCAGGGCAGATCCCTCTTCATACCTTCTGTCTCCCTCTCTCTCTGTGCCTGTCCCATGCTCGCTCCCTCTCTCTCTCTCTCTCTCTCTCTCTCTCTCTCTCGCATAAAAAAAAAATTAAAAAAATAACTGCTCTAGGGGTGCCTGGGTGTCTCAGTCGGTTAAGCAACCAACCCTTGATTTCAGCTCAGGTCATGATCTTACCATCATGGGATCAAGCCCCGCATGGCGCTCAGTGCTGGTATGGAGCCTGCTTGGGATTCTTCTTCTCCCTCTCTCTGCCCCTCTCTTGTCCATGATCACTCATTTTCTATCCCTAAGATAAATACTTAAAAAAATAACTGATCTAAATCCTTCATATAAAAATGGTTTTGTTTTCAAATTATTAAATGCTCCATAATTTATATGAAAAACATATTTGAAATAGGTATTACAAATATTTTGACCATGATTTTTCAAGGATAGAGTTTAACTTGAAGAAGAAATATATTCAGCAGCTTCTAAAACCCTTTTCCCCTCAAATTTAATGCTAGTTCTTTATATGTTGCTACCTATTTCTGCAAGTTGCACAAGCCTTTGCTATGAAATAGTATACTACAAGATTATTTCAGTTTTTTTTTTTTGGTCCTTGATTTGAATATTTCCCCCAGTGGGAATTGAATTGTATCCCTCAAAAAGGATATAATTGAGAACAGAAAAGGAAACAATAAACAAAACTAAAAGATGATCTACTGAATGGAAGAAGATATTTACAGATGGCATATCTAATAAGGAGTTAGTGCCCAAAATCTATAAAGAACTTATATAACTCAATGGAATAAATATCTAATTAAAAGCTGGGCAGAGGACCTCAATAGACATTTCTCCAAAGAAGGAATCCAGATGGCCAACAGACACATGACAAGATGCTCACCATCACTAATCATCAAGTAAATGCAAGTCAAAAACAATATGAGTGAGCACAGGCAAGAGAGGCGCAGAGAGAGAGAGATATCTCACACCTGTCAGAATGGCTAAAATCAAAAACACAGGAAACAAGCGTTGGTGAGGCTGTGAAGAAAAAGGAACCTTCGTGTACTGTTGGTGGGAATGAAAACTGGTGTAGACACTGTGGAAAACGGTATGTAGTTCTCAAAACATTGAAAATAGAACTATCCTATGATCCAGTAATACCATCATGGGTATTTACCCAAAGAATATGAAAACGCTAATTCAAAAACATGTTTGCACCCCTATATTTACTGCAGTATTTTTTAATAGCCAAATTATAGAAGTGGCCCAGTTTCAAATGTCCACTGATAGATGACAGGATAAAGAAATGTGATGTGTGTGTGTGTGTGTGTGTGCATACCTATATATACATATATACACATACATGCATATATACTTATAATGGAATATTACTCGGCCACCAAAAAGAATGAAATCTTGCTATTTGCATGGACACGGACAGAGCTAGAGAGTATAATACTAAGTAAAATAAGTCAGAGAAAGATGAAAAAATGATTTCATTCATATATCGAATTTAAAAAAGAAAACAAATGGACGAAGAAAGGAACAAATCAAGAAACCTATTCTTATCTACAGAGAACAAACTGAAGGTTACTAGAGGGTGGATAGAGGGGAGGGTGAAACAGATGAAGAGAATGAAGAGTATACGTATGGTGATGAGCATTCAGTTATTTATAGAATTGTTGAAGCAGTATATTGTACACCTGAACCTAATATACTGGAATTAAAATTTACCAAAAACGTATCTGGGGGGAAGGAGGAACAAATAGGCAGAGCACAGATGCTTTTGAAATGAAAGCGAGGTATTGACAGAGTTGGTTCATGAAAATGAAATGTTGTATATGATACTATAATGGTAGAAACATGTCATTACAACTTTGTCCACACCCATAAAAAGTACACCAACAGTAAACTCTAATATAAACTGTGAGTTTTGAGTGATACTGATACGTCCATATAGGTTCATCCATTGTAACAAATGGGCCATGCTGGCTGGGGATATTATGCAAGTGGGAGGGGCAGGGGTATCTGAGAAATCTCTATACTTTCTGTTCATTTTTGCTGGGAACCTAAACTTACTCTTAAAGAAAAGGTATTAGAGAGAGAGAGAGAGAGAGAGAGAGAGAGAGATTCAAGTCTAACTTCCAGTATCTCAGAATTTGATATTACTAAGAATTAAGATTTTTAGACAGGCATTTGAGTTATAATTAGGTCATTAAAGTGGGCCTTAATCGAATTGACTAGTGGTCTTATTTAAAAAAAAAGTTTGGAGGGGGAAGGATTTGGAGACAAGGCGGTACATAACAGAAAACAGACTAAGTGAAGACACAGGAAGACCGCCATCTCTGAGGCAAAGAATGCCTGATGCTACCAGAAGCTAAAAGAAAGGCATGGAACAGATTCTCCTCACGGCCCTCAGAAGGAACCAACCCCAAGGATACCTTGCTTTCAGATGGAGAGCCTCTAGAAATGTAAGACAATAGATGTCTGTTGTTTTAAGCCACACACTTTTGGTGCTTTGTTGCAGTACTTTGAAGAAACTAATAAACCTCCCTTCTCAGTATTCAGTAAAAAAGTTGAATTGATTATGTAAAAATACCTCATAGATTTCCTATATGTAAAGTACAGTTAGCTATAAAGCAATTAATGAAGAAAAGGCTATGGCATGCATTAAGTAAACAAAGATTTACAGTGGGTGCTTAAATAGGCACTTGGAGACAGAATGGCCCAGTTAGAGGCTGCTACAGTTTTGGGTGGTGACTTACAGGAACAAACAGATTTGCTGAAAAGAAATCACGACTAGATGTAAGAGTCCATTAAGCTGCAACTAGAAAGTGAAGTCCTGGGGCGCCTGGGTGGCTCAGTCGGTTGAGCGTTCGGCTTCCGCTCAGGTCATGATCTCAAGGTTTGTGAGCTCGAGCCCTGCGTCGGGCTCTGTGCTGACAGCTCAGAGCCTGGAGCCTGCTTCGAATTCTGTGTCTCCCTCTCTCTCTGCTCCTCCCCCGCTCATGCTCTGTCTCTCTCTCCTTCAAAAATAAATAAAAACACTAAAAAAAAAATTAAAAGAAAAAGAAAGTGAAGTCCTTAGGGACGATTAATACCTTGGAATGAAGAACAGATTCCTCCACCTGGGATGGTAGTCTTTTTCACTAAAATCCCTAGAGTCAAAGTGTCCTAATTCTATACACATATTCTTTCCTCCTCATAATCTGCCACAGTAACTCTGTGAAGTCTGCACTTGACCAAGTTATAGATATCACCAGATTGTCCTAGCGTAGAGTCAAGGAAGGAAATAAGACTAAAAGAGAGTAGAGAGTTGACAGTAATCCAGCAATTAGAAAATTGGAGTACTGGAGAGACACCATCACCACTATTATTCTCATTCCTAGTAACATTCAATGTGTTGAGCTCCTATTTTATGGCAGGTGCTACACACGATAATTTACAAATGCTATTTCACTTAACATAATTCTGAGAGATAAATCAAATTATGTATATACACACACATATTTTATGTATATAATAAACTTAATAAAAGTTATATATATTATATATATATTTAAAAATATATATTTTATATAAGTTATATATATTATATATATATATATATTTTAAAATATATATACATATTAAACATTTGACTCCCTAATAGCCATTTGAAGCTGACAAAGAAAAATAAGTGATGGATGGAATGTTATGCTATTCCTTTCCGATAATTGGTTCCGGAATGGTCATAGGACCCACTTCTGGTCAATAACATCCAAGGACACTTTTACTAAAAATTTCTTGGAATATTTTCTCAACCTTAACGAGAACACCATAGGAATACAGATTATTTCTTTCCTGCTCGATGTTACTAAAGGAGCATTTGGTCTTAGATGTTTCTGGCAGGCAACTTCTGTCCATGAAGAAACCCAGCCTTCATGGACACTGCCAACATATGGAAGAACGTGCAGACAAGACAATAGGGGAAAAACAGGGCCAGAATGCAGATTGGCTCAGGCCAGGAGTCTGAAGCATCCCCAAAATCTTTCTTTTGTAAGTAAATGAAGTTCCTTATTATTAAGGCCTTTATTATTTGGCTTTTCTAGAACTTGTAGTTGAAAGCATGCTAACAAATAGAATTATTCCAATTTTATACATGAGTAAAGCAAATTCAAATGGTGAGTTAATTTGCTCATGATCACAAAGCTAGTAGCTGTTATTGTCTTTAATCTCAGTCTTGCATGACTCACTACTCTTCATCCCTTACTCAGAAGATCTAAAAAGAGTCTTGAATCCAACACTGAGAAATTTAGCATATGATTCAGCACGCTTCTTAGCTTTTGAACAAAAAATGCTTCACAAATTACCCAGTTTAAATTGCTATTTTTTTCGAGTAGCCCTGAAAAATAAGAATACGGTGACAGGGGGAAACTGAACTTATATTTTAAGAATATATATTTCTGAAGAGTATAAAGATGTTATGAAATACAAGTTTTGACCCATTATGCTTATTTTTTTATCTTAAATTTTGCAGCTATTGTTTAATGGACACAGAATAATCATTTAATTCTGAATATGTCAGCTAAAACCAAATCAACATTAAATTTTTGTGTGTTTTCATTCCGGTGTAAAATACAACATAGTGGCCTGTAAAATAGAACCTTTGAATTTTCTTTCTAGACTTTCCTGAATCTCTTTTTTTCAAGCTATATCTTAATCACATGGTCTAATGGCAAATAGCAAGATTCTGTAGTGTAATTATAATGGGAAGATTTAGAAAATCATTTCACACATTTTCTTCCAAATTTGGTTCTTATCCTAATAATTGAATAACTATAAATATTTCTTTTTTATAATCTTATGGTCTTGATGCTTTGCAAGATCAACATAGCAGATGACCAGAAAATTAATGCGCTGAGTTTGTAACTGTTGTATTCTGATTTAAATATTTTATATTAGTCTTGGGATAAGTACTATTTGCATAGAAAATATTAGAAATTAAAACCCCAGGTTTCTCATTTCCATATGGTTATTTTTAAAGTTATCAGGATTTTGGCACAAGTTTACAAAGAAGTATATCTTTGTCTTCTATTATATTATGACACTTTTATTGTTATTATAAAACTTCCTTAGACCAGAGAAGTGTCCAAATATCTTTAGCTGTATCATAAGTGTTCAGGCTAATAAAACTTTGCTGCCTATGAAATACTTTGTTTTCATTTAAAAAATTAGTTCAGTTTTGCCACATTACTTGTTATTCGTTTCATCATGGCTTGGAGCAGTTAATCATCAAGAGATTGTATTTCCAAAGTTCTCATTTATATTTCCATAAAGTAACCTTGATAGTGCCAAAGGTTCTGTATCTGGTGATTAAAAATGCTTTGAAATATATAAAGTATTTGATGTGTCAATAGATTGAATACAGTTCTTAGGTACAACAACTATACATGTTGGTGACACTGTGACAACTTGAAAGGTGCATACATAAAAAACAGGAAATAACAGAACATGAAAAATGATTTGCGATAAAAAGAGAAGAAAGTGGACTTCATTTAAATCTCGAAAAACTATTTGTGTTTATTAACTTACTTGTCTTTGGAGAGTATGCAAAACTCTTGGTGCTTTATAAAATATAATACTGTCCGTGTATTGATACACATGAATATCTGAAATTGTTTAAGGGAAGCAATTTCAAAAAGACACACAGAAAGTAAAAATGGATGAGCTTCTCATGAATCTGTTATGGAAACAGTTGTAAAATAGAAAACTGAAAGATATTTATGATCTTCAATAACTCAGGAATCATTATCTGAATACAAATGTGATGTGAAAACCAACAATTTTTTTTAAGTTATATTGTATATGTACAAAGCACTTTAAGTAAGGGCTTAAGTTTGACTATTTAAAATCATCACAGCTTAGGTAATGGTCTGCTTTTTTTTCTTAATTCTGGGTCTCCATATTTAGCATATAATCGTTAACTTACTTGTGCTATCAGACTAATGATAGTTTATTCATTTATTAAAATCACGTAGTTCTCTGTTGTGTTCGTTTCATCTTTTAAAAATTGTCTTGTAAGTCAATAATAATCCCTCCTTTTGTATTTTTTAAGATTTGTACATTGCTTTTGCTTTAAGTGAAGAGAATTGGCAATACTTAAAAAATAAACTTTTCAGTAGCAATAACATTCACATATCACAGTATCTTAGTAAAAATTAAGCAAAAGACCCCTAGATTAAGAATAGCCAGGGGCACAGTTAACAGTGATCAGTGGAAAGGATATAGTCAACTGAAAAGTCTGTGTTTTGCTGCCTCGTCATGTAATTTTGGATCCATAGAAAAAGGAGATTATTGATTCTTTCTGCTGACCACTCTTAACTAAAATAGTCAAGGGATTTCATTAAGGTGACCACATTTTTCTTCCAAAATAAGGTATTGCATCAGTGTAAAACACCAGAGGATGATTTCAATGGGGGCACCACAGAGTATCTGGTACCTTTCAGGTAAGTGAAAAACATATGGCCCACCTGCCCTTGGATCATAGAATCTTATCATACAGAAGACTGCTATTGTGGAATAGAAAATGCTTCCCTTGAAATGGACTTAAAAACTGGTTCCCACATTATTTTACAGATTTTGGAATTTTTATTTTCCTGAACCAGAGTAATGGACTACACAGCATTATTCTTGACCAATAAATGAGGAAAGTCTTACAGTATTTTGGCTAAAATTATGAGATAACAAAACGTCCTAAGAGAAAAAAAAATTTGTGTTTAATAATATATCTGTAAATACATATTTTTATTGCTTATTTTTGAGAAAGAGAGTGCATGTGAGCACTCATGAGTGGTAGAGGGGCAGAGAGAGGGAAACACAGATATCGAAGCAGGCTCCAGGCTCTGTAATTTCAGCACAGAGCCCAACGTGGGGCTTGAACTCACAAACTGCAAGATCATGAACTGAGCTGAAGTCAGACGTTCAATTGACTGAGCCACCCAGGTGCCCCTGTAAATATGTGTTGAAATGTTTGAGCACTTAATAAAATGGTTCACATTTTAATATGCTATTAAATAAAACTGTTCTGAATCATATTAAAATTTTGTATTATTGTGTAAATACTTATGTATATTTTTCAGGGCCTATCTCACCCAAGACCTCCTTCAGGGATTCCTTACCTCAAGCATTTATAATAGGTTCTTTTTATTTTTATTTTTCTTACCACATTTTGGCAAATAAGGTATAGTTTGTTTTTATGGCCCTCTGCAATGCATAGTACAGCATTTTAAAAATATTTTAGAGTCCAAATGAGTAAATACAGTGAATGAAGATATAGCACACTGAAGGGGAAAAAAGAACTTAATAGGTTTACAGGTATTAAAGAATTCATGTGGTTGACATTACATTAACTGTGGGAGAACCCATAAATAAAATTCACTATATTTTTTTAAAAAATCATTTTAAATCTAATTTATTGACTTTTGATTTAAATCTGCACTTTTGGGGGCAAAAATATAGAATATAAAAATGGTTAAAATGGTAAGCTTTAGTATGGAAATCAGTGACATAAGGACACTCACAATGCTGTGTAATCAACACCACTATGCATCTTCTGAACGTTTTCTTCCTGCATTATGTGGAAAAGAACCGAGCATGGGATTCACTGGTTTAGAAGTCACATTAATCATATTGGCATTATGTTAACCTATACAGTTTTGTGATACTGCATTAAACTCAAATTCTTTACATAAAATGCAGACAAGTAAACACTAGTATTTTATACCTTGCTAATTTTCTTATACAAATTACAACAAGAGGTGAGGAACTTAAAGAAAATAGAAACACACACACACACACACACACACACACACACACACACACACACAGGAATCTGATTGAAAGTATCTGAGAGTTGGCTGGGTAATCAACATTCCAGGGATTTGTTTGTGAGCCAGGATACAGTAAACTGCTTTGTCCCCCTCAGGGCACTTACCGACTCTTGGTGTGGATCATGAGATTAGGAAACCTAGAGTAGGGAAGGAGCAAGGAAGCTAGTGAAGTCTCAAAGGTTTTCAGGGCAAGGGAGTTTATCTCTCTCTCTCTCTCTCTCTCTCTCTCTCTCTCTCTCTCACACACACACACACACACACACACACACACACACACGCACATGCACACGCACTAAATTCCTGGGGCAGAGGGTTCATTTAGAGCAGTGAAAACATCTAGGATTAAAGAGGCCATCCTTTAGGAGAGCGGGTGGCTCAGTCGGTTAAGCATCTGGTTTTGAATTACAGCTCAGGTCATGATCTCACAAACTGTGAGATGGAGCCCTGCATCTGACTCTTGGGCCTTTTCTCTACCCTCCCCTCCCCAACCCTGCCCCCACCACCCCACTCCCAATACAAATATATAAGCTTAAAAAATAAAAAAATAAAAACATATGTCAAGAGGCCAATGTTTAAACAGATAGAAAACTAATGCCCTAGTGACATTTACCCAAGTGTCCCACTGTGCAGGATAGCCTAAGAGGCAAAAAAGAGAGCACAGAAAGGACAGTGTTCTTAGCATTACACCCTGTGCCAAGGAAACAAATTCAGGACTTTCTAAGTAGGAAGGGACCTAGTAAATATTCTGCACTCTCACTTGAGACTCGGAGGTCTGCAGCTTAGAAACTAGCAAAATAAGATATAAATTATTAGAAGATGAGGACCCAGGCTGGAATCAGCTCAGTTCATACCTGACTGCATCACAGTTGAGGTCTGCAGTCCAGTGGCCAATTAAAGGGTAGGGTGAGAAATCTTCACTAGAAATATTAATGACTTCTAGGACTTCTAGATTTCTCCCCCAAAAGTTCCAAGAAAATAAAGAGGCGGTAGAAACACATCTGTATAGAACTCTGATAAATTGAAGTTAACAGTAACAGATTTTAATCAGCTGAATAATGGGCTTAAACATGGTGGAAAGGAGGGATGCCTGGATGTCTCAGTCAGTTAAGTGACTGACTCCTGGTTTTTTGGCTCAGGTCATGAGCTCACTGTTGGTGGGATTCAGTCTCCTGTTGGGCACCTTGCTGACGGTGAGGGCAGAGCCTTCTTGGGATTCTCTCTCTCTCCCTGCCCCTCCCCTGCTCATGCTCATGCTCTCTCTCTCAAAATAAACTTTTAAAAATAAATTAGAAATTAAAAATTAAAACGGCCAAAAGGATGTAGAATTTGACCAGAAAACTATCATCTATATAAAATAACTGCACGGAAATTCTAGAACAAAAAAACTAATCTAAATAAACAACTGGATTATTTAATGACAGATTGGAAATGAGAGTAATAGTGAACTGGAAAAAACAGATCAACAGAAAACAAATAGCCCGAAAAACAAAAGCAAAAAGAGTAAAAATTTTTAAAAGAGTGATTTCAGAAGGGGATCTTATTTTTTTTTGGAATCCAAGAGGCAAGGAGAATGGGAAACAATTATTGAAGAGAAAAACGGCTAAAAATCCCCCCAAATTTGAAAGCCATCAAGTTATACCTGTGCTACACAGTCGAAAACCTTAGCATAAGTATTCATGTAAAGAAAACTTCCTGTAGGCCTATCTTTATTTATATTCACCTTGATTTATGTAAATACACATAATCTATTTTATATACATGTACAAATATATATAAAATATTCAGAAATGTCCTGTTTCTTCAAAAGGAACAATAAGTTATTAAAAAAAAAAAACCTAAAATGACAGACCAAAAATATTCTTAAAATGCTCAAAGAAAATAGACTGTCAACCTAGGTTTTTATTCCCATCACAAATATTAATTGTGAAATGAAGTAGAGATGTTTTTTTCAGAAGAAAATTAGCCATATGTTAATGTAAACTATGTAAACTAGAAGGGGACTTCTTTAGCCCAAGAAAAAGTATACCATAAGAAAACAGAGCTATACAGACATAAAAACAATACATTCAAAAATATAAGTGGATTTTAATTGTATAAAGTTATAATAATGCCTATGGGTTTAACATGTAGAGAGTATTAAAAAGCATGGAAGACATTGAATACAGGTAGTTTTAAGAGGTCATCATTTTTGTACAAATGATTATTCATATTAATCCTAAAGATTCAGTTACTCATTTTAGAATCTCCAGTTTAGCCACCAGGAAAAAGAAAAAAAAAAGTTACCTTTTACTAAAAAGGATCTAAACTAAAAGGCTAAAGGGAAATAGATTTCAAATGGAGGCAATAAGAGACAAAAATGTTACAGAAAACAAGGAGACAAATGGGACACAGTACGATAAAACATACGACATCAAACGTCAGTGATTATTTTGCAGGTTAATGGTGCATGTCTGTTAGTTCAAGTCAAAACACATCATAACAGATAAAATTTAAAAAAATCACCTATATGCTCCTCACAAAAATCTTTTTTTTAATTTTTTAACGTGTATTTATTTTTGAGACAGAGAGAGAGAGAGAGAGAGAGAAGAGAGAGAGAGAGACAGCATGAGCAGGGAAGGGGCAGAGAGAGAGAGGCAGACACAGAATCTGAAACAGACTGCAGGCTCTGAGCTGCCAGCACAGAGCCAAATGTGGGGCTTGAACTCACCAACTGTGAGATCATGACCTGAGCCCAAGACAGACACTTAAACGACTGAGCCACCCAGGCGCCCCAAAACGCTCTTTAAATATAAGAAGTATTCTTGTGTGGTGTAGATAGCAGTCCTTTGTTATTCTCATGTCCTAGGTCATCAAATGTAATGTTGATTTTAATAGTATATTTGGTCATACAGATAATTTTAATGTTCACACAGGTCTACTATTTCTTGAGGAGATCCTGTTTCCTCAGTGTTTCGTTTTTCAAGATTTATCCACTTGTTGATTGTACTCAAACTGTTTCTCTTAGATTTTCTTGCAACTTTTAATTTTTGTTTGTAAGTCTTCAAACTTCTTTGTCAGTAGTTGATTTCCCAGCTCACATACAGTCCATCATTTTCTCACTGTCCAAAAAATGGTGATTATATACGCCATACGATTACATACACTGTAATCCATTTGTGCGTGTTCTATTGATTCACTGCTTTGTGTTCTTTTTCTTGCCAATTTAGTACGATTTTAAGATGAAAGTTATATGTTCCAGGACTACTAAACCAATACTCCTGATAGTCACTACTTTTTGAAGTTTTCTTGGTTGTTTTTAAATACCTATTCTTTAACATATATTTAAGATTTTACCTAGAGACAAATATTACTGTCAATTTGTTGAAAATGTATTTAGTTTATTAATTTTGGATAAATAGGCTTCTATGATAGTAAAACTTGTATTTCTTGGTATTTTAAAGTCACTTTTCCCTTTTGCTGACCTAGTTTTATATCTTTTCCATTACATCACATAAGTGGGTTCTATGCCGACTTGTTAACTAGTAATCCTATTTATTTCTGCATTAAAGGGAATGGGATCTATTTTCCAATTTCATTTATACTTAGAGATAAAAATTGGTTTATATCACTAATTCATCTGATTTTTCTACAGTTCCAAAAGTATTTTATTAGATATCAATGTTAAATCTTCAGCCAAAAAAAATGTATTTTCAAATTTTAACATTATTCTATTATTGCAATCAGTAGAACTTTAAAGATTGTCCTACATAGTAATAAGACTAACATGTAGTTTCTTGTACATGTTCTAATTTTTACCTTCATGATTTTAGCTTTTTTTAAGGTTTACTTGTTTATTTTGAGAGAGAGAAAGAGACAGTGAGTGAGGGGCCAAGGCAGACAGACAATGCCAAGTAGGCTCTGCAAGGCCAGAATGGAGCCTGATGCAGGGCTTGAATTCACAAACCATGAGATCACTACCTGAGCTGAAGTCAGACATTTAACTGACTGAGCCACCCAAGTGCCCCTTGTGATTTTAGCTCTTACGGTTGTTTCACTGAAGGGAGAAGAAAGGAAAAGAGAAAAGAAAAGAAAAAGGGCATTTACTGTTCAAGAAAGAGGTTCTTGTCATACTTGGATCCAAAAGCCAACACAGGATTTACAAAAGTACTTAAGATTGTCAGCCACAAATATTAAGCTTGGCTAACATTTTTATCTCTTTCAATTCTAAAATTCCATCATATATTCACTCATCTGTATCCAAATCAGATAGTATCCTAACTTTGGAATGCTAGAGAAATGACCTCAGAGATAGCAGGCAACAGTATATATTTTGTAGATAAAACTAAGTTTCATCAAATATTTAGAGTGAAACATCAAAATGCAATCAATATTTAGATACTTGGAAAGATGCTAATATTTTGCTAAAATTTTCAGTCTTTATCCAGATGTCTGGCACACATAAGGAAAACAAGACGCTCTGTGAATAAACATAATCTCAATTACTCCAAAATGCCGTTTTTCCACCGATTTCCAATTTTCTTTTTTAACAGAGAACATAATCACATGTTGGGTGATTGTAGAGATTAACAATCCTGGCTTCTAAGGACAGACTATTCTAGTACATTCACTAATCATTCCAACGCCTACACCATTTAAGCAAATGCTGAATTAGGAGACAGCGCAAGCTTCAGCAGTTTTCTGCTTGTTGCTGTTGTCATTTTGATGTGACCCAAAATACAGAAAAGATGTACTGAGGGCTTCATGACTCCTGATAGGGAAGTATTCTTTAAAACTTTAATTTTAATTCATTTTCCAGAAAAAAATTACCATCATCTGTTTTTAGTTTTCTATTGACATCATTTACATATCTACTTGAAAGTATTATTGGCCTTACTTTAACAAGTTCTTTTCTAATGTCATGGAAAATTATGGCCTATAGAATAACATCTAGCTTTGTTCTTTAGTTTATAATGGAAGCAGTTGTTACGACATATCAAACAACAAAAAATCTTCATAAAAATATTAGAAGGGAGTACTTTGTATCTGTTGGACTGCTTTTTCTTAATTTTTTGATAAACATGTCCACCGACAAGTTCTCATTTTTTATATTGGAAGAAATAAAGTGTTTTTTTTTGTTTGTTTTGTAATTTCAAGTTGTTATTTAAATTCCAGTTAGTGAACATATAGTGTAATATTAGTTTCAGGCGTAGAATTAGTGATTCGTCACTTACACAGAACCCCCAGTGCTCATAGATCTGTTTCTTAAAAAAATCCACCCTCCCTTCTCTCAAAAAGAGAATTGTATTAAATATCTGATGCGAATGTGGAGAATAGAAAATACTCCTAGGGTAGAGCAAGTGGGATATAATTTTGGAATTTCTGTTAATTGTAACGGGGGGAAACAGCAGGTCCGACTCCGTAGTGTTTCTTTTCCCCTTGCTGCCATAACCTAAGGCATCCATACTTCTTAGCCCTGCAAGAAGTCATGTTAATCACTGAAGGGATTTTTTGCTCACGGCTAAGTGTTGTAAAAACAGCTCTTCACTCCAAACCTACTCCATCCGAACAGATATGTACCTATGGAAAGAACACCGCTATGTTTAAGATTTACCAGAACGATAGGACCAGATTTTTGTACACAGAGATCAACCAACCACGGATGTGTCACAACCTTCCTCGGATCCTTGCAGGCACCTGAATATCTACAGACATCAGTCATCTCCTGCCTCCAATTTCCTCCTGAGTCGTGCTCTTCCTCAGGTAAGAGAAGCTCAAGTTTTATGCTGAGTTAAGATGGTCCTTTAGGGGGCGCCTGGGTGGCTCAGTCGGTTAAGCATCCGACTTCAGCTCAGGTCACGATCTCACCGTCCATGAGTTCGAGCCCCACGTCCGGCTCTGGGCTGATGGCCCAGAGCCTGGAGCCTGCTTCCGGTTCTGTGTCTCCCTCTCTCTCTGCCCCTCCCCCGTTCATGTTCTGTCTCTCTCTGTCTCAAAAATAAATAAAAAACGTTAAAAAAATATTTTAAAAAAAAAGATGGTCCTTTAGGACAGGAGGCTGCCATCTCCTCCGTTTGTGGGCTTCCCCAAATCAAGGTGCTTTCCTGAAAACCTCCCTTCTTATTGGCTTGTCCCATTGTGGGAAGAACAAACTTACACTCACATTGTATTCTTCTGTTTAGTATGCTAAGTTTTCATCTTAAGAATCGCTGTTTCCCCTGAGATGGTGTTTCAGAGTTTGGGGTCAGAGAGAAACATACATTGAGTTCCAATTATTTTAAAACTGTTGTTTAAGACTCTAAGTTCAATTAGGGCCAGCTGTATATCTTTCTTAATTTCCTTTTCTAACACCTGCATCCCTTATGTTTACAAAAGATTTTACCTTTGGGAGTTTATGATTTGTCCTCACTGTATATACCAATGTGGATAAAAAAAAACATTTCCTCATGTTGTACAGTGAATTGTGCTTAGGCGTTTATGTCTGAATGTACTTTCAAAGCATCTAAAATTAACCCTGGGTTCTGTACATCCAGGCCGTATTTTCTGATCTTTTCTCCACAGCTGCTATTTACTCCCTGGCTTTCAAAGGTACTTAACATCCTACTGTACTTCAGGACCTGCTACCCCTCTCATACCACCACTGATAAGAAAAAAAATGTGGTTATTTGTTATTCACCTGTTAGTATGGATTTCACTTTATACTTTAATACATTTGGAAACAATTATAATTCTGAGTAAATATATATTATATTCATGTAATTGTGAGTTATTATATAAATCTGAGAATTTATCTGCCTGGGATACGATTGGTGTCATTAGAGAGTGAACTTCCAGACTGCTGTAACCGATAGAATTGTTGCCCGGGTGATGCAGGAAGGACTCATAGACAATTATTTTGTATAATGTAAAAGACACTCTCATTTGGTAAACTTGGTGGTGGTTTATAAGTCTCCCACAGCGCCAACACATTAACACTTTAAAAAGGAATGACTTTACCAGTACCTTCAGATATATGCCACAGGCCAGCTTAAAAAGAGCACAAGAAATACTGCTAATTTCCACAGAGCATCAAACTAGAAACATCATTAACGGAAACCATGGTAATACAGGTGATCATGACTGCTGAAAGTGTGGAATTTAATCATTGAAAACAAGACTCAGGCGTTTCCAGTTTGCATACCAGTGGCCAAACAGACTATCAACTATGAGCTAGCCCCAGTTAAAAACACAAAATGATTGATGAGGATAGACAATGAGCCAATATCACAGAAGAGCCGGATTACCAACAAAACCGCTGAACCTCCATCTTGCATTGCTGAGATTTCACATCAGTTTCATGAATGTAAACAATTCGAAGTTACTAAAATCAAAAACAGACGCCAGACTTGCAAGTTCCCTGAGCAGACACAAGCAATTTAATCACACATGCAAAACTTAACTTAGCTTATTTTGCAAGACTTACTTGGCCTGGGTCATTTCTTGCTTATACCTCTGGAAATTAAAAGCGTTTCGAAACTTAAACGGGATCCAAAAATTGACGTGAAGTAAACACTGACCAATTTTATATCACATAAGACGTTTCTAAGAATAAACAGCCCCTGCTTTCTCACTGTATACACTGCTTTATAACAAGATAGAGCCTCATTCCACGTTTTGGTTTGGTGAGGGATGATTTTGGTGTGTGCACAACAAACTTTTACCAATGACTACTCTGGTGATTCATTGGTTTTACACCTAGTATTTCTAAAATTTTGATAAAGTAAACATAAGAACTGCATTGAGATTGTATTCAGGCATTATCTGTCATGGGTACAGCGTTCAGGTTGAGCTGGATGTGAGGCGTCTACTTGTGTCAGTAACGTAAGACACTGAGTATGTGTTCTGTTTCCCCTCAAAGTCCCCAGACTGTGGTTCCCACCGCCTTACCTTCTTCCCAGTGTTGAAGAGGCTTCCCAACAAAAACCGATGGATGTGTTCAGCCGAGATTATGGCACCATCACCCACTGGAGCTGAGCAGAAGGAAGTGTAGCGTCTGCCATGGGTTGAGTAAAGAGCTGATGAACTGAGGGCCTGGGGACCAGAAGTTCCAGAAGTTAAAACTTATGTCAGACTCACGCAGAAACAGAACTATCTGAGATTTGGCTTAGCAGCAACTGCCCACCCCTGGATCTAATTGAGTTTAAGCCCGCCTCTCCCACGCCTCTTGATCAACCACGTAAGTGTATTCACCTTTGCCTCTGCAGACACCCATTTGTGGAGGTTCAGAAACTAGTTAAAACAGGGACACCTGGGTTTCTCAGTCGGTTAAGCTTCTAACTCTTGATCTCTGCTCAGGCTATGATCTCAAGATTGGTGAGATCTAGCCCCGCGTGGGGGCTCTGAGCTAACAGCGCGTGCCTACTTAGGATTTTCTCTCTGTTCCTCCCCTACTCTCGCCTGTGCGCTCTCTCAAATAAGTGAACTTAAAAACAAAATAAATAAGTGAACTTAAACACAAAAAAGTAAAACCAGAAGAAGAATGAAGAAGGACAGAATGAGGGCCCCATGGGCAGGCAGGGAAAATGGGGAAGGGGTTGTGAACAATCACAGGGATCAAAAATCTTTAACTGGAAGAAAAGATTGTGAACCATCTGTGACTAGACTAATAAGGAGAAAGCTTAAGTATTTGTCTTTACAAAGGGCATTAGTTCACTGGCTCCTAATAAGTGGGTTAATAACTAATAACTTAAAGTGTTTGGAATAACACAAATAACACACAAAAGTATAAAATCCTGAATGTGTCTGAAAACCGTCTCAACCAGACTGTTACCAAGTAGTATTTTCAGCCCAAATCCTAATGCCCAGATCAAGCATTCCAGGATCTCAATGTCTTTTGAAGAAATCCCACACCTATTTTGTCGTGTCGTGTGTGTGCGTCCATTCAGTACGGACAAGAGTTCGCTGTAACAGCCCTTGTCAAATCGTTGGCTTTTAAACAATGTACTGAAATATGTCTATCTTTATAGTCTTCTGTTTTTGCAATAGTTGATTGCTGTGCTCTTCAAAATGGACAGTTTGAGTGAAAGGCTTTCAAATATCCTCTCGAAAAGTAATTCAGACTCACATATCATTGGCCTAAAGGATTTATAAAAGCAACACTTGTGATTGCATTTTGAAAGAACACACACAAATAGGAAGTAAATGAATGATAGCACCTTCAAGGAGATATTTATGAAAAATTGTTTCCTATCCTTTAATATAGAACTTATTGCAGTAACTATGTACATATGAGACAAAAGAAAGAAATCTTAGAAAAATAAATGTTAAGATAATTAAATGTACTTTGGAGCCTGGAAATTATGCTGTATGAAGTTACTCCTCTCTTGGTCCCAAAGCCTCAGTCTGTGTGTATACATGCCAGGACCTTACCTCTCTCTCTATTCCCCCTGCCCCCCAGAGTATTTATCAACCCTGGTACCAAATCAGAATCGCCTGGCTCCTTAAAATAACCTAAACCCTTAGATTCCACTCTCAGATACTAAAATTTAATTGGTTTCAGCTGAGACCTAGGTAATCGGGATTTTTAGATGCAGTTCATAAATGTAAGTCTATAAGTATAACAAACACACATATGCATATATACCAATATGGTATTAATTAATATATTATATTAAATATATCTCCCAACATTGTCTACATACATATTTAAACTTTATGTAAACTATATGCATATTTAAACTTTATATAAATATATACATATGCATATATATACATATAAAAGGACACACATGCCTATGTGTGTTTTATATATATGTGTGTGTATATATATATATATATATACACACACCCATATACACACAAGTACAATCAAATATGTGTTTGAAAAGATAGATTGAGAGATAAAAATAGATGTAGATTAATATGAATTACATGTAGAGATATATTTAAAATCATGCTTCCTCTGAATTTCACAAGGCAAGTTAAATTGCACTGACTTCTTGAAATAGTGATAATTAATTAAAAATCATCTCTGTTGAACAACTGCTATGCACAAATTCCTCTGAGTGATGTAATGAAGAAGAATAGTGTTATGGGATATAATGGGTAAGCAAAAGTCAGGAAAAAAAGGTACTAATTCCCACTCTATTGAGGAGACTCTAATTGCCAGGATCTATCTAAGAATCAACCTGTGATCATGTCCTATCAGTGACCTCCTGCATCAACTGAAGAAAGTTTATCCCGGGCATTAGAACAGCCCTTGTAATGGATCTGGAAATAAAATAGGACTATGCATGTGGAGTTAAAAGGGAAAGGCTTTGAGAAACATAACAGGAACCTAGGTCTCAAGGGACCTTTAGGACATTCAAAACACATTTGTTTTTGTTTTGTTTTGGCTCTAAGAGTGATGGGAAGTTATTGGAGTCTTTGAGCACACTCATATTTGAAGAGAAAGCAATTGGAAACCCAGTGATATACTCTCTTTCCCTCACCTTATAAATGTTTGCTTCATGGCTCAGAAATGCTAATACTATGTGTCCCTACAAACCTGATAACAGAGCAGAGATTAGCACTCATGTTTTTTGTACCAGGAAGAGAAGGGTGATTAAATCATGAGAAATCCATCAGTGGAGAAGGCATTGACTTAAATATGTGTAACAATGCAACCTTGTTTATTGTGCTTTGTTTGATAATATCCTCTAACTGCCTCCCACCAATATCTTTGTCTTTCGCTGGAGATGGTATTTAAGGTAGTGACTTGGGTAATCTCTGGCAGTTATTCAGTTTTCTTGGTTATCTCCCATGTAGCCAGGAGTTATATATATTTTTGAACTTGTTTGTTTTTCTCCTGCTGATCTTTCATCACAAGGGGGTCTCAGCCAAAAACCTTGAAAGGTGAAGTAAAATTATTTCTCCTCCTTTACATCTCTTAATATTATTATATCCTGTAGATCCCACTAAGTTGGAATCACCATTAAGAGAGAGAGAGGAGAGGGAGAGAGAGTGACCAGACTTACACATGTTATCTCTCAATCCCAGACTTTCTGCTTCTGGGTTTGTCATGTAGATGCCTACAGAAAACATAAAGAAAATTATGTTGCTTCCCAGCACTGAAGCTGAGAACTACCAGACCCTCTCCCCCGAGGAACCCACATTTGAACACTTGTCTACTAGAGTTTATAATGTACAAAAATCAATGCTTGTTTTTTTTTTTCTTGTTAACCTTGGATGACCTATAGATATATAGTTGCTAGACAGAACCTCCAATTTGTAAAATCTACCAAATGATAGAAATGTATGCCTTCAGCCATTCAGTTTATACTTTGATAACTATACAATTTTACCTATATTTTTAATGACACTAAATATTTTTCAAGTATTACGTCCATGACTCTTAGCAATTTTGGTTCAGAATGTGAAATACAAGACCAATTATTGTATCTAGTATTTAGACCAACTTCACACCCAGTGTAGTGACAGAATGAAAAAGAATTGAGATTCTGAAATATTGAAAATGCATTTGTACTTCTCCCTAATGAAATCTATTTATTCACAGGAAAGCAAAAGGTTTTAAGAAAATTATCTCCCTTATAATAAAAGCCTAAATTGCACACAGATTTGTCTTCCATTTTTTCTAATACGTTTCTGTCTCATAATTAAGAATAAAAGATTCACATTTTTATTAATTATCAATTAAAAATTGGGCTAGGTTGGTAATCTATTTATTTATATATTTATTTTTTTGGTCATTGCTTTCAACTACTCAAATGCTAGGAAAATAGTTAATTTTCAAGACAATTTCTATATAGTTATAGTTTATATAACAGTGATATGTTTCTTCTTTAACTCCATTTATTCCCTGTATTAATTCATACATGCAATCTTCCTGTCTTGAGCAAGGAAGGGAATCAGCAAAGTAGAGCTAATTTTTTTTTTTACCTCAGTACATAAGATTTTCATTTCTCCTCTTAAGTGTTCTTTCTGTTTTATGTCAAAGTTTCAGAGGAAATCCTAGCTAACATATTCATTTTATATGGAAACAGACTCAGTAGGGAGATTTAACCTAACATTTTTTTCCTTTTATTTAGATGGAACTAGGTAGATTTTAACAGTCTAGTTTCCTTTCTTCAAGAGCATAGGGACATAACATTTGCAAGGTCCCTTTGTAGTTAGGGCGGGTCTATGTCACTATTATAGACAAAGCAATGTGGATAGAAGTGATAGATCTTCTGGGGCTCTTGGGTGGCTCAGTAGATTCAGCATCTGACTTCAGCTCAGGTCATGATCTCATGGTTTGTGAGCTCGACCCCACATCAGTCAGTGTGGAGCCTACCTGGGATTTTCTCTCTCCTATCTTTCTCTCTGACTCTCTCTCTCTCTCTCTCTCTCTCTCTCTCTCTGCCCCTTCCATGCGCTCTCTCTCTGAAAAATAATTAAAAAAATAATTTTCAAATTCCAACCCTTGGAATCATTTTGTACACCTTGAGTCTATACACATACTGAAAGCAAAGGGGTCCAACATTGAGAAACTACCCAATGGAAGAAGCCCAGATGCCTGGGCTTCCCACCCCTTGGAGGAGAGCTGTCCCAGAAGGCAGGTTTCAAGTTGAACAAGAAATTCAATTTAAATGCGCTGTGTTATGGATGTAATAGGGGACTATTCTTCAATAGCTAGTGAGAATTTCTCTAGCTAATAAAGCATCCACTATGTGACCAGCCCCTTTTCTAGGAGTTTTACATTTACACATGGCAAAGAGCAATCTAGTATTTGAGTCTGAAATCTATACTGTCTCTTGCTAAAAATATGAAAGCAGTGTAAATAATTAGTAGATTCATAAGATGGGATTTTGTTTCTTTCTATATGATTATTATTAGTAGAGATCACAGTTAGTATTTTACAGTATAAAATAAGAGATGGTTACTTGTAGTCACATGAAAAATTACTAATACCGAGTTCTGGCTCTGATGAGCAAAGACTTCAAAAGTACATTAGGGTCACGGATATCATCACAGTTAAAGAAATGTACTTTCCATTAAATGTATACTTGAAATTTTAATAGGTGTACAGATTTTAGTCTCTTTTATGTTTGTTGTAATTTTGACCTCTGTTTTTGTCTTAAGGCATGATGCTATTTATTGACATGGTAGTTTATTGTCAAATACTATCATATGATTAGTCAAATATATGAAGAATTCATACTGCTTTACTAACGAGTATAGATAAATTGGTAAAAATAAGTAAAACTTAATTAAGTTCTTTTTTAAAATTTTTTAATGTTTTTTTAAATTTATTTTTGAGACAGAGAGAGACAGAGCATGAGCAGGAGAGGGGCGGAGAGAGAGGGAGACATAGAAGTTGAAGCAGGCTCCAGGCTCGGAGCTGTCAGCACAGAGCCCAATGCGGGGCTCGAACTCCCTGAGTGTGAGATCATGACCTGAGCTGAAGTCGGACGGTTAACTGACTGAGCCACCCAGACATGCCAAAACTTAATTAAGTTCTTAACAGTTAATATTCAAAACAATAATATTATTCTTCATAATGCAAATTATCCATATTGTCTCTCCCAACACACACATAGACATGTATATGCCCTTTGTATTGACTGAAATTTTCATGAGAAAAGATTGTACTAGCGAGAGAATTTCAAACTGAATTGTGGAGAAGGTAGTGAAATATTATTTTTAACATTTTTCCATGAAACTGAGAACCCGATATGATTAGTATCTTTCTATTGATCTTTAAATAAATATTGGCATGAAAAGCAAGCTATTTGGGTTTAAATAAGACCCAATACAATCATTGACTTGTTGTTTTTTTTTTTTCTCTGTTCTTGGAGAATACATTCTTTTGTTCTTTTTTTTTTTAATTTTTTTTTTCAACGTTTTTTTATTTATTTTTGGGACAGAGAGAGACAGAGCATGAATGCGGGAGGGGCAGAGAGAGAGGGAGACACAGAATCGGAAACAGGCTCCAGGCTCCGAGCCATCAGCCCAGAGCCTGACGCGGGGCTCGAACTCACGGACCGCGAGATCGTGACCTGGCTGAAGTCGGACGCTTAACCGACTGCGCCACCCAGGCGCCCCTACATTCTTTCGTTCTAACAGCGAAGGTGAACACAGATGTTCCTCATATGCTTATAACATATTAACAAATTCACTATTTGTGTAAATAGTAATATTTTTAAAGATTCCTTCTGGGAACTACTGAGTCAAAATTCACCATATTGGAGCTTTCAGAAGGTAAACGGCTGACATATTCAGTGGTAGAATGTCACAGTATTCCCTTTTATTGAAAGATGAATTACATTCTACCTGAAGCCAAACCCTCTTATATTCAGCCAACTTATTAGTCCTCATCTTTTTCTTCTTATTCTCTATCTAGAGTAAACTGTGCTTGCAACTTGCAACTTTATTTAAATAATTTTGTATTCAAAACATGCACTATTTCGGTCCCCACCCCATAACAAAAACAACAAACCACTTCTCACTCCTGTCTATGGCAGACTGATTGCATTCTGATGCCAAGAGTCTGATTTCAGAATTTAGCCGTGATACACAAGGCATGACAATAACATAATGAAAATGGCTTCCATAGGCAGCTCTTGATTAAAGTGTTTCAACAAAAGGCATTTCAAACATGTTATTAGCAATGATAAGTTTATGGGTTAGCTAAAAATTAGTAAGGGCAATTCTAAAGTTTTACTGAAGGCTTCTTATCAAAACATTAAGTAAAGACTTAAGTAAAAAGGACAATACTCATAACATTAAACTATCAGAAGAATATTGAGGATGGAGTAGACGTTAGAGCAGCCAGTGCAGAGAGAAGCTGAGCACATGTGGAAAAAGAAGAGATACAGGGAGGCAGGTAGATGATAATGGAAAATGGGCTTAACTTTAAAGTAAAAAAGAGATTCTTCATAATGAGGGTTTTCAGAAATTCTTCCCACATGTTTTATGATGTATTATCTTTTTTTTTTTTAATTTTTTTTTTAACATTTATTTATTTTTGAGACAGAGAGAGACAGAGCATGAACGGGGGAGGGTCAGAGAGAGAGGGAGACACAGAATCTGAAACGGGCTCCAGGCTCTGAGCAGTCAGCACAGAGCCCGACGCGGGGCTCGAACTCACGGACCGCGAGATCGTGACCTGAGCCGAAGTCGGACGCTTAACCGACTGAGCCACCCAGGCGCCCCTATGATGTATTATCTTTATTCTTCTCCCTAAGAGTCTTTGGTTAAAATCTACATTATTGCTGATGGTTGCTTGGAATTATGTTGTCTTATTTTGGTTTGTTGTTGCTGTTCAATTTTTGTTATTTTTTTAATAAACTTTATTTCTTTTATTTTTAACGTGTGTATGTATATATGTATGTATGTATGTTTGGGACAGAGAGAGAGAGAGAGCGAGAGAGAGAGCGCACATGAGTTATTGAGGGGCAGAGAGAAAGGAGAGAGAGTCTCCGAAGCAGGCTCTGTGCTGTCAGTGCAGAAACCGATGTGGGGCTTGAACCCACAAACCATGAGATCATGCCCTGAGCTGAAACCAACAGTCAGATACTTAACTGACCGAGACACCCAGGCACCCCTCAATATTTGTTATTTTTAATAGTGTTGGAGCTATATGTGGTTTGTACTTGTCTCTACATGGAGGGCTTTTGGCTCAAGATGGTCCAGCCATATTCACTATAGTCAACTAAATTATTTAAATCAAGGGGAGTAAAAGTTGCAGCAGCCATCTGACAAATAACTTATAACTAAAAAGTAACCTGGAAGTACTTTTGGAAGTAAGGAATATTATCCTGAGTCGCACCTGCGGCCCAACAATTTACTAGTCCTATCATGGGATCAACCAATTCTCCCTGCTCTCACTCTACTCCACTATCAAAATAGAATTTGATGAACAAAGAGAAATCACTAGACACTCATTGTAAAATCCTTGTGCAGTTAGAGGTTCAGAAAAAGATAAAGCCAGAGGAATTTTCCACTAAAGACGAGGGTCTTTTTAATGAAAAAAAAATCATCCTGGTATCATTTACATTTAAGATTAAGAATAAAGATGTTTGTTGAGCAGCAGAAGCTGCCTTAGGTGCTTAGATTTGGCAGAGATCAAAACAAACGAAGTTTTGCTGTCGTGACTGTTTTCTTCCAATTAGAGGATTATACACAATAAACAAATGTATAAATTAATAGCTTATAAGTTGGATGATGTGGGTATAAAGAAGCAAGATACTGGGCAAACAGTGTCAATAGTGTTAGTGGTGACATTCACAGAAACCAGAAGAAATAAGAAAGGGAGCCATGCAGGCATGTGGAGAACAGCCATTGCAAGCAAAAGTAACTGCAAGACACTAGCATATGATGAGAACGTCAAGGAGGACAGGGTCACCAGATTGTAGAGGACAGTGCGAGGCTGATGCAAGGTGAGGAAAGAGGCAGATCATACGCTCCAGACTCAGGGCTTTCATACTTACTGACCAACAAGGTTGTAAAGAGAAAAGCAAGGTGAACGGGGCTGAGACTTAGAAGGACTGTTCTGACTCCAACAGCCTGGAAGATCTTGGGCAGCTGGAAGCAGGGGATGAGTAGGAGCTATTGCAAGGGTCAAGTTGAGACATGATGGTGGCCTTGACTAGTTAGTTATTGAGATGGTATATGTTTTGCTTTTTGGTTTTTTTTCAATGTTTATTTATTTTTGAGAGACAGAGAGAGCCAGAGTGTGAGTGGGGAAAGGGCAAGAGAGAGAGAGAGGGAGACACAGAATCTGAAGCAGGCTCCAGGCTCTAAGCTGTGCTTAGAATTCGATGCGGTGCTCAAACCCATGAACCATGAGATCATGACCTGAACCGAAGTCAGATAGATCATGACCTGAGCTGAGTTAAATCATGACCATGGGCCTAGATCATGACCTTAACCGACTGAGCCACCTAGGCGCCCTGGGTATATGTTTTGCTTTTAGGACCTACAGCATTTGTGGATGGAATGGCCAAGAGAGTGTGAGAGAAAGTGATCACTCAACCATAACACCTGGCTTTTCAGAAAGCATCGTCGCTTGCTGAGAAGGACAAGACTAAAGGAGAAGCAAATTCCATGAGATTAGAGTGGTGTGTGTGTGTGTGTGTGTGTGTGTGTGCGCGCGCTCATACACTCGCGCGTGCAGGGAAGTCAGTCACTTGAGATTCCTACTACATACCATATTAGAGAATTTGGGTCAGATGTTACAAAAGAATCCAGTTTTACAGAGAGGATCGGACACTTACAGCTTAAAGAAGGTATATAACTATTTCATAAGTCTATATGAAATCACCCCAAAAAATGATAGATCAAGACACATTCTGAATCCTTAACCCAGAAACACCATAATGTTCACATTTGAGAAAATGAGGAAAGAATAAGCACACATGATTGAGAAAGAATGACAGAGAGAGGAGACAAAGAGGGAATTGTGTTCTGGAAGCATGGGAAGGTCTGGAAAAAAGTAGCAAGTCACTACCTGCCTTTTTTTTCCTTTTTCAGAAAGAAAAGTATTAAAAGCCTAAGCGGTTTGAGTGAACACTTTTTAGGAGTAGGACAAAATAATCATGTTAACAGGTGACATATGATTTCTCATGTGAATGCAGATTGCAAATTCTTGAAAAGCAAATTCACATCCCACCATGGCAGGCTGTGTCAGCCCTTAGGGATCTCAGGAGGACACAGCAGTCCTCACTGGGAAGGAGAAATGGGATCCGACTGGCTTCCCAGCCCCCTTCTCTTCCTCCTCCTCATACGAAGCACCAAGATCCTCCCCTCACCTTAGAACCTGCAACGACCTAAAAGTATGAAAAATCCATTAGGTTTACTAAGGGACAGATTTGTAGCATGGCAGCAGGGGCAGTGGTATGTTTCATATTGGGAGAGACATGGGATCCCTACAATAAGAAAGTTACAGAGTCTGAGATTGAAAGGAAATAAGGAATATTATAGAGTCAGCGTCAAGGAATCCTTCAGGTGTCACCTAGTGTTTAAACATGTTAAATTATGAGACTTTGTACTCTTATCAACCTCCGTTGATACTTATGTTGATCTAGGGAAGAGAAAATCGATGCTCCTGAATTAAGTGGTTGAATCCTATTTAAACCATGGCCATGCGTTGCCTATTTCCTTACAGTTTCTTTTGTGAAAGATTAGTGGTGGGATCTCAAAGCCTAAAAGTCTAGGGGAAAATTTCCTCCATTCTTCTCATCCTCTCCCAGTACTGACTCTGGTAAGTAGTATTCTATCTTCACTACAAGAGAAAATAATGGTGTCTCTCTCAAAGATTACTACTGATTCATTTTCATAAATTCTTTGCCTCAGTGAAGATATCCAGCATTTTCAACTTGCTCACTCAATTCTTCCAGAAATTTCAGGATGTATTCTTTGCCCTGGTGGGTAGTCTGGGAGTCCTTGTCGCCTACCATTTCTGCATCACAGTTAAACTGTTAATTTTAAATAGGATTATAATACATGAGAAAATGGGAAGAGACTTTACATGTTGCTAATAACAATACATGTAACCAATTTCACCTTTCTAAACACTCTTCTAATATCTCATGAAATTAATGATGGCCTGAAACTTAGCAGAAAAATGGCAAAAACAAAACAAAACTGTACATTCATCATGATGTGACAAATGAAAGAAGCAAATGATGTCTGCACCTATAAATATAGAGAACAGATTGATGGGTGCCAGAGAGAAGAGGGGTGGATGATGGACAAAACAGGTGAAGGAGAGCATGAGATACAAGCTTCCAATTATGGACTGAATAAATCATAAGAATAAAAGGCACAGAACAGGGAATATAGTCAATGATATTGTTATAGTGTCCTATGGTGATGGGTCATAGCTCCCCTTATGATGAACGTATCATAACATAGAGATGTTGAATCACTATGTTATACACCAGACACTGATATAACACTGTGTGTCAACTATACTCAAATATAAAAAATTAATTTTAGAAAGTAAAACATAATAAAATAAAATAGAATAAAATAAAATAAAATAAAATAAAATAAAATAAAATAAAATAAAATAAAATAAAATAAAATAAAAATAAAATAGGGGTGCCTGGGTGGTGTAGTAAGTTAAGCATCCAAACTTTGATCTCGGCTCTGATCATGATCTCGCAGTTCATGGGTTGGAACTTTGCATTGCGTTCTGTGCTGATGATGCAGAACCTGCTTGGGATTCTGTGTCTTCATTCTGCCCCTCCCCTGCTTGTGCTTGCTCTCTCTCTTTCTTTCTCTCTCTCAAAATAAATAAACTGAAAAAATAAGTAAATAAAATAAATAAAATAAAATAAAATATAAAATAAAATAACGTTTGCAGTTCAGTTCAAACCACAGTTGGAAACTGGAATTTAATAGAAGGAATAAGTGTTTTTTTTGCTATAGATCTTACATCAAAACAAAACAAAACCAAACAAAAGACATAAGTGGCGGTGAAATTAGTAACTTTTGCAGAAGGAAAGTTATAAAGTTATATCTGTGGATCTGTTTATAAAAGTAGAAAAATTAAAAATCTATATGTTAACCATTCTTAAATAGTGCCTAAAAAACACTTTTTAAGCATATCTAAATTTTACCAGGGTTATGTTTTCAGAGAAAAAAATAAAAATAAAAATAATGACTGATTTGTTAAATCGGTACATTTGACGGTATTTTATTTGGTTTATTTTCAACGTTATCATTTAATCAATGGGCTTTATATTTAAGTTTATATCCCTAATATTTAAGCATCACCAACAATTATTTTATACTCCTCTCTACCTCTAGAGCTATCAGTTCATACTTCTTCCAAATAAGCTTGTTAATTAAAAGCACAAAAATATTTACAACTGCTATACATCAAGGAAAAACTGTAATTTGATTTGACCTCACTTTAAACAAATTATTTTGCATCGATAAACAAGTTATACTGAGAAAAATGAAATGTGATTAATTTCCTTTCAATTATTTCTGAAAAGCAACTTCACTCAAAAGCTGAAGGTAGAAAATGTGCTTCCTCTTAGTGGGATTTTATGAAGATGAGTTGTTTACTTTGACAGTCAAATCTGACCTTTATAATGCAGTATTTGTTTAGATCTAGTGGAGATAAATTGAGTGCACCAATTCTAAATTGAAGATCTATTAAGTAATAAGTAGGATGTAGTTTTATAATCACCTTCACGTTATAAACAAAATCTACCACAAGATCAAAACACGTTGACTTAGAAAAAGTGAATGCAAATTAAATGGAAGAGATTTTAGAAATGTAGTGAACAGAATTATAAGATGGGATGCTACTAAGGATTTTTAAATATTTCCAATTTCTTTTGGTTAACTGGCGATTGTGCTGTGGAATACACATCCAACAACAGTTTGAAGGCATCTCATGAAATACATGAAAGTATTTCTGCCCTAATAGAGAACAATATTTAGAACATAGGTATTTCAATTTCTTTAAAGAACAACTGGGGCAGTCACCATTTTTCCCTGCTGCTTTTGGTTTTTAATTTGCTATTATAAGTGAATGAAAATAAATGTTCCTCCTCTGATGTCAAGAATGAGGCCACAGGAGGGTGTGGGGGGGGGGTTGGGGGGAGTATGTTAATACACTGCTCTAATTCCTCTGTAATCCTACTTCATTATTTTATGCAAATAATTCCCAGAAAGGATCAACTTATTAAGAAGAATTAGAATAAATGAATGTCATCGGTATTGGGTATTATGTCAGCAAGTTGAAAAAGTACACTACATTAAATATTGAATCATAGGAAACTTCTGCAAGTTGTTTTTCAATTATATATTTATTTTGAAAAACAATGATTTTCAAACGTTCAATGTTGAGAGGCTAAAACATTTATGTGGTGGTATTCAGATTTCTGTCCAAGATACAACTTTTTCAAAATACGAAGAGAAAAGTTCACATGAAATGCTACAGAAATGTCTATTAATAACTATTCTTCAAATGTAATTTCTTACAAATTATAAAGAGAAACTGTGATTACAGGTAGATTATTTTTAAACACTGAAATCTCACTTTTAAATGTAGTTTTTGTGAAATAGTTACTAAATGTACCTGTCGTAATTATATAATTTTAACCATACTTGGAAACCTCAACTAATGCCATGTCAATTTTAGGATATAATCCAAAAAATTTAGTATGTCATTCAAGGCCTCTATGTAACTCTCAAAATGCATCTTCTACAATTTGCAAGCAGTGCCATCATATTGATTAAGATACAGTTTAAAAATCCCTCTCTCTCTGTCCCACCCTGTGCTTACACTCTGTCTCCCTCTCTCAAAAATAAACGTTAAAAAAAAAATTTAAAAAAAAAGGCGCCTGGGTGGATCAGTCAGTTAAGTGTCTGACTTCCGCTCAGGTCACGATCTCACGGCTCAGCGAGTTCAAGCCCCACATCAGGCTCTGTGCTGACTGCTCGGATTCTGTGTCTCCCTCTCTCTCTGCCCCACCCCCTACTTACACTCTGTCTCCCTCTCTCAAAAATAAATAAGCGTTAAAAAATTTTTAAAAAAGATATGGTTTAAAAATATAAGTAAATATAGAAAGCGTAAAATAGAAAGCTTCTCTCTCTGTACACATGTGTTTCTCCCTGGCAGAAATGACCTTTCCTCTGTTCCCATTTGTCCAATATCTCAGACAGTGTCTAACAGTTTACATGTGTTGTAATAATAATTTTCCCCTTTTACATCCTAAACCTGTAACTTATATTTATTGAATGAACAAATCAATCAATAAATGATCAGTGCAGGACTTTAACATATTGCCTACGAGTATTTCTCACAGCCGTGCTCTGTATAATGAGCTCATAATGTTTCAGTTTGAAATTAGAGATGATCAGATTTGTCCTGTCTCCTTCTTAGGCATCATTGTACATAGCCTCTCATTTCTGATGTTGTAAACTTTTCTGTCAGAGTACTGGAAGACATGTAACACTAGCGTATGTTGGACAGATCTGTTTATTAGGAAGAAGTTTCCTTGGCTGAAATCACTTCACTTTTACCTCTATTTCCCTCTGGAACAAAACTTAAGACAAGCTTTGTATCCTGTACCACTGCTTCCTTTGACAGATAGATATCTCTTTTCCATAAACCCAGGCCCTTCTGAAACACATCTTAAACACTTCGGTGACAGGTTTTCATACACATTGACTGTTTGCTCAGTAACTGAATTTAAGACTTCATTAATTTACTCAAAATGTTTTTAACTCTAACCACAATATAAGTATCTGATTATGTGTCTCATCTGTCTTACATTGTTTGGGCTCTTACAAAGCTCCAGAGATATACTCCATAAATCTGATAAACCTACCTATGTATCTATCTATCTATCATCTACCTGTCATCTATCATGTATAAATATTTCTCGAAAGAACCAATGAATGAATGAATGAGTGGGCACAAAACCAGAGAGAAAATGTACAGTACTTTTAAGGTGTAAAACATACACTGACATTTAGAGGGAGAAGTACATGTAAACTTAGGTTAATTTACAATAAGCCAAAGCATACTCTTTAAATACACATTCATTCTTTCCCAAATATGTATTTCACAACTACCATTATGCCAAGCACTGAGCTAGATGCTGCAGATGAAGCCGAGCAAGAAGTCCGTGTAATGTGGAAACATACAGTTATTGATCATGGAATCACAAAGTGGTAAGTAGCTGGTATTTTTGTTTGTTTGTTTCATTACTATAGCATAATTGCATCTAGTGTTAGTATTACCAATGCAATATACTCAGGTCTTCCTGGGCATGATGTGTGTGTGTGTGTGTGTGTGTGTGTGTGTGTGTGTGTGTGTTTTCTGATTATTTCACATTAGAGAGAATAGACTGATTAGTATTAATACCATTAATATGGTATTAATGGAAAATGGATCAGCTCTAGCCAATTATAAACAATAGAGATTTCAACTGAAGAGAGCATATTTTATTCTACACCTTTGCAATAATTACTTCTTGGTTTTCCTTGGATTGCACCATTCAATATTGAAACAATCATTATTTACCTCCTATATTGACTGTCTTCCTCAATGCCATTGATACAGCAAATTTGGATTTTCATATAAAATATGAAAAAAATACTTCAAACTCATGTTGGGTGTCACTGCCCATCAAACAATAGGTAGTTGATATATAATCACAAGAGTTTTCTGAACAGCATCATTGTGCATTCATGAATGGAACTCTGGAAATACTCTCCCACAACCTCCACAACCGAATCTAACATGTAAAGTCAATTGGGAATTTTTAATGTTTTATATGTGCAAAGCACACTGTACTTACAAGAAGGGGACATCATTTATTTGTGTGATTCTGTGTTATTCTCCCAGGTGTTTCTATAATACTTCCAAAAGCACTTATTTGCAAGAAAATTAACTACAACTTGATTTTATTTGTAAATTATTTCGAAATCTTTCTCAAGAGTTTCCAATTCGTTGACGCGTTAGGAAGAGATTAAACAAAATAAACTCACAGAAATTCTGCATATGTGTTTGCTAGTTAAAGTGTAAATTCATGACTTCAGCTGCTTTTTAATTAAAGCTTGTTTTGTTGGAAACTAAGCCCACAATGTTTGTTACTATTTGTATTAGTACAGTAGATATTAACCATTCTTTAGGAAATAGCAAAATGTTTCCTCCTCAAACAGAAAGATGAAAATGGGGGAGTAAAGCAGGTGCAAGGCACAACCAGATGGAAATTATCACCCATTAGCTTGCAATCAGCATCCTAGAAGAAAAGACTTTAAAAACACGAAAAGCTACAGTTTTCTCTTCCTGCAACATGAAGCTAATATTGCACTCCTGCACTTAAATACACATCTCAGCAGGTCTCTGGCTAAGAGAGGAAAATTCTGATGATCATACAGAAAACAGAATCATTGAAAAGTTCATGCTGAATAGCAAGGCTAGATTTCTCCTGCTACTAAGCTGATGTAAAATGTTCTGGAAAGTGAAATTAGCTTAAAAATTCAAAATAAAACAACAGAACTGAAGGTTCAAAAGTGTTTTGCTACCATTGGTTCTATCATGGCGTATACTATACTTCTTATAAACCCTAAATCCAAGTTGAAAAGAGGTCCATCACCATTACTGTAACTTCACTGTCAGCAGAAAGCTTAGAAATATCATTGTTTATTCCCCACCCCTCCCACAATAAAGCTTGGAGAGAAAAAAAAAAAGATTTTACAAAAAAGCACAAATGGAAAGAGCAAAATAATTTTTCGTATTCTTCTCCACACTGTAAAATAATCTCTACGCAATTCTGCTCAACATGTTCCTGGTTTCATAGCTTCAGGGAACACTATCCATAAATATGCAGCTTGGTCACCAGCAAACATAACACCCACACTCTGCTGGTTTAAACAGAGTCATTAGATGTATGCCTTCGAAAGCTTAAGAAATCACTTTTCTTTAGCCTGCCTTGCTGTTTCTCTGTGGCTCTTTGTGAAGAATTTGAAAAATTCAAATGCTATTCATGGACTGATACAGATTCCTTAGTAATGGTCTGCAAAATGTCGTATTTCATTGAATACCATCAAGTAGTCAATAAAAAAGGGAACAGATACTTCACCTAAATATTGAGAAACTATGAATTCCTAAAATCAAGACAATTTTTGAGTCCCAGAAATGTGTTTATTTGATAGCCACAGTTTCTTTATGTGGCTGCTTAATATTGAATTGCCACTTGCTTAATAATAAATGATCATTTAAATGCCTTGATTTATATTGAGGTTCACTAAATTAATCCCCCATAAAGGATTTGTCTTTATTACCACTGTTTTAGGTTGTTCTATTGACCATATGAAATGGTATCACATACAAATTATACACTGAATGCAAACATTAGACAATTTTAAAAGCATCTTATGTCTTGTAAGACTATTAACACATTTCTCTAATCCTACATGAATAGAAGGTATTTATTCCCTACAATATGTCTGAAAGGTATTTAGTCTTACAAAAGTATTTAAAGTATTTAAATGTGGGAATTATTACATATAGTACTCTCTAGTCATTATAGAGCATTTTATATAGTCTTTCATATTATAAAGTTATAAGCTATTGAAGTTTCATGGTAGTAATAACACCTATATCTGTGCTTACATATTCAAATATACAAACTATATTTTGCATTCATATTTATTTTCATATGTTTAAATAATTTGAAATACAAAGCAATAGTGATAAAGAGAAAAATGTCATCTTTAATATTATATTTGTGATAACTATTAGAAGAAACATAAATTTGCATATCATTAACAACATCCATTCATTTAAATATAAATGTGTACTTAAACATTATTTTATGCAGAAATACAAAATATAATGAAT
The DNA here is from genome assembly GCF_046562875.1 of Panthera onca. Classification (NCBI taxonomy): domain Eukaryota; kingdom Metazoa; phylum Chordata; class Mammalia; order Carnivora; family Felidae; genus Panthera; species Panthera onca. Next base: position 16,227,983 of record NC_138339.1, read on the forward strand.
ATACTCTTTCTGAGAGGGCAAACCAGTGTTGTTGGGAAGAAATGTCCAGAGAACCAACAGTTCTACTGAAGGGATAGATAGGTATTTGAGGGTGAGGAGGAAAGAAAGACCCAATTATGATAAAGAAGAAGACTATCTGTTTGCTGAGAAGGTCCATTTGTATTTTTGTGACTTGATCAATAGGAAATGTGTAAGATAGAGTATTTTAAATTGACATAAAAAAGTAGAGCACAAGCACAGCAGGTCTCTCCATTTACTCCTGGGTGGCTCAGTTGGCTGAGCGTCCGACTTTGGCTCAGGTCATGATCTCGCGGTTCTGAGTTTGAGCCCTGAGTTGGGCTCTGTGCTGACAGCTTGGAGCCTGGAGCCTGCTTTGGATTCTGTGTCTTCCTCTCTGTCTGCTCCTCCCCCACTCATGCTCTGTCTCTCTCAAAAATGAATAAACATTAAAAAAATTTAAAAAGTAAAAAAGCCAAATTTAAAGAAAAAAGGGGCTCTAACTCAGTGACATCTAATATAACCTGTGTAAAATCACCTTGAATACCAATCTCCTTAGTGAAAAATTCATTTTCTGTGAGGATTAGAAGAGATCATATTCAGAAAAATTCCTAAATCCTTCTCCTCTCTTACAGCTCAGATGTACCTATATATTTAACTCTTTGCTAAGCTATACTTCTATTCTTCTATTCTATACTTCTAATTCTACAAAAAGATGCATTTAAATTACGTTTATATGGCAGCAAAAAAAAAGTGAAAACTCAAGTTGTATTTTGGTGAAAAAGTATAGAATTCAGGTTCCGTGGAGGCAGGGTTTTCTGTCAGTTTGGTTTACTGATATATCCCAAGTCCCAAGGTTTGCTTGCCGCAGAGGTGGTGCTCAATGAACACATATCGGAACAACAGAAAACCAAGGAGATGTCCTTGAAGCAGAACATTTGGTTGATTCCTACTCCTTACCTCACAATATCTGGCACACGACATAAGGAAAAGGTTTTATGATATCTGAAATATTAGAGACAGAATTCTGTGTGTAATGATCTCTGTATTAATGCCAAGTGGCTAATATACGTATTTGGGAGTTTGGGGGCAGTTTTCAGCAAACACACTGGGGCTACAAACTGCGTTTACAAAGAGGAATATGGTTTGTAATCTATTATCTATTATCTATATTCTATTTAGGGGGAATGTTATGAATTCTGTGTCGGCAAGTATAAAAATAAAGGCTATAGATAAAATAAATGAGAGACCTCCTGTGTATACAACACAGGAATGTGTTAGGTTGTTTTTGAAAAGTTGGTTTGCCATGAAGAGGAAAATTTGTGGTTCAGAAAGAGCACAAAGAGTAAATGTAACTAAAAGTGAAATATTTGACTCAACTATATAATTCTGTGTGTATAACAGTACATATATATAGTATACATACATATATATGTCTATTATATACATTATAGATACACACACATATATAGTTGTTTTCTTAAAATTATGTTGAAAAACTTATAAAAAATTTTTAATATTTATTTATTTTTGAGAGTGATAGAGAGACAGAGTGTGAGCCAGGGAAGGGTAAAGAGAGAGGGAGACATAGAATCCAAAGCAGGCTCCAGGCTCTGAGCTGTCAGCATAGAGCCCAATGCAGGGCTCAAACCTGTGCATGGTGAGATTGTGACCTGAGCTGAAGTCAGACACTTAACTGACTGAGCCACGCAGGCACCCCTGTGTTGAAAAACTTTTAAGCTTTTTAGGCAATTTCCTATTTTCGACGTCATATTTTCTTTGGAATAAAAAGTTTCATACACCATAGTATATTCATATTATATGTAAAATATATGTTTAAATGGGTTTTGGGTGGCTTTCTTTCACAATTTGATTTTTACACCTTCATAATTTATTTGAGAGAAACAAATATAAAAGTATGTTTTCGGGGCACCTGGGTGGCTCAGTCAGTAAAGCATCGACTCTGAATTTCAGCACATGTCATAATCTCACAGTTTGTGGGGTTGAGCCCAACATCGGGCTCTGCACTGACATTGCAGAACCTGCTTGGGATTCTCTCTCTCTCCCTCTCTCTCTGTTCCTACCCCACTTGTGCAAGCTCTCTCTCTCTGTCTGTATCTCAAAATAAATATGTAAATGTTTTTAAAAACGTTTTCATACTTTACATTGGTCTTATTCTATAATTACAGTGTTTTCATTAAAATTTCAATAGAGACCATTCTTTGAATGAGAAAGATTGCCGCATGAACACATATACCAGGCATGTATGTATATATATATGTTTTTGTGTGTGTCTGCATGTGTGTGTGTGTGTGTGTGTGTGTGTGTATTTTTTAGTCTACAGGATCAATCATCACTTCTGATGTTGGGACAGAAACTTCTCCTTGAACGCTGTACTGGATTCACTACTCTAAGATCACTCTAGTTGATCCCCTTAATTTTCTTACATCCCTGAGGACTTCTGCTGCTACTCGGCCTTGGTATCACAACCCCTTTGTAAGACACCCTCTTTCTACACTTTCCCATTGGCTGTGGCCCAAATCAAAGGTGACGTCACCACTCTGCCCTAAAAGTGGTTTATGGATTTTCATTCTCTTCCATGGGAAGAGGGACTGTCCTCACCTCCCCTAAATGACCAGTCTCCAAGAGTCTGCCTCCAAATCAGTTTCAATTCACTATATTCTTTCCAACAGGCGTTCCTAGAAGGGCATTTCGGTATTACTCTATTTACCCCAGTAAAAGTTTTCAAGTAAAGTCACTTCTAGGTCTGTCTCTAATAGCCTTTTAATTTTTTCTGAGCTCTGATGATAATAACTCTTATCTACTATATTGATAATAATCCAACTATTCATCTCACAAGGATGTTGTGAAAACTAAAAAAAAAAATAAAAGATAATATGACAGAAGGTTTTTTGAAGACAGTATAAAAAAATGCAGTGCTATTATTTTTAAGAAAACTTGGCTAAAATGTCTCTAAACTACAAAGGAATTCTTCTATCAGAAGAGAGATATATATGGTGAAAGTTTAAAATAGAGTTTCTCTGTGATATGTAAAATACTTCAGGCTTAAACTGTCCAAGTGTGGGCTACCACTGAGCTTATTTTTACAGTACTGCAGTGTTCTGACATGTTTCTTTGGTATGAATCAATATATAGACCATCATATATTGATGAATCATGTCTTTTGAAACAACTAAAGGGCAAAATTCATTGTCCATGAACTTCTCTTCCTGACACAAATCAAAATACTTTACTTACAGGAAGAGAACTCTGCTTACAGTCAGCTTATCACCTTAGTGACTTTGAAAAACAAAATGCAGGTTTGCCAGTCGTGATATAACAGAAATAGTATTACTAACTTTCTTAGTGATTGCTCTAACATTAATGTATTGACTTAAAGAGAAGTTAAGAAAAAGTGTAAAATCTCATAAAATAAACCTTAAAGCTTTTTAAAAGATTGATTAGACACAGTACTATATTTTTCCCTGGACCACCATATTCAATGCAAATGTAGTAGATACTTTTCATGATGCTTATCCAACATATGACCATTAATTCTATTTTCAAAATTGATCTTGTGTAAAGGAAGAGGCCTAGCAGTCATGTTTGAAGACAATCACCTGGTCATAGTTGATTGGACAAGAATGGACTTGGGAAATGTTGAAACAAGACCCTCAATAATAAAAATCTGAATATTTGAATTTGGGATTCAGAAACAGTACCTCAATGTGTCTTGAAGTGTATGTGATACGAAAATGAACTGCTGTTATACAGTCTTGCTTCAATATGTGGATAAAGAACTAGAAGATGTCGGTACACACACACACACACACACACACACACACACGGTAAGAGACAGAAGCATAGGTCAACCAAACAAGAAACTTGCATCAGCAGGGTTTTTTTTTTCTTTTGTTTAGCTCATATTATATCTCCTTGAGACATCTATGGCTCTCCTCATCTGGGATCAAAGAGGTGCTGTACCTGTCTGGTATATTCTGGCCTTGCTGAAGATGGAAGTAGAAAGATTCCAACCATGTGATACTTACAAGCTTCTGCTCGTAAAAGACACATGTCACATCCACTCACATTTTTTTGACCAAAGAAATTTATATGACCCAACTTCTATTAAACCTTATCCAACATTCCTTGTATATAATGTATAGTTTCCTTATTAATTTACTCAAATTGGATTCATGTAGTATATTAATAAGACTTGCGTCAGTTGTTAGTAACAGACTATAACTTTAGATAAAAAGTATGATGTGTGCAATTGTTGTATTGTGGGAGGAAGCATAGAACCCAAGAACAGAAATTAGGCAGACCCCAGAAAGACTGGAAAGAGTAAAATGAATGTCACTGGTGTATTAGTTTGTTATGGTGGCTGCAAAAAATTTCCATTAACATGGTGGCTTCAAATAACAGAAATTCATTCTCTTTAAGTCTGGAGGTCAGAATTCTGAAATTGTTATCACTGGTCCGAAGCTGAGGTGTTGGCAGGGTCATACTCCCTCTGGAAGATCTAGAAGGAAATCTGTCCCTTGTCTCTTCTGACTTCTGATGGCTGCCAGAATTCCTTGACTTATGATAGCCCAATCTTCAAGCCAACTTCTTCAAGTCTCCATTCTCAGCTCCTTCTCATCTGTGTGTGTACAATCTCATTTCTCTTCCTTTTCTATAGTTATATATGATTGCATTTAGGACCCAACTTTATTATCCAGAATAATCTATCCATCCCAATATCTTTAACTTAATCAGACGTGCAAAGATTCCCCCTTGCCTGTTTCTTTTTTCCATATGAAACAGCATTCTCAATTTCTAGAGGTAATGATGAGAATATATTTTGGGAGGTGTTTTTTCAGCTTCCTTGGAAATTTTTGCAAAATATCTAAAGTTTAATGATAGAAAGATAGTTAAATTATTAATAATACCTTACAGAATATACAATGCTTTAAAAATTATGATGGACCGTATAATTGTATACTAGGTAAACAATACATTTTTGGGTGAATTCCAACGGATCAGGGAAAATTATATATATTTTTTATGATTTTATTTTTAAGTAATCTCTATACACAATGTGGGGCTCAATTTCATGACCCCAGGATCAAGTGTCACGTGCTCTTCCAGATCACCAGACAGGCATCCCATGGGTAAATTATATTTCAGATAGGTCTTGAGAAATTACAAGAATATAGAGAGCTAGTCATGGTGGAAAGCACATTGGGAAATTGATTCAGTGGAAACGACCTTCTTGTTATTGAGTGTGTATGGGAAATTCAAATAACACATTTTGGCAAAATCTGAGGCATCTACATGAAAATACTTGGACATAATCCATGAAAGGTACTTATCTACACAAACAGAACTAGTGGTGTGTGTCTATGTGTGTGTGTGCGCATGGAGAGAGACGGGGGGGGGGGTGGAGAGAGAGAGAGAATGGGAAAGAGAGAATTTTTTTAAAGGATTGGATCGTGCAATTTTGGGGGCTGAAAGTGTGAAATCTATGGGACAGGATGACAAGATGCAGATCTAGGGAAGGGTTCAAAGGCAGCCTACAAGTAGAATGAATTTTCTCTTCTTCAGGGGACCTCAGTTTTAGGTATTGTTGTTTTGTTTTTGTTTATGTTTCTCTTAAGTTTCTTTTAAGATTAGAATTGTCCCACCAATATTATGGAAGTCAATCTGCTTTACTCAAAGTCCACTGATTTAAATATCTTATCTAAAAGATACTTCATGGTGGCCACTAAATGAAATACCTAGACACCATAGCCTAGCCCACTGACCCATGAAATTTAACATTCCATGTAGGTTGTGCTGTACTACTACTCAATGTAATAGCTGAGAACCATTGAACATTTTTGAGTGGGCAGGTCAACGATCAGAGATTTAGGAAAAATAGCTAATTGGTGAGCATCAAGAAATTTCCAGTAAAAAGTCTCAGTTATCTTCTTTTACCTCTCTGTCTTCTTTCTTAGCCAGTCTAACCTCAGTGTAAATTATATTTTATATCCTTCTTAGACTCTTATATTTGCAATATTTTCTTATTATGATGATAATGATTATTATGTAATATACCATAATCTACTATTCTTAATATTCTCTTGGCCTGTGGATTACCGTTTGTCTTTAGTTCTTTATCAGTCATTAAAAAATGTATAATATACATTGTAATTAACTAAGTCCACTTTCAAATAGCACTGTATTTTCAAGGGCCCTGCAGTCAGCTGATACCAGAGTATTTCCACTTTCTCCCTCGCATGCGTTGTGATATTGCTCATTTCACTCATTTATGTGCTAAAATTGGTTACTATTATTGCTTTAACAAGACCATTATCTTTATATAAAGAATGAAAAAAAAAATTCCTCCATTTATTCCTTTGATAAAGATCTCCTTTTGTATAGATCCAGTTTTCTTATCTACATACTTTTCCTTCTGTCTGGGAATCTTTTAATATTTCCTGTAGGGCAGGTTTTCTGACAATGAGTGCCTTCTTATTGTATTTGTCTGAGGAAGTCCTTCTTTCTCATTCACCTTTGAAGGGTGATCTCATTAGCTTTGGAAACTAGGATTTAGGTTCCTGGTTTTTGTTTTCTGTTTTTTTGCACCATGTTAAATACTTCCTTCCTCTTCCTGTCAACCATTAATTTTGGAAAGTTCTAGGTCATTACTACCTCCCAAATTTCACCTATTCTTTCTTACTTTTCCTTCTGGTCTTCTAATTAAACATATGTTACACCTTTTATTATTGTCTCACATTTCTTGAATGTTCTTTTCTTTTTTCCCCCATTCTTTTTTTCTCTTTACTTTTCAGTTTGGAGTTTCTACTGACGTACATCAAGATCCCTGATTACTTCCATTCTACTGATCAGGTGGTCTTCATTTCTGTTACAGTGTTTTTAATTTCCAGCATTTCCTTTTGCTTTTATTCTTAGAATTTCCATCTCTATTATATTATTCATCTACTGTTACATCTTTTCTGATTTTTCCATTAGAACCTTTGAACATATTAATCACCGTTATTTTTAAATAATTGATTTGTTGATACTAACTGATGCCTTCTTTTTGAGTCTTTGATGACATCTTTGTCTAGTCAGACTGTTTTTCTTTCCTTTTGTCATGAGTTATGATTTTGTTGTTGAAATGTTTGTTTATACATGCACAAAGTTTAAATTGTTTTTAGTCTTCTTATTTTTTGTCTCCTCTTAATGTGGGCTTTCCTAAGCATTCTTCCACAGAGATTGTGTCTCACAGGTCTTTCAGCTATAATCTATGGTTATTACAGCAGAACCACGTTGGTGTGCAGGTAAGGTGTGAGGGAAGAGAGAGAGAGTGTTCTATAATATTCCAATAAAATCTCATTAGTTTATTGGACCTGTGTTTTGTGCTGTGTCCTTTACCAAGGTTCCTTCAATGGGTTTTTTTTCTTCCATTATTTCCTACTCCATTCACTGGCTACAGCATTTCCCATCTATTTCTTTGGTATAACCAACACACTTGTTGACTATGTTTTTTTTTTTTTTTTTTTCTTTTTTGGGAGAAATAGGAAGGTGAGATGGGGCTGGAGTGAAAAAAAAAAAAAAAACAAAACTTCTTACCTCTGTAAGGATAGAGTTCTGGTAAAATATCTTACCCCACAGACTATATATTTGTCCTGGCAAAAGCCACAAGTGTTATTTCAAAATGATTACTCACCTTTCCCCCGATCAGACACACTAGAGTCTCATTGTCTCATCTTCATCATGAAAGCGTGTTGGGGTTCTTTGGTGTAAATTTCATGAAAGTGCAAGTTTTCCTAAATATGGAGCTCCAAGTTGTTTCTCACAGATTGTCCAGATTCAGCCTCCGAAAAATCAAACACATTACTATTTAAGTACTCCAAATAGTTTCTGTCTTCAACAAGTTCTGTTTCAGATAAGTAGATCTCGGCTGTGTCCCCCTGAATGTAGCTAGCTCTGCAGATATGGGAGTAATGGAGATCTGTAATGTCAGTTCTCTGATGAGTCCAACAAGTTATTAATTTTCGGTTTCTTCAGCTTTTTCTTGTAAGAGTGAGACTGACAAATTTCAACCTCTTCACCTGTTACGACTGACATCGGAAGTCCCCTTTTGGAGTGCATTAAATTAATTTTGTTACCTTCAGCCTCACTCTACTCCTCTCCTTGCACTATAACATACATTTCCATCAAACTTTTAGATAACTTAGAGTATTTTCCAATTCAGGCTCTGCTTACTTTCTCTCATTGACAACCACCTGCTTCTCGTTAAAGTTCCACATATTCAGATGCGACAATGCACTTGCACTTGACGTTTCTAGTATTTGGAATGTGCTTATCAGCCAGCAGAACTCCCACTCACCTTCCATTTCCACCTCCATCATGTAATTTACCCTGAATCCCCAAGAAGAAATTCTGAATTGCCTGCATTCATAATCTAAGTATGCATGTTTCTATTTCAGCACTTATAATTAGTATTACCTTTAAATTTATGCAGCTGTCACCCAACTAGAATATGTTTCTTGAAAACAGAAAATTAGATCTAGGCATCTAATAGACATCTTGAAATCTCAGCCCATGAAATTTGATTACATTAATTTGATGGTGCTGCTAGGAAAGAGTGAGGTGGAGTGACATCACAGAAAGGAAGAAAAAGGAGGAGAATATTACAATATACTAAGTAAGAGGCACCTAGAGTAGCACTTTATTAATGGATGTGGAAATGAAGTTGCGTTTCAAGATGCTACATGAAGAATCTATTACTTGCGATGGCATGTAAGTGATGGTGTAAGATAGATGGATGAGTCTCCATGACTCTAAGGTTGAGCCAGGTGACATCGATAGTGAAAGTGAGGTCAGGAAGAAGAATGGTTATGCGCAAGTTCAGTTTGTGGCAGATGATAGATTTGAGGTCATCCTGTGACAAAGATCCAGCCAGCTTTTTGAATTATTGAAGCCTGGAGATTGGAATATAGATTGAGGTTTAGAAGGCAATTTCACAGAAGGGTTTATTGGGCACAAATTATATCGGGACATGACATAGTGGAAAAGGAAATAATAAAAGTTAAAAAGAGACAACATCTGGAAATGTACAGAGGGAATTGAAAAGAGAGGCTTTAGAAAAAAGATAAAGATAGTTCATTTTCATTACAGCCACTGAAGGGGAGTATTATAAAAAAGAATATTATGATTAAAAATGTAATTTCCAAAAAAAATATTCATTTCAGCAAAATGGGAAAATGTTTTTTAGATGTTAATTGGGCAATTTGAAATTTTACATGGAAGTATCATATCACAATAAATAAGTAAAACCCATAGGATAAATAAGTATATCTAGTAAAAGTAGAATTCCCTTTCAAGATGAGTTTCTATTCAGACAGAGTAAGAGAAATCTAATGGTTAGGGGTCTGAACATAAACAGTAAGGATAACTCTGTTAGTTACGGAGGATTATTTAACCATTATAATACGTAATGCTACAGAAATAACAAGAAAATCTTTCACGGAAAAACTTTATCTCCTTTAAAATTTAGTCATCTCCTTTAATCTCATGGATGTGACTGAATTGTCCAATTAAAATGAGGTAACTCAATCAAAATGAGTTAATTATGTTGGACTTTTGTATGGTATGACTAATATCCTCACAAAATGGGAAATTTTAAGTATATTTATTTATTTTGAGAGAGAGAGAGAGAGAGAGAGAGAGAGAGAGAGAGAGAGGGAGAATACAAGCTGGGGAGGGGCAGAGAGAAGGAGAGATAGAATCCTAAGGAGCCTCTGTGCCATCATTGCAGAGCCTCATGCGGGGCTTGAACTCACATACAGTGAAATCATGACCTGAGCTGAGATCAAGAGTCAGATGCTTACCCCACTGCACTACCCAGGCACCCCCAAAAGGGAAATTTTATACACAGACATGCACAGAGGGGGAATGTCATGTGGTGAGGAAGGCAGACATTGGGGTTGATGTTCTACAAGCCACGGAATGCTAAGATTGACAGCAAACCATTGGGAGCAAGGCAAGAGGCATGAAAGAGATTCTTCCACACTGCTCTTAGAACCAACCCGGCTGACGTCTTGATCTTGGACCTCTAGCCTCCAGAACTAGGAGACAATATATTACTATTGCTTATGTCAACCGTCTGCAGTACTTTGTTAACTTAGCCCTTGCAAACTCATACAGATTTTGGTACCAAGAGTAGATACCCATCATAACAAAATGTGAAACTGGAAAAGTGAGGCTAGAAGACTTTTGAGATGTGTGATGTGAAAAGGTCTAGATTGCCTTGAACCAACTTTTGGTGGAAATATGGATGTTAAGAGTGATTCCGGTTAAAGCTCAAAAAAAAAAAAAAAAAAGAGGAAAGCTATAAAGAAAGCTTCTATTATCTTAGAGAATACATGTATCATCATGAACAGAATATTTTTAGGAATATGAATATTAAACATGATCTGGTAGCTCTCAGAAGGAAATGATTAACGTTATGGGAAACTGGAGAAAAGACAAACTTTGGATATAAAATGACAAAGGACTTATTTGAATTGGGTTTTGTCAAATGGAAGGTAAAACTGGCAAGGGATGAACTTGGATATTTAGCAGAGGAGGTTTCTAAATAAAATGCTGAAAGTGTGGAGCGGCTCCTCCTGGCTGCTTATAGTAAAATGCAAGAGGAGAAAAATAAATTAAAGAAGGAAATCCTCGGCCAAAAGAAATGGCACTTGGTGAAGTGGAAGATTTCAGCTTCTTCAGATAGTGTGTTCTTGAAATAGAGTCAAGGGTGTAGCCAGAGGATAGTTAGCTAAAGATACTTCTTGTGTAATGGTTAATCCAATCAACGATGTCGGCAGAATCCAGGAATACAGATAGAATTATTCAAGAAAAATCGTGGAGGTTCCTTTTGTCTTGGACTTCAGTGAATCTCATGTGAGGCCTCAAGAGTTTTGAGAATCTTATAAAAGCCAACACCCTGCCAACTTGGACAGGAGGAGAGAATGATTTTGAGGACAGAGCCATTGAAGGAAAAATCACTGAGGGTAGGGCCATGGATCCAGAGAATAGAGTCATCTCCTTGGGGTTTCAGAAGACTATCATCTATGACAGAAGGAGCAGGACCACTGCTCAAGAAGGGGGAGTGGCAGTTCTGCTTCTAGAAGACTGGGCTGCTTTACTAGGGAATCCAGGAAGCAGGGCATCACAAAGCCAAAGAGGATAATTCTCAAGCTTAAAATCTAATGGAATTTCCCCTGCCAGGTTTTGAGAACTGCAAGTATTTTTTTTTCTTTTTTTTTTCTTTTCCCCTTCCAATTATTCTCTTATGAAATAAGACTGTCTATCCTATGCCTGAAACATCACTGTGTTTTTAAACAAAAGAACTTGTTTTTTGATATTACAGGTCAACATATGAATAGGAACTTTGCTTCAGGATGAATCACACCTCAAGATTCACGCATACCTTACTTAGATGATGCTTGGAAGAGATTTTAAACTTAAAGTTGATACTAGAATGAGTTAAGAAACTTGGGGGTGTACGGATGGAGTGAACATATTTTGCACATAAGAAGGACATGTATTTTGGGAGGCTAGAAGGCAGGTTGTTATGGGTTGAATTGTGTCTCCACAAACAAGTTCATATGTTGAAGTCCTAACCTGGGTACCACCTCAGGATATGACCTTGTTTGGATCAGGTTCTTTATAGAGGAAATCCAGTTAAACTGAAGTCATTAGGGTGACCTCTAATAGAATAGGACTGATGTTCTTATAAAAGGTAGAAATTTAGACACAGATATCAATAAACGGATAATACCATGTGAATATGAAAAGAGAGATCAAGATGATGGTCTAAAAGGCATGGGACATCAAAGATGCTAGCAAACCATCAGAAACTAGGGGAGCCATGTGGAACCATCATTCTACACAGTCCATGGAAGGAACCAATTCTGTAAACACCTTGATCTTGGACTTCCTCCCTCCAGAACCATGAGACAATATATTTTTTCTGTTGTTTAAACCCGTCAGTTTATTGGAAATTTGTTATAGCCACCCTATCAAACTAATACAATGTCATATAAAAAAACAAGAAACATCTTCTTTTGCTTCAATAATTAAATACTGAAATGTATACATCTACATTTAATAATTATATTTGATTTGGGGGCATCTGGGTGGCTCAGTGGGTTGAGCGTCTGATTCTTGATTTCTGCCCAGGTCATGATCTCACAATTGGTGAAATCAAGCCCCACGCCAGGCTCCTGGGGCTCTGCACAGTCAGCTTGGGATTCTTTCCCTCCCTCTCTCTCTCTGCCCCTCCCCTGCTGGTGTTCACACACTTTTTCTCTCAAAACTAAGTAAATGTAAAAAAAATAATAATAATTAAATTTGATTCTTATATTTAATTTATTTTGAGATATATGAGATGGGCATAAGTTCATGAAGTTTTCTAATGAAATCTTATTAGCATATCACTTTTAAATATAGGTGTTTCTTTATGAGTGAAGATTGAATGTTTCATAGCTATAGGTTAAAAATGAATTATTAACACCAGTGTGTTAAATATTTTGTATATTCACCTGAGAAATTTTCTCAATTGTCGATAGTAAGTACTATTGCTAATATATTTTAATCTTTGTAGAAATTTTGCAATTTTTTAATTTTTTAATTTTTTTTAATTTTTTTTAACGTTTATTTATTTTTGAGACAGAGAGAGACAGAGCATGAATGGGGGAGGGTCAGGGAGAGAAGGAGACACAGAATCCGAAACAGGCTCCAGGCTCTGAGCTGTCAGCACAGAGCCCTATGAGGGGCTCGAACTCACGGACCACGAGATCATGACTTGAGCCAAAGTCAGCTGCTTAACCGACTGAGCCACCCAGGTGCCGCACAATTTTTTTTTTAATATGAAGAGTATTACATCTTAAGAGCACTGATGTTGTAAATTTTTTATTTTGTTTTGCTTGTTTTCCATGTTTATGATTTGCTCTGAGAGAGGAAGCAGGAGGGAGAGGCAGAGATAGAGGGAGAGAGAGAATCCCAAGCAGGCTCTGCGCTGTCAGCACAGAGCCCAATGCAGGGCTCCATCCCATGATCCTGAGATCATGACCCGAGCCAATATCAACAGTTAGACACCCCACCGACAGAGCCACCCAGGTGCCCCTGTTTTTCTTTTTCTTTTTCTTTTTTTCTTTTTCTTTTTTTTTCTTTTTCTTTTATCTATCCATCTATCTATCTATCTTTTCATTCTCAGTACTAAAGATAGTTTTGAGTTTTTTTGAAAACTGGTTTTCTCCCATTAGACCATTAGCACTAATTATAATTAAGTTTCCCACCCAAAGCTTTGAAATATATCAATATAAAACATTTTAAGTAAAGTGTTCACTGAGTTGACTTGACACACTTATATACTGCAAACTGATTATCACCATAGTGTGAGCTAATACTCCCATCCAGCCACATAATTACCATCTTTTCTTGTGCTGAAAACAACTAATTTTGTGCTATCATAATGTGGTTTATAGAGGTGAAGTTGGCTCTCATATCTATTGATTTGATTTAATTTCATTTCAGTAGTCAACATTCTTAAGAATTTGTTTATATCTTAGTTTGTGGTATTTTCAATATTAAAATCTATTCAAAATGGATATTTTCATTCCTGAAACAACAGTCTGACATTATTGCAATGGCAACAGAGGAGTTGTAAATCACCTTTCTACCCTCTGCCCCAGATTTTCATATGGTTATCTAAATATTACTTTAGTTTTATTGAGTTCCTTATTGCCTACTTAAATTGATTTACTACATTATTATGGAATGGTTCCTAATGCCCATTGACACCCTATATAATTTGATATACTTAAGAGAACAGGACGTTAAACCAGTTGTAATCTATAGAAACTGTAAGAAAAGTAAATTCTGCAAACTTATACCCTTTTTATAAAAGGAAACAAAGCAAAATTACATTAATAAAACGTGGTAAAATAAAAGACCCTATAATTCTTCAGTCTACTTTCTTTACTTAATTTTATAGGAAGAAAAGACAAAAAAAAGTAAACTTAGTCACTGCTAGACATGTTTATTTTAGCAGTCACATAAACATTAAAAATTCCAAGTTAAAATCTAGTGTAAGAGGTTCAACAGAATTTTAAAAGATTCTCAATTTACTTTTAACCATTGATGTGAACATTAGCAAAGGATGACTCTTGTCACCATCTCTGTTCTCAAGCCATTCTTTTTTATATTAGCCTATTTCTACTTTTTTAAAAATTTTTTTAAATGTTTTTATTTATTTTTGAGACAGAGAGAGGCAGAGCATGAGCAGGGAGGGACAGAGAGAGAGGGAGACACAGAATCTGAAGCAGGCTCCAGGCTCTGCGTGGTCAGCACAGAGCCCGATGCAGGGCTCGAACCCACACCGCAAGATCATGACCTGAGCCGAAGGCGGACGCCCAACCGACTGAGCCACGCAGGCGCCCCAGCCTATTTCTACTTGAGGCTTTGTCCTGGTCTACTGTGAAAACTGTCCTCTCAAGAACACCAATGACCTCTCTCTGCCACCTCCACTAGAAGTGATACTTCTTCTGTCCTTTTCTTCTTGTATTGTTTCTTACAGTTTCGACACTTTACCCAGTGTCCTTCGCTCGTTCCATCTTTCTGAACGAGGACTCAGTTCTAGGCTCTCCGTCAACTCTTTCCAGGTGATCTTGTCTAGGTCCCTGGCTTTAAATAGCACGCACACCGTGATGAGTATGGGGATCTATCTCAGGCCTGATTCATTCTTGTTGCACTTCAGGTGAATATCTGACCACAAATGAAGATGGGACTCCAACAGGCCCAAAAGCGAAAACTTGATCTCTCCTCAATATAAAGCAATTCCACTCCGCTTTCTGGACCAGGTAACAGCATCAGTACTCATTGTGTTGTTCAGAGCTCAAACATAAAACACATCCTTGATTTTCCTCACTCACAGCCCACATACATCCCATCAACTCTATGCATAGCAATAACCTATGTATTAATCAGGAAAAACAGAACCAATGGGATGGAGATATACACACAGGAATTTTAGGTAATTTTAGGCTCATGCAATTGTGGGGGTACCATGGTTGGTAGCCACTGGGAAGGGTAACATCTGTAAATTGTAGCCAGAGTTGATGGTGCAGTTCTTAGTCTGAAGGCACTCTGGAAGCAAAATTCCTTCCTCTTCCTTCTAACCCTTCCTTCAATCTTTTCTCGTAAGTCCTTCAACTGATTGAAAGAGGCACACCAACATCTTGGAGAGTAATTTTGTTTACTCAAAGCCTGTTGCTATAAGTGCTATTCATAGCTAAACAATACTTTCACAACAACTTCTGGTGTTTCACTCAACAACTGGGCATCATAGCCTGAGCAAGTTGACACATTATATTAATCATGATAACCTACAATTTACTAAAACTCCTCATATATCATCTCGTACAAACGATCACTGTCTTTCATTCGGACCATTCCACAACCTTCAAACTCATCACCATATTTTCAGTTTTGCCTGACCCTCCCCATAGACTCATTTTCCACATATCACCTAGAGTGAATTTGTAAGCTTTAGCTCTAAGTACAGTTATGACATGCTCATATTTCAAACCTGGGCTTCTCTTCACCTAAAAACAAAATCTCAAAACCTCACACTGGGTTATCAGGACATAAAGGATTCTTCTCCATAATCTTCTGACCATATTCTGCCTCACTGTCTATCCTCAAAACACACTTACTTTCTGTCATTTCCTCATTCTCAAACTTATTTCCATCTTAGGGCATTTAGTCAACAGATCTCTCTCCCTGGAACAGTCTTCCCACAGATCTTCATACAACTGGCTCTTTTCCCTCATGTAGGATTCTGTTTGCATTTTGCCAAGTGAAAAGCTTTCCTTGATTTCCTTCTTAAAATAGTAACTCCATCCTTTCAACTCAGTCACTCTTGATCTACTTGCCTACCTTGAATTTATTATATTGTGTTATATTCATTATTTCTCACCTGTTTATTCATTGTTATATTTACCAGTAGGAGTTAAGTCCATGAAGACAAAACCTTCTTCAAACATAATCCTTTCTGTCTCCAACACTTTAAATAGAGCTTGGAATGTCGTAAGTACTTAATGAAAATTTTGCTGAACAAATGAATGAATCTCTAACCAAAAAAAAAAGTATGACTTTTATTACAGGCAAATAAAAATTGTTTTATTTACCACAGGTTATTTAGTGAAGCTAAAATTTAAGTGCTGTGTGTAAAGTTTTAGTAAATGGTTGAAAAAACAAGTAAGCTACCAAACTTCAGCTACGTAAAAATGTGAATTTTTAAAAACTAAAAAATATCATAATCTGAAAGTAATTTGCTTGTTAACAATTTGTTTCACAGAAGTGATAGTGTTCCTTTTAAAAATAATGTAGTCAAGAGCTGGGGCGCCTGGGTGGCTCAGTCAGTTGAACGTCTGACTTCGGCTCAGGTCATGATCTCTTAGTTTGTGAGTTCAAGCCCCGCATCAGGCTCTGTGCTAACAAACAGCTCAGAGCCTGGAGCCTGCTTCGGATTCTGTGTCTCTCTCTCTGTCTCTCTCTCTCCCCCTCCCCTGCTCATGCTCTGTCTCTCAAAAATAAATAAATGTTAAAAATTTTTTTTAAAAATAATGTAGTCAAGAGCAATGATTTTTCATAGTTTTGATATAGATACTTTTATTTCTATATTGTAGGCATTTTTTATTTATTTTATTTTATTTTATTTTATTTTATTTTATTTTATTTTATTATTTTATTTATTTATTTATTTAGAGCGTGTGCAGGGGAGGAGCAGAGAGAGGGAGAGAGAGAGAGAATCCCAAACAGGCTCCCCACTGTCAGTGCAGAGCCCAATGTGGGGCTCGACCTCACAAACCCTGAGATCATGACCTGAGCTGAAGCCAGGAGTCTGAGGCTTAACCAACTGAGATACCCAGGAGCCCCAGGCTTTTAAGTATTAACTACTTAATGAATAGTAAGAATTCATTACTACTGTTCTTGACCTCTTTGAGGAAAAGGTGAAAAATAAAAGCTATTGTTTTGTTCATTCATCCACTCATACATTTATTTCTAAAAGTATGTACAGAGTTATGGGCCCTACTTCTAAAAGGTTCTCTTGATGCAGTTTGTCACAGTTTAAAGCATTTCAAGTCAAAGAAACTCGTGACTTTGGAAACACTGCTGAAGAGAAAATTCTTCCACTTCATTTTCAATTTTAAGAGACATAAATGATTACATTATATTTACAAATTCTTATTGTTTGGATTTAATTTGCATATGTTGTATATTTAATAAGGTTGATTCAAAGAAAGAGTACTTAGGGACTTGGTATTACAAAGATTGCTTATTTTCTGCTTGGAATTTTTAACATAAGTATACAAACAAACATAAGCAATGTTTACACCAAGGCATTGCAAGAGTTATTAAGCAAAAATAAATTGATTGCATTTTTATACCCTCCAGCTCAGCCAGAAGTATCATTAGATTTCAGTTTAAGATGAGATAAATTGATTCATTTACAAAGAAAAGAAGACTACATTGAAGAAGAGAATTTAAAAATTGCAAACTGTTTGATCTCTGTAAATAGTTTTTTTTTTGTTCCCAGTCTCTATTATAATAGCCTAAAGTTGGAAATATTCCAGATATAACAACAATGTATAAATTACTATACATCTGACATTTTAATAAATTTTAGAAATATGTTTCAGAGCCCTATGTTTTGAAAATTTTTGCTGTTGTTTATCTTTATTCTCATTTTCCCTTCCTTTATGTAAATTTTTCCTGCATTTAATACTAAAGTAGAAACTATTTTGTAATTTACTTTTAGAACTTTTCCCCTCCATTTGAAACAAGGTCCAGAGGGATTTTCCAAACGATAGATGCAAAATAATATTAAAATGGGGAAACTACATTTGTTTTTGCTGTTGTCACAAAAGTTTGAAAACAAATGGGAGGAAAAACTCCTACTTGGCAATATGACTTGCTTGACTGTCTACATGGGCCTTGTAAAGGAGGTTTTATGGCCCTTAGACCCACAACCAACTGTAAGAGTTAAAACATTTCAGCTAAAGAAGCCAAAAAATAAAAGTATATTTGAGTAGTTGGTGTTTATGTGTGTGTATACACACCTACATTGCTTAAAACTTTGTGTGTGTGTGCTTTCTTTTTTATTTTTTCTACTTTGTCTTGCTTTAAGCAGATGTTTGTGTCTAATTTGTATCAAAAATAACATTATTATTACACAGAATAGAGGGAGTAAAATGTGTTTTACTTTCAAATTGTAAACAATTCAATTTAAAATATGTAATGACTTACCATTGTGGGGACCAACCGCATCCACGGGTAAAAGAGCTCAGAATCTGTCCTTGTATTTACGAGGTTGTGTATACTCAGATCACACAAACTATAGCCAAAAGCACTGTCTTCATCCACTAAGCTTAAAGAAATTGAGTTTATGATTTTATCTATCTCCACTTTGACTAGTCAACACAGATAGCATTAGACCAACACCTAGGCAAAGTTGCCATTATAGAAGCTAACTACTTTGATATATGTACTATTTTTTCTTCCCTGGTCCTCCTCACCTCCCGAAAACCCAAACCAATCTGCTTCCTCATCTGGGATCAACTCTATTAAAATCAACCAACCAGCCAACCGATCTATTTCACAAAGAAATACACAACAAAGCTCCCTGTATCACTTCTGATAAAGTTAGCTGTGGTAGCAAAATTAACTCTAAATCTTGTAATAGCAACAATACAATTAATCTGATTTGTTGCCAATACAATAGTCTAAAGTAAACAAACTAGTGTTTTTGATGAGGTGATTCAAAGACCCAGTCTGACAAAAGCTCTGTCCTGTTCACTATGTGAATTCTAAGGTCTTCTTAGCTGGTATCTTCACTCCAGTGAGATTACCAGAAAATGAAAACATGGACAAATAACCATAGAGGATGTCATCAGCCAAGACTGGAAAGACATTACCTCACTCCCATTTCTCATGCCAGAACTATGATTCAGTGCAATCCTTTATTGCAAATGTACCTAGTAAATCTGGTCCTTAAGTGGACAACTGATTCCCTGCAATAAATTGACATAGGAAAATTGATAGATAAGCACATTCTCAGAGGTATCCCCCCATTTCCTTCACTTTAAGTGAATTCTGACTTACCAGTGAAGACACCATTTCATTTTGACCCTTTCTAGGGATAGAGTGTGAGTTTTGTCAATTCTTTTACTACAGAATCAAGAGGTGAGTCTTTATCTTCATTGTTCATTGGTTCCTTAAGGCAATTACTATTCTACAGGGTTTTATTTTAATATATGTAAAACAATAGCCAACAGAAACATAAAAAGATGTTCAACATCACTAATCATCAGGGAAATTAAAACTAAAACCACAATGAGATATGACTTTACACCTGTCAGAATGTCTAAAGTCAAAAACACAAGTAATAACAAGAGTTGGAAAGGATGGGAAGCTGGCTAAAAATGGTTGATGGCCATATGCTACCTAAGAGTTTTTATTGAGTGGATTTGGAATAAGGTCGAAGAATAGATATATTAAACCAGTTCTGTGGGTGATTTTTGTGAAAATGTTTTGGGAACTGGGTACATGGGGTTTTTGTTCTGTTTTTGTTTGCTTTTGGTTTGGTCTGGTTTTAGAACTGGGTGTGTTTAACTTGCAGAAGATTATTGGAACATTGCGATACCTTCTCAATTACTTGAAAGTCTGTGTTATGAGAAAAATGATGGCCTAATCATGTATTTCCAGGATATTGTAGCAAATCTTAGTAGTAATGAAAAGATATGTTTTGAGATTATTATAAGAAAGAGACTTCTAAGATCAGAGATATAAACTACTGAAACTGGGTGCTTTAAAAAGTAGAGATTATTTTGGGGTGCCTGGGTGGCTCAGTCGGTTAAGCGTCCATCTCTTGATCGTGGCCCAGGTCATAATCTTATGGTTCCTGAGAGGGAGCCCTGCATCGGGCTCTATGCAGACAGTGCAAAGCCTGCTTGGGATACTCTCCCTCTCTCTCTGCCCCTACCTCACTTGTGTACACTCTTTCAAAACAAATCAATAAACTTAAAAAAAAATGAAAATAGAGATATATTTAAAATCTAATACATTGGGATAGACATAAAAAAAAAAAACATACAAAAGTGATTATGGTCAAAATGGTGTTTGCATTTGAAGAGAGGAAAGGGACTGTCATTAGGATGGAACATGTGACTCAGTGTCTGTCATAGATTTATTTTTTCATCTAGGTAGTGGTTTCAGGAATCGTTGCTTTTTCTCTATAATAATCCCTTAAGTTTTATATTTGTTTTATATGGTTGCATGCATATTAAGTATATTTGTATTAAGACTGAATAATTGAGCATTGCTAACAGCTATAGTAGAGAGATCCACGACATATATCTAAGGAATCTTCTCATATCTTGTAATCCTGATAATTAAAATGCATGGTTAAAATTTTGATGCTCAATAGTTTTTCTAAACTGTAATGTACTTTGAAAGAAATGTATTGACTAATGACAGAAGCCCCCCCAACACACACACAAATTCTTATTCTGTTGTGCTTCTGGTTACAGTTAGGGTGGGATTTCATACATTTTATTTTCTCACATACAGATTTTTGTTTTTTGATGACACTATTATGTCTTCAAAGTCAACGGGTTCTATTCAAGGATTTAAAAAGGATTTAAAACGTTTCTTAATATTTTCAATAATTCATATGAATGAAAACATACTACTTTAAGTCATTAACATGTATAAGAGAATAAAGAAAATGGTCTAAGGAGAACCATCACTGGAAGTATAAGTTATCACATGAATTCAACATTGGTAATGAGAAATCTTGTATAAATGCCAGCAATTAGCAACTTTATTAATAGCCATTGACTTTGGGAAACATATTCAGACTATTAATTAAATTGTATTTATTCTTACAAAATTATTCAAGAAAGTTACTGTGTGTGTGGAAATAACAGTTAAATAAACGATTAGAATCAAAGAGATCTTAATGCTGAGGACCCTTTCGAGTAATTGAGAATCTTTGTATATTGGTTCAAGAGCAAATTAAGATACTATGAACAGATAAATTCCTTTAATACAGTCTATTCCCAATTTTGGTATTCCTTGAGCTTCATGATTGTGTTTATTATATTGCACATTAGCCTAATATTAGAAATAAAGTAAATTGCATTGAATTCTGATGCACTTTCCTTGTACACTTAAAGATTAAGTTTCTCTCATATGGCTGCAGAATGAGTATTGAATCTTCAGCTGGTTAATCCTTATAATCTATTGCCCAATCTCAATTCCCACAAAAAAATAAAAAGCTTGTTAAAACAAGATGAGAAGTTTTCACCTCACTGAGGACTAATTCTTGGATTCTGAAAAAAATCATACGCTAGTGAAATTTTCACGTAAATTAAATTAAAGGTAAAAAATGCACTTAATAAATAGAAGATAGTTCTAAGGAGATTAGTACTGAATTGAGATCAACACTATGCCCCAGTTAACTCAGTTGGAGAATGTCATTTATGAGGCCAAGTTCACATACAGTTGTAGCACCCCATGGGCTAATTAATTTTGCTTAGAGAAAAGTTGTTTCTTCTTAACTGACTTCAGTAGAGCCAACAATTGCACAGACATGAACCATTTATTGCAAAAAGGGGTAAAATAGTTTTAATAGATTTCTATATATAAGTGATCTTTAAGTATTTTGGGGTTAAAGAGGTCAAAATATAATCTGACAAATGTGGTTTTGTGCCTAGAAAATCAAATTACACTAAATAATGCAGACAATTTCCTATAATCCACAGAACGCTGGAGTCCCATCCATAGGCTGCCTGCTGTTTAAGGTTCAGAGGAAAAATAGGCTGAAAAAAAATCCACACAATAGAGGAAAATATATATAAAAACAAAATTAGAACATCTATTAAGTTTAGAGTAGTTTTATTTTCATGTATAGAAAAGGGCATATTAATCCATATTATTTATTTTAAAAATACCACAAGGCCATTGAAGAGTTACAACACTTTCTTGAAGATCAATTGAAAAACTACCCAAGGTGGCAATTTATTCATTTTGATTTATTTAATTCAACAATTTCCCTTAGGCTTTAACACTTGAACAGATTTTAATAAGACAACTTTTTTTGAAATTAAACAGAATGACACTAAAACAGTGATACGAATTCCCCATGTAACCTCACAAAAAAGCAGTATCCTGACCTATATGTTGCTTACCTCATGAGAATATTTAATACAAAAATAAGGAGCATTATTACTAGCAAATCTGTCAGCAATTTGTTCTCTGTTGTTCTCACAGCACCTTTGCTCTGGTCATCTACCAAACATTTCTATCAGAAAATTAGCTCTTAATCAGGAGTGCTTTTTATTTCATAATTAATACTTCATTTCCCTAATGAGTAGGTAGGTATGGGAGAATAGCACACCAAAGTCTATTTCAACTCCCAAATGTACCCTCATGGACTACAAAGGCTAGAAATCCATAAATGGTATTATCAGACCTTCTTGCACCTGGGGTTAGATGATCTCCTTGCAACTCGGCTTCTGGATGCTGTTTGACCATCAAAACAATTTACATGAACCCTGAATTCAGAACTTAATTAAACTATTTTAAATCTAGGCCTCCACAAGGGAAACACAAGCAAAAATGAACTATTGGGCCTTTATCAATATAAAAAGTTTCTGCACAGTGAAGGAAACAATTAACAAATCTTAGAGGCGGCCTACAGAACGGAAGAAGATATTTGCAAACGACATACTGGATAAAGGGTTAGTATCCAAAATCTATAACGGACTTATCAAACTCAACGCCTCCCCAAAAAACAAATAATCTAGTTAAGAAATGGGCAGAAGACGTGAATAGACATTTTTCCAAAGAAGACATCCAGGTGTCTAATAGCCACAAGAAAAGATTCTCAACATCACTAATCATCAGGGAAATACAAATCAAAACCACAATGAGACCACCTCACATCTGTCAGAATGGCTAAAATTAACAACACAGGAAACAACAGATGCTGGCAAGGATGTGGAGAATGGGGAACCCTCTTGCACCATTCGTGGGAATGCAAACTGGTGCAGCCAGTCTGGAAAACAGTATAGAGGTTCCTCAAAAAGATAAAAATAGAACTACCCTATGATCCAGCAAATGTACTACTAGGTATTTATAGAAAGGATACAAAAATACAGATTTGAAGGGGTACACACACTTTGATGTTTATAGCAGCATGTTTATAGAACCTAAATGCCCATCAACTGATGAATGAATGAAGAAGTTGTGGCATATATGTACAAAGGATTATTACTCAGCCATTAAAAAGAATGAAATCTTAAAAAAAAAAAAAAGAATCTATGGGCACCGTGGGCACCTGGGTGTCTCAGTCAGTTAAGCATCGACTTCAGCTTGGGCCATGATCTCATGTTTTGTGGGTTCAAGCCTCACATTGGGCTCTGTGTGGATAGCTCTGAACCTGGACCCTGCTTTGGATTCTGTGTCTCTCTCTCACTCTGCCCCTCCCCTGCTTGCACTCTGTCTCTCTCTTTAAAAAGTGAATAAACATTAAAAAATATGTGTAAAATATTTTAAAAGGAATGAAATCTTGTCATTTCCAACAATGTTGATGGTGCTAGGGTGTGTTATGCTAAGCAAAGTCAGTCAATGAAAGATAAATACCATATGATTTCACTCATATGTGGAATTTAAGAAACGAAACAGATGAGCATATGGGAAAGGGTAAAAAAGAGAGACAGAGAAAGAGAAAAAAAACATTAAGAGACTCTTAGAGAACAAACTGAGGGTTGGCAGAGGGGAGTGGGTGAGGTCTAGTCTAGATGGGTGCTGGGTGTTAAGGAGGGCATTTATAATGAGGGGCACTGGGTGTTTCATGTAAGTGGTGAATCACCCAATTCAACTCCTGAAACCAATATTGCACTATAAATAACTAACTAGAATTTAAATAAAAATTTGAAAAGAAAAAAAAAATAAATCTAGGCCTCCAGATTGTTAATAAGAATCATAGGCGCTCCAGCATAGTTTTGGAGCTAACAGAATTCAACCAGAAGCCTGGTATTTCCTGAATCTAGGTTCTCATAGATTACAGATAGCCAAGGGAGAGCAACCTTGGAGCCAGCATCCATGATAGCTCTTGTACATCAGTGATTTCCAGATTCTTTGGTGTCTAAATGGCTCAAAAATAGCAGCTCCCTTGGCAGAACAAGTCTATGTGCTGTTCAAAAAGTATCTATACATTCCAGCCTGGAGTCTGTCTTCTCTGACCATTCCAATATTTATGTAGATGCCTACATCCCTGCATTAGCTTCATGTCCACTAAATTTACCAGTTCATATTCTCTTATGTGCATCAAACATCGATTGATACACATGACCTAGAAGCAAAAGAAAATAAATTAGTGATAATGTAATACAGAATGTTAACATTGTATACTTGTCTTCTCAGGCTGACATAAGAGAATACCAGGGACTGTGTGACTTAGACATCATTTTATTTTTTCATAGTTTTCAAAGTTGGAAGTCCAAGATCAAGAAGCTTGTAGGTTTGGTTTCTAGTTATACATCTTTTCCTGGCTTGCAAAAGACTATTTTCTCTGTATTCTCAAATTTTCTTTGTGCATGTGCAGAGAGAGAGAGAGATTTATGATGTCTCTTCCTCTTCTCATAAGGACATCAATATTTTCAGATTAGGGCCCCGTCCTTATGAGTGTATTTAATCTTATTTACCAACATAAAGGCCTTATTTCAAATATAGTTGCATTTGAGGTTAAGGCTTCGATATAGGAATTTGGGGAGAGGGGCACAATTCAACCAACAGTTTATTTTCATATTGTATACCATATGATGCTTTCAAATGTGCGCGCACACACACACACACACACACACACACACACACACACACCCTCTCAACCTGAAATATACAAAAATAGAGACCGCTACCCTCTTTCATGAATGACGATCATTGTTACAGTAATATATAGTACCCTTGACACTGGAGAAAGTGAATTTTCTTTCTGTGGTCGATGGCTATAATCTGTGATGCCTAGAAGTGCACCTGGTATTTAATATATGCTTAACAATATCTGTTAATATTGGTTGCCAAATTCTCATCTTCCTATCTAAATTATTTTCCTTCTATAGCCTTCAAGAACTTTCTTGTCTCTTCATTTTAATAATCTGTCAACGCTGTAGCACCAACATAGTTAAAAATAAAGCAATCATATTACACTCACTGTTATCATAGCCACCTGTAGGATAAATATCAAGACTTAACATAGCCTTTTTTTTAAATGTAAGAACCTGACAGTCTGCTCACAAATATATCTCATTCCTCCTTTTCAGTTGCTGTTGGAGCCAGAACTCAACAAAAGCTTTAGTATCAGTCCATCTGACAATTTTGTTGACTCTGCTTTGAAAATATTTGTGATTTATCATTTCTAACTACCTATCTCCACCACCCTGTTTAAACCCCTCTACCTTCTCTTGGATCAACGCAACAATCTCCAAAAAAGTTCTCCTTGTTTCAGCTCATCTTCTAATTTTCAAGAATAGTCCCATTAAAATTAAGTCCAAACATGGTTAACTCCTTTCCAAAAATGCCATATTAGTTACCTTTCTCACTCATATTAAAAGCTAAAATACTTATGGGGCTCTCGAAGGCCTTCCACTACGTGGCCCTGTTAATACACTGACTCCAGCCTGATTTGCTGCCTGTACCCTCATTGCACCCAGGCATCACCGTCTCCTTGCCCTCCGCAAACAATTCACAGATACTGTGTCTGTTCATGTACCTGCTTGAATAGCAACTTTATGTTCTTGAGGTTTTGTTTGAAAGTCATCAACCATTAATAGTCTTTGTCCATGTAAGTCTTCATATCTAGAAGGAAAATTTTGCTTACTTCCTGTTTATTATTTATATTATTTGAATGCTATTTAAGATGGTCCAACTACATTTATGTCTCCATTTGCTTTATGTAAAATTTTAAATATCTAAAATGATAATTTTAATGTTCATTTTCTTCTATATTTGTGCAAAATGTGTTATGTTTCTATAGTAAAAGTTATGCAAAGAACCCAGTACTTACTTTCTATTTATCTTCTAGAGATAACTTTTTGCTCAGCTAACATAAATGTATTAACTTTAGATTTGGTTTTTTGGTGAAAGTCTCTATATTTTATTTTGAAGTACAATTAGGCCTACTTTATATTTTCGTCTATTTCTCATCATGGGTGACGTAAAACATGTTAATCCAAATATAACCCATTAAAATGATCAATAAAACAAGTCTCGGATGGAGCATGTGCAAAAACTTAACTACAGAAACTGAATATGCCAATAAGTGCAACTTACATATAATATGTATGTAATGCATATTTATTTTTAGATAAAAGCATGTAGAGAATGGAATCTTTATCTTAAAGAATTTAGACAAAATTTCCCTGTCACTAAAATGTCCAGTGGAATATGAGAGACTTATGGAGGATCCAGTAATAGTGAATGTCTCTTAAATGTTTGTATCTGTTGAATATAGCTATTTTATATATCAAATCGTTTGGTTAATGTTGAATATGTGGTGTGTTTAAAACGAGTTAAATAATATTCAGCATCTTAAATAAGGATATCTATGTGGAAGTTGATTTCTTAAAGGACAATTTTCTTACTTGTCTTTTATCATTTGTATGTTTTGAATGGTATGTAAGATTGTGTAATTAATAATAGCTATGATTACCTTGGGTTTTGCAAAATTTTAGAATTATGCAATGTAGAAGAGAAGAGGATTAGAGTGTATAAAATAGAATGTTGATAAAAATACTTGTATTAATATTTGGCAATCAACATTTTAGCAAAGAGTCTGGGTAGGAAAAGAATAAAATAATTTTGATCATTTTATAATAGTAACAACAACTAAAAATTAAAGTTACTATTAGGTGAATTTTTTTTTCATTCAGGTTTATATCTTATGGAAGTAATGCCATAGTGTTTGTTGAAAATGGTTTGGCATTTTAATGCATTTTGAAAATCTGATATGCTAATTTTCCTATGTAAGTTATGCATTTTTGATTGGCCAGATAACTTTGCATCCTGCAGTAAAAGAACATATTACATTAGTTGGATTATTATTTTTGATTTTTTCCCTACTCCAACACATAACACTTATATAGCACGTGCTTCCCTCATCTAGGGCCCAGAGTTGAAAAAAGATAGTTAACAATGGGGAATATACCTATTACATGTGATACAATACATATTACATAATACATATTACAAATACTACATAATATATATGTATTATGTACACATATGCACAATACATATTACATATATATGTATGCATATATATGTATGTATGCATATGTATGTATATATATGTATGTATATATGTATTTATGCATATATATGTATATATGCATGCATATGTATATATGTATGTATATATGTATGCACATATATGCATGTATTTATGTATATATGTATATTCATATATGTATGCACATATATATGTATGCACATATATGTGTGTGTATGTGTATGTGTGCATACACACTTTATTTATTTATTTATTTATTTATTTATTTATTTTGCCCGTTTTCCACTGATTTACTCCTGGTTTGGAATGTGAACCTGGATACAATATAATAACTGATAATACACACTAAAGACTAAAGAAATCAGCTAACAGTAACTGCCAGTAATTTTATTATCTCATCCTTTTGTGTTATAACCTAAGGGTGATTATCATGAAACAAAGTGCCCCATCAATCAAGGTAAAATCCCTCAGGAGTGTTTCTTCTGACATCCACAGTAGTGGAGGAAGTTAATCCTACCAAAAGAGATTGAAGAACACTGGGTAATAGAGACAGGTTTAATGGACTTTGAGCACAAATCCTATTATTTAACTGGCAAGCTGTTTTGTTATATTCTGATGAATCTGACTTTCCTTTGCCTTTAATTCCCAAAGCTTGGTTATGGTCACGACTAACTACTTATGACTCCAAATCACTTCCTCTGCCTACGATCTATAGGATGGCTACATTACAATTTAATTCTGACCTCCCAACAAGAATCTTACTTCAATGTGAGAGTCACACAATGCATAGCTATTTCACTCACCATTTGTGTGGAAGCATAATCAGTCACTGTTATAGACAACTAGAATTATTTATGCTACTCCCATGAAATGTCTACCTTAAAAACATATATAGAAACAATAAATGCATGCTTTGGTGACATAACCCTAAATCTATATTTAACAGAAAACCTAAAAATAGCATTGTAGAGAAGTTTGACACTTTTACACCCTTTTAAACTTGCTACCAAGACTTCATGTTACAACTGATTAAGGAGAAAAGAGAAAAAAAGATTTCTTTTCAACTAAAGTATTCTGCTTAACAGTTTATACTAAGAAGTCACATTGAAACTCAAGAAAAACCTTTAAGAAAAGCTCTGGAGATAATCCTTAAACTGTACCTATTGTATTAACAGATAAAAGTAACTCAAAATAAAGTCTCTTCCTCTTCAGTAAGGGTTGCATAGGAATGTGGAGCCCACTATAGGTGAGATACCAGAAAATAAAAATTGTTAGTTCTGCTATTAACGATCTGAAAGACATGATAGAAAAAGTCTTTCTCAACCAACCAATCCCAGATATCTTACAAAGAAAAACTGGTATCGCAAAACCAGAAGAACACCCTCATATAGATACTAAAATATGGACTATGTAGTTTAAATACAAACATTTTATTCCTTTTTAGTGACTTTTGAATACTTGGTTATTTCTACAAAAATGAACTGTTCGACTCTTAAGATCAGAATATGATGGGTGCATTTTTATGGTTACACCAAGAAAATGGAACAGTCATCTACATGGTTACACTCAGCTAGTGCTTGGCTGGTGCTAGAACATTCATGATGGCCTCTCAATCTCTCTGGCACCAAGTTTTCACTCTTAATTCAGTAGGAAATCCTAAAATATTTTTGTAGCACAAAGGTTGATTTCTAAAAGGAAATATTCCTAGAGAACACACGACAATGTGAAGATGCTTATCCTATATCTGCCTATTTATGCTTTCTAATTTCCCAACGACCAAAGCAGGGAAAATTGCCAAACTCAGAGTCAATGTGGCAAACGACTAAAGAAAGGCAGAATACTGGGAGTTATGGTACATTGGCCCAAGCAATGTAAGTAGTTAATTGCAATGTATTTATGTTTCAATTGCTTTCCGTTACTTGTAAATCGTTAACATACTTAATTCATATTCAATTTTAAAAATTCAATTTCAGGATTCTTTTTTGAGTGTGATTCAGTGTTCTCTTGTTTCTACTATCTCTCACCTGATCTTGTTTTCTTACGCGTTTTATGATTTTTAACTGTGAGCTTATTTTCCATGGAACTTTATCCGTGGAAATTCTTTTGAGCATGCAGACTTCCTTCAAATGACTTGTATTTACTCTGGATCTTATTATTATTTTTTCAACCAACCAGGTTATCTGAATTTAGCATGAAGAACTATTACATATAGCTTATCATTATTAATTCTCAGGGAAATTTTTTTCTTCATACCAAGCTCTTCATTTTGAGAAAGACATACTTTTTTTTCTTGTTTGTTTGTTTGTTTTTTGATCTAGCTTTGGGTGTGAGAAAGTGACCTTATGTTTACTGCATGCTTAGCCTGTAGTTATAATTTGAAGTCTCAACTGTATTTATAAATTCCACTAAAAGGCTTACCATCCTGAGCCAGTGCCAGAAATACATAAAAAATAAATCTCAATTTCCTTAGGTTTTATTTTACAATGCCCTTAGGGCAAGTAGCTTGTTCTAGTAAAATGCCATTTATCTTTCTTCTTCCTTTCTTTAAATTATTTTTTGGTCTCAGGATTCCCTATTTCCTTGCTAGTTCCTTAATGCAATTACAGAATTGGTTCACATTTATTTATTTATTTATTTATTATTTTTTTATTTATTATTAATTTAAAAGTTTTTATATGGTGTTTTTAATCCTTTTCAGCAGAAGGATGGTCATGTATAGATTATAGCCTTATGTGGGAAATAGAGGATAAGATTACTTCTTTTAAAAATGTTTCTAAACTGGGGCACTTGGGTGGCTCAGTCGGTTAAGCATCCAAATTTGGCTTAGGTCATGATCTTGTCGTTCCTGAGTTTGCTGAAAGCTGACAGCTCAGAGCCTGGAACCTCCTTTGGATTTTGTGTTTCCCTCTCTCTCTGCCCCTCCCCCAGTCATAGTATCTCTCTCTCTCTCTCTCTCTCTCTCAAAAATAAATAAGCATTAAACAGTTTCAAAATTATTTTTAGATTAAACATATATAAAAGAAGAAAGAATAATTTTTGTCGAGTCTTACTGAGATTCAACCATTATAAAGATTTTATAACATTGCTTCATCTATTCACATTTTCCAAAGTATTATAATTTAATTTTAATTTTATTTTCAGAGATAGTGGGAGAGCGCATGCATGAATGGAGGAGGGGCAGAGGGAGAAGGAGAGAGAGAGTCTCAAGCAGGTTCCAAGCACAGTAAGGGGCCTGAGATGGGGTTTGATCTCATGACTGTGAGATCATGACCTGAGCTGAAATCAAGAGTCAGAGTGGCACCTGGGTAGCTCAGTCAGTTAAGCGTCTGACTCCAGTTCAGGTCATAATCTTGTGGGTTTGAGCCCCGTGTGGGGCTCTGTGCTGACAGCTCAGAGCCTGGAGCCTGCTTTGGATCCTGGGTCTCCCTCTCTCTCTGCCACTCCCCCACTGGCTCTCTCTCTCTTTCTCTCTCTCTCAAAAATAAATAAACATTAAAAAATGTTAAAAAGAAAAAAAAAAGAGCTGTATACTCAACCAACTGAGCCACCCAGGTGCCCCCAAAATATTTAAAGAAAATCTCTACCTGTATATCACTTTACCCTGTATACTTGTACAAGCATCTTGTTAATATGTCTTTCCTTGCATCATAACAGAGTCCTTTCTGTAAGGAACAATATTGAAATTAAATACTTTGTATCATCTAATATCATGTTCATTTTCAAATGCCCCCCTTACCTCAAAAAATGACTTCTTGTAGCTTATTCAAAACAGAATCAGTGTTCACATTATATGCATTATAGCTTTTAGGTGTTTTAATCTAAAACTCTCTCCATCCTCTGCATTTTCCCCCTTTGTCTTGTTGAAGATGATAGTTCTATAAAAAAATACTATTTTTGTTCATGCACTTTGTAAGCAACTTTAATTCTGCTTTTGTGTTTCTCCATATCTGTTCATATAGAAATTGCCGTGGAACACATTTTGCCAACCGATGGAGGTTTCTACATCCCCATCTGGCCTGACCTCTCAATAGTGAATGCACATCTAGGGAGAGACTGATCAGTAATCACCCCAGCAGAGGAAGTGGATATTGAGTGAGAAGCATGAGGTGAGCATGAAGATCAGAAATTACAAAGCAGAAAGTATATTGAAAACAAAGAATACAATTTTCTCAGCTAATGATAACGCTATACAGATGCTAATGTTATATAAATATAAACATACGACCCCCCATGAAACCAACTCAAAATGCATATTGTATGTAAAAATCTGATCTTCTA
The DNA here is from genome assembly GCF_046562875.1 of Panthera onca. Taxonomy (NCBI): domain Eukaryota; kingdom Metazoa; phylum Chordata; class Mammalia; order Carnivora; family Felidae; genus Panthera; species Panthera onca. Next base: position 16,259,637 of record NC_138339.1, read on the forward strand.
TGAAAATCACCATTTTAAGTATGGAGTTTTGTGTTAATCTGTGTGAAATATACCATATTACACGCATGTGAGACATTGGTAGAGGTTAATTCATTTGAACTATTTATAAAGAGCTTATTATGTACACAATACTCAGTATTGATGATAATAGAAGCCATCATTTATTGAACACTACTAATAGATTCACTCACATTGACGAATAATCTAACAGTGTAATAACTATTTCCTCCTTTCTGAGGTCCAAAATGTTAATGAATATATAGATGGTTGCATGGGCACTGAGTGGAGGACGTAGCATTTAAACCCTGGCTGGATTGCAGTATGTCTTTACTACTTTTTGGGGATCTTGTTCTTTACCTTACAAAGACACTCTCAATAGAAGAAAATACCAGTAATTCCTTGCAGTATAGAACAGATTTTTTTTCTTTTATGAAAAGCAATTTCCAAAATATCTTTCTTTTTTTATTTTTTTCAATTAAAATTTTTTTTCATGTTTATTTTTTTTAAATTTTTTTTCAACGTTTTTTTATTTATTTTTGGGACAGAGAGAGACAGAGCATGAACGCGGGAGGGGCAGAGAGAGAGGGAGACACAGAATCGGAAGCAGGCTCCAGGCTCCAAGCCATCAGCCCAGAGCCTGACGCGGGGCTCGAACTCACGGACCGCGAGATCGTGACCTGGCTGAAGTCGGACGCTTAACCGACTGCGCCACCCAGGCGCCCCTCATGTTTATTTTTTATAGGAGGGAGAGAGACGGACAGACAGACAGAGCAGGAGCAGGAGAGGTTGTAGAGAGACAGAGACAGAATCCGAAGCAGGATCCAGGCTGTCAGCACAGAGCCCAACGCGGGGCTTGAATTCATGAGCAGTGAGATCATGACCTGAGCTCAAGTTGGACGCTTAACCGATTGAGCCACCCAGGCACCCCCAAAATATCTTTCTAATTTATCCAGTGTTTCTTACATAGTTACGGTAGAGAAAACTTTTCATTTTCTGGTATCAGTTCTGCAACCTGGCAGATAAAATCAACTAGCTAGATTTGAGTAAATTAGCTTGGGAACAGCATCGTTCTTAAAGAGGGTAGAGATAATGCACACGAATTTTTGTTTAAATGTGATACTTCAATAACATTAAATTTAATTATCACGAAAAGTAAATGAGTCCGAATCATCTATTTCCAGATAAAGTTTTCCTCTAAATTGAGCTAAGAGATAAGAATCCTGTTCTTCATATACTCTCTTTTTTTTGTTGATGACTTGGTGAACACAATGTAAGCCTTCTGTGCTCCATTCTTTCAACTGCACCTGCCTTTCTTCCTCCTGATCTCTTCCCCAATGAAAGGAACATGTAATACAACAATGAACTTGTTCAAACTTTAACCGCCTTTGCTTCCTTTGAGACAAAAGAGGTTTGAGGAATAAAGAGTTTTTGACATAAAATTTAAACCCATCGTAGATAAGTGCATTGACTAGGGAGAAATTGTTTTAGGAAAAAAAAAAATCAAGGTCAAGGAAAATGGGAAGAACGTTAGAAATATTTGAAAGGAACATTCCCCATTATTTGTCCTTATAAATGTGACTTGTTAAATGCATTTCTTACACTGTTTAAAATAGAAATATATTTTATTCGAAATAAAAATGCTTTCACAGCACACCCGGTCACTTGGAAACAAACTCTCTTGACTGTTTTACTGAGCAAAAACAATGGTGAAGCACAAACATCCTTCCTTTTTTGACATGTACTTGGAGATTGGTAGGAAGAAACTATCTGGTTTTTTAAAACCTGACCTTCCCTTAAGGCCTGGTCATAGAAGCGTAAACAATGTAAATGAATCCAGCATTACCAGTTGTCAGATCCTAACGATGTCACCTCTGTATTCTGAGATCACACATACACCTGCCAATATACCTGGGCAGGGTTGCTATCCCTGTTACATTTGAGTTCTTGGCAGGCAGGACTGAGGAAGAGTAATTTGGAACAAGTTTTACATCCTATTTAGAGGAAATCACTAGTATTCCCATAAATGACAGGTTGCAATAGGAAGATATCGCCTGGAATGTATCATTTTCTCTTTGGTTCAGTTTTAGTTTTTGTTTGTGATTTACATAACTTTGATTCATTTGCTTGTAGCACAATACAACACAAAGTATCAAAGCACAAGATACCTATTATTCCTTCAACAGCTGCATTTTTCAAAGTTTATACTCTACTACATCCCTAGTATGTCAGCAGTTCTTCAGTAATAGAAAATAGTAATAAGTGGGCAAAACTCTTCTAAAAATGCAGATGTCCATAACTATAATGGTACTAGGTGGGAAAGGGACAATGAGGGAAGAGAAGAAGCAAACCTGTTCATGCGTAGGGAATGTGGTTCAGTCTTTGGATTTAAAAGAACTGGGGCGCCTGGGTGGCTCAGTTGGTTAAGTGTCCGACTTCAGCTCAGGTCCTGATCTCATCGTTCCTGAGTTCGAACCCCATGTGGGGCTCTGTGCTGACAGCTCAGAGCCTGGAGTCTGCTTCGGATTCTGTGTCTCACTCTCTCTCTGCCCCTCCCCTGCCTGCACTCTGTGTCTTTCTCTCTCTCTTTCTCTCTCAAAAATAAACATAAAAAAATATTGAAAACAATTCCACAAGGGCACCTGGTGGCTCTGTGGGTTAATCATCAGTCTTTGGTTCAGGTCATGATCTCATGGTTCCTGAATTGGAGCCCACATCTGTCTCTGCTGTCAGCACAGAGCCTAATTATATAATCTAATTATAGATATTTCACTAAATATCTATTACATGCCCCAGGAAGTACTCCATTCTAAGGACAGAGAAAAGACTAAAGGGCAGTCTCTTGCATGGCAGAATTTGTTTCAGTTCAAAGAAATTTTAGGAGAATCTGGGTGGCTCAGTCAGTTAAGCATCCTATCCTTGGTTTCAACTCAGGTCATGATCTCATAGTTTGGAAGGTCAAGCCCCACATCGGGCTCCACACTGACAGCACAGAGTCTGCTTGGGATTCTCTCTCTCCCTCTTCTCTGCCTCTCTCATGTTCATTCTCTGTCTCTCTCTCAAAATTAATTATTTAATTAATTAATTAATTTTAAAAAAGATATTTTACTGACAATGATGATATAGCAAAAGGCTTCTTGAATGTTTACTAAGTGCTTGAATGACTTAAGGATAATTGAAAAAAATATTCAGTTGAATATTACAGTTTGCAGTGAAGATTTATTTCTGTAACAGGTTTCAGAAGGATGAGATATATGCTTCAAAAATAATAGTGATTTTTTTCTTTAATATTTTTCTTTTTTTAAAATTTTTTTAACATTTATTTATTTTTGAGAGACAGAGAGAGACAGAACATGAGCAGGGGAGGGGCAGAGAGAGAGGGAGACACAGAATCTGAAGCAGGCTTCAGGCTCTGAGCTGTCTGAACAGAGCCTGATGCAAGTCTCGAACTCACAAACCATGAGTTCATGACCTGAGCTGAAGTGGGACGCTCAACCGACTGAGCCACTCAGCTGCCCCTTTAATTTTTTTTTCTTAATGTTTATTTATGTTTGAGATAGAGAGACAGAGACAGAGCATGAGCTGGGGAGGGGCAGAGAGAGAGGGAGACACAAAATCCAAAGCAGGCTCCAGGCTCTGAGCTATTAGCACAGAACCTGAAGCTGGGCTTGAACCCATGAACCACAACATCAAAGTCAGAGCGTAGGTCAGAGGCTTAACCAACTGAGCCACACAGGCACCCCTTGATTTTATTTGCTCCAATAGTTTTTATAAAACATCTATCAGTTATTATATTTGCATTCAGTTACTCACCATTCTCATTCTCTTAACTATATATAATTTTACTCATTATCCTGAAATCTATAGAATATATTTCCTGCCTGTATTTGAAAGATTGTGTGTGAGTGTGCGTGTGTTTGGGGGGGGGGTGGGTGGTGAGAGAGAGAGAGAGGGAGAGAGAGAGTGGGAGACAGAGAGAAACAGAGAGATGGGTTGGGGGGGGAGAGGGAAGTTGATTGTCTGATTAATTTTATATATTTGATAATTCTATCTAGAAGGAGGGGGAAAACCTATAAAGAGCCCTTGAATAACAAAGGTAACATTTAGCGCAAAGCAAGCCCCAGTAAGAACTCCTTAGGGAAGATAAACATCTTAGAAGATACTATTTTCAGACAAACTTCAATTAAATGGCACAACCATTTCAAAGAAAAAGGCATAGCATCTCCTATATCATGAATGGATTGAAAATGAATCTAAAATCCAAAAGTCTTGATGATGCTAGTTCAAGTTACGGCAAAGAGGAAAAAAATAAAAATAACACTTAAGGCTTGTAATATATTGCATATTTTTATTGTCCTAATCTTCTACACTTAGAATATTTTTATACTATGTTGCTCTAATATTTTATATTCCTGAACTCTAATCCAAGGTTCAGAAAATATTATGATTTATCTCATAGGATTATGATAAAATGATAAATATCATGTATTGTTAGAGTCCATTTCAAGAATTAGAATCAATATGTTATCTTTAAACTTATGTTTTTAAATTGAATGAATAAGGAATATTTTTGAAAATAGCAAAACTGTGAATTTTTATATCTAAAGTTTTAAATATTTTAAGTCATTTAATGTTTAAATGCTTTTAATATTTATTAAGCCACAAAGTATTCTGTAATTGCCTTTAAAATATTATGTAATAATATTTTTCCAAAATGAGATGGAACCATAGCTGCTTCCACTACTCTTGAAGAATGCCTTTTTTTTTTTGTATTATTGTAATTATAAACCACACACATAAAGACAAAAATATCTTTTTAACAACCCCCATTGGTGATTCACATTATTTGATTATTAGAAAATTATCATTATAATGAGTAAATTTCAGGAATACACTGCTAGTCAAAAACATCTGAACAATTTTTAATGAGGAAAGATACTCTGCATTTCATTACTGAGTTTGTACACAAAAGACGTGCTCTGTTCTCACATGGAAAAGAGAATACTATCACAAAATATGTTCTCGCATTTTAAATTCACAACTACTTGGATCTTCTTGTGATTCTGCTTTCACAGATTGGGATTTTGAATCTTTGAGATGACTGGTGTGGGAAGAGGGCAGAAGTTGAGACTTTAGAGCTAATTTTACTTAAACATGCAAGAAAAGAAATTGGGAGGTCTCCATTCCACTTACAATTTAGAATAAATGAGTGAACGGATGGATAAATAATAAATGCATATGGAATAAATAAATAAACGAATAAAAGAGAACTGTCTTAACATTAGCAAGAACCACACCAGGTGCCTAGCAGACAAGAGGTTTCCTTTGGCCACAGCAGGAAACGGACGGGGCCCCCAAAGTTGGGAACATCCAAGCAGAATGTATTGACAAAAGACTTCACAAAGAGTCTTGGGTGTGCAATAAATAAGCTGCCGCAACTCTTAGACCCAAAGGAACAGTGTAGAGAAACATCACACAAAGAAGCCCCCTTTGAGGGATACATCAGTCAAGGACAGAGCCACAGAGAGGCAACCTTGGGCAGTACTGGGTAGAAGCACTCTGATCTCCGCTTTCTCCCTGGTATCTCTACCAGGGCACCACTCAACAACCCAACAGAAGCAGAGCGAGGGTGGAGTTCATAGAGGTCGGCGTTATGGTCCAGGAAGCTGAGTTTACAAATTGGGGTGTGGATCCGGAAGGGCCAGCAACAGACACTTAGCCCAGAATATGCAAGTATATTTTGAATGGATGAATAAGTGATTGATAATAAATGACAGGTTCTCATTGTTTGTAGAGGGTTTGTTGGAAATACTGTGGGGAAACTAGCCACTTATCTCTCAGAGTAAATAAGTGCCTTAGATGTCTTATTTCTGTATAGGAAATCAGCATGATAAATATTTAGTTTAGTGGAATTTTAACACTATTAACATTGAAGCATTTTTAGGATTATAAATAAATGTTATGGTTATAGCCTTAGGGTTTTGGATATATCATTTATTAAAGTTTCTAACCTAATTTCATTTTTTTAAATATTTCTTTTGACTAACCGGTGAGATCCTTTGCCTGTTGTTTTAAGATAACAACACTAAAATTGCTTCACAAAGCAAACAACTTTATCATAGCAGTGCTAATTAGAAATAATGTTTTTAAATATGTCAAACGAGGAACAATGTGACTTCCCAAATTAAAAATCAATGAGGTATTTTGCACATATATACAGTTTGTAGCAATTTGTTTTCGCTGAGTCTGTCAATATGGGTCCAACCTGCCAAACTATGGCACACTTTAATATGCAGTTAAATATAATCACAACAAAGCTAAAAGTAAACCAATCAAGAAAATAAATGTGTACTCTAAATTAATGGGAAGAGGAAAAAGTAATTATTATTGAAAATGATACAAACTTCTCAAATCTATGTAATTATGTCTTCAGATATTTGTGAGAGGCAGATATCACTGGACGAAATAAATGTGCATGATAAAACATCAATACAAGATTTTCAGATACGGGATCTAATTTGAAGTGTTAGACTATATAAAATAAAAGATATTATAAAATATAGTAGTCACACTGGTATATGTCTGGTATATGATATATGTCACATTTTGCTTTCAAGAAGCTTATTCTGGTCTCTTTTTAAACTAGCATAAGTATTAAATAATATGGAAAATTACACTGTACTTTCTCACTTCTTTTGATAGAGGTAGGATTTTTTTTTTTAATTTCTACAAGAGATTCTCAAACCAAGGAGAGAATATTAATTTGAGTTACATTCTGTGCAGTGCATCAAAAATTTTCAATAAAGTAAGTTCCATTCAAAGTCAAGGAAGTAGTTTCTTGAGAGCAGTGATAATACTATTTCTCAGCTCTTACCATAGGGGTCAATTCTTTCAATTGTAAAGGGAGAAAGGTTTTGTGTCAGTCTGAATTACTCAGAATATTTTGAGGTAATTTAGCCCCAATGCTTTTCAAAGTTTGCTTAACCTCATGCATTTTACCCATTCCAAAAGTAATCCTCTCTGTTATTAAATATTATACAAGTCATTTAGATAACAAATTCAGTAATATGTTGGCAAAATATCTAATTCCAAATTTATTAACTTTCTAATTGAAGAAGAAAAATATGTAATGAATGAAATGAGACTGGCCAGTATTTTCTACACCCAGAAGAACTGGAAAGTGTATTTCTTTAAACTCTGATGCTCTATATCCAACAGTTGGATAATTTAAGTATTGAACAATGACCATTTTTTGTAAATAAATTTTTTAGTGTTGTATTTCAGTCAAATTTTGCCTATATATTTCTCTTTATAATCAACTATATCTTGGTCAAACTAAACTATTAGAGTAATTTTCTAAGTATAAAAAAGTTAATTACTATCAATGCACAAAATTGTAGGTTTTCTTTAATGTGTATTTATTTTTTTAATTTTTTAACATTTTTATTTATTTTTGAGGGAGAGAGAGAGAGAGCAAAAGCAGGGGAGGGGCAGAGAGGGAGGGAGACACAGAATCTGAAGCTGAGCTGCCAGCACAGAGCCCAACATGGGGCTAGAACTCACGAACCATGAGATCAAGACCTGAGCCCATGTCCAACACTCAACCCACTGAGCCACCCAGGTGCCCCAATGTTTCTTTATTTGAGGAAGACAGTGCAGTGCATTCATGCACACTCTCACAGGTACGGGGGAGGGGCAGAAAGAAAGGGGAACAGAGGATCCAAAGCAGGCTCTGTGCTGACAGCAGCCAGACACAGGACTCAAACCCACAAAATGTGAGATCGTGACCAGAGCGGACGTCAGATGCTGAACCAACTGGACCACCGAGGTGCTCCCCAAACTGTATTTTAATAACACATTAACAGTTTGATGGAAAATATCGTCAGACGCGCAGTTAAAATGGCTTGACTTGATGAAGAAACAAATACAGAAACTTTCATAATTATGTGAACATTTTGATTCGATTTTCATCTTTACATAGGAGAACTGGAATATTTAGTAACAATTGCCTGTTACCACACCATGACCATTAGATTTATCACATGTGCTTTCACCTAAGGCTAATTAAATTTGCTGAGAATTTTTATATCAATTGCATTGTGTAAATCTCTCCTCTCTAAGCGTAGACACTAAGCCTTTTAAGATTTTTCCTGGTGGCAGGAAAAGCTGTATTAACAGTACACACATCTTAACGCTTGGTTTTTTTTTTTTTTTTTCCTATTCCATTATCATTGTTCTACTATTCTTGTTTGTTTCCACTTGTGATTTTACATTACTCCTTTGAAAAATCAATTGTGGACTCCACAGGTTGCAATTTTGACATGTCTTTGAGATTATGTTTCTAGACAGTCCTGGGATCCATTTAGTTTAAGTGACAGAATTTTACGTATGACTGACATGAGATCACGGTGCTTTTCTTGTGCACTCGCTCATTCAGTAAGTTCTGCTTAACTGGCTACTACTTCGTAAAACAAATGTGGGGGAGGTAGAGAGTGGGAAGGAATACCTGAATGCAATATTTTTAAACAGAATATAGAGCAGGAGCATCAGGGTTTTTTTTTTCTTTCAGAAATGTTCCTTATCTGATGGAAGTACCAACCACAAAAGCCTGGAATACTCAGAAATTCTTCGGTCAACAAATCTACAAGTGCCTAGGATGGATATTGTCCTAGAGAGTGGGAAGCTATTAAGGATAATAGTTTCCTGGACTGCTGCCTTCATGGAGTTTGTCACCTAGAGCAAGTGACGGACATTTGTAAATAGTAACTAGACAAATACACAGAAAATAACACGATGTGATCATCGTTCTAAACCCAAATCACAGGATGTTATGAGCGTATACATCAAGGAAACTACCAAGTAAATTTCAGAAGTAAGTTTCCAGGGAAGTGATATCGGCACTAGGTTCTGATAAACGTGTACGAATGAAGTAAATGAAGGCTGCAGGAAACAGTCCAGGCAGAAGATCCAGGCTGCAAAGAAGGTAGATGAACACAGATTAAAGGATGGGGAAGAGGAAGCTGAAGAGGTCTGAGGGGGGAGAGAATGTAGATGAAGAACCTCTGTCTCTTCATAGCAGAAAATTAGAAAGCCCTAAGAGAGTTTCCAGCAAGAAGGTGACATAATCAGATTTGCATTTTGAATACCACTGATTAGAGTATGTGGCTCAGATTTCTGAGGACAAAAGAAAAAAAAAAGCCTATAGTTTGAACAAAGATGGTAGATTATTATAAAAATACGCTAATTACAGTTTGGGAATCTAGATAAATTATTTCTGGGTTTCTAATTTAAAAAAAAATACACATTTTCCCCACTGAGAGGAATGGGATTATATATGCAGACCTATTTTAAAAATATTTTTATCCATTCTGAATAGTTTGAATATACAGAAAATAATAATGTGTTTAAGGAGATTAATTTAGGTAGTAGTGGTTAAAACCTTTGAGAAACAGAACCGAAATGGAGAATTATGACTAAGAACATGATTCAGTGTATAAAAGTAATCCAAGATGTGAAGAAATACAATTTAATATATGAAGAAGACTAAATCAAAATATGGCATATGGGACAACCATTTTAAAGTAGCCAAGAAAGGCAAGCCATTTTTGAAAAACACCTTTGGGTATGGAATATTTCAAACTATATGCAAGAAGAACAAAGAATGTAATGAACTCCCACGGACGTACCACTCAGCCTCAACAATATTCAACACATGACCAATGTTGTATCTGTACACCTGGGCAAGTTTGAGGCAACTTCTGGGCAAAGTTTGAGGCAAATGACAGCAGCATATTAATTTATGTGTGACTATTTCAATGTGTCTCTAAAACACAAGAATCCCCCTATTCCAATGGCTAGCATTGGAAATTTACTCCCCATCTCCAAAATAGGAATCCCTTTTTTTTAAAAATGTATTTATTGGGGCGCCTGGGTGGCTCAGTCGGTTGAGCATCCGACTTCGGCTTAGGTCACGATCTCGCGGTCCGAGAGTTTGAGCCCCGCGTTGGGCTCTGTGCTGACGGCTCAGAGCCTGGAGCCTGTTTCACATTCTGTGTCTCCCTCTCTCTCTGCCCCTCCCCCGTTCATGCTCTGTCTCTCTGTCTCAAAAATAAATAAACATTAAAAAAAATTAAAAAAAAATTAAAAAATGTATTTATTTTTGTTGTTGTTGTTGATTTCATTTATTTATTTATTCTACTTTTAACCTTGTTTTTTAATTATATCATAGGCACTTCACATACATTTAATTTCACAAACACCTTATAAGTAAAAATAGGAAACCCATATTACAGATGTGGAAACAGAGGTTTAGAGATGTCTCATGAACTTCCCAGGGTCTTCTGGTTCCACCCGGGCAGTCTGATTCCAGAGACCTTCTGCTTATGCATCACTCTGTTACCTGCTCTGGGTTTAACATCCACAAACTGTACTATCAACCAATAGGGACAGTCTTTTTTTTTTTTTAATATAATTTATTGTTTAAGTCAGCTAATGTACAGTGTATACAATGTGCTCTTGGCTTCAGGAGCAGATTCCGAGGAATTTTTTTTTTTTTTTTTTTAATATTACATGTCCAGTCATGTTATTTCTCTAACTGAAACATAAAAGTTCCTTTTTTGTGTTAGTCTCTCTCTCAGTCTGAATTGTAGCCCCAAAACTTCCATACACTATTCTAGATGCTTCCAGGGACATTTTCTTTTACTTCAAGTTTAAATATTTTTACTTGAATATGCCTTAATGTTGGAAATACTCGCTTACTTTCCCAAGGAACTCACAGTGCTGTCATTATGTAGTTTCATATCTCTTTTCTTTGTTTATTTTGGGAAATTTTCTTAGATTATACATTTTAGTATTTGTCCTCTTCCATTGATTTTGTTTTCCTCTTCAGAGAGTTCCATTATATGTATTTAATTTTATCTGCTATTTCTTAACTATTTCTGTTTTCCTATTTTTCTTTTTTCCAATCACTCGTTTTTGGTCCTTTATACTTCTGATTTATGTTGTTGGCTCATAACTCATGCCATTTCCTTTATTTTCTTAGCTCATTTTAACTGTTTATTAAGTTTATTTATTTATTTTGAGAGCAAGGGGGAGAGAGAGACAAAGAGAGAGAGAGAGAGAGAGAGAGAGAGCGAGCAAGCGAGCACGAGTTGGGGGAGGGGTAGAGAGAGAGTCCAAAGCACTTGGGAACCCTGAGATGATGACCTGAGCTGAAATCAAGAGGCTCCACTTAACCAGCAGAGCCACACAGGCGCCCCTCTCTTAGCTCATTTCAAAATATTAGGTTCTAAAGTCTTCCTTCTTTTTTTCTGTAACTTTTATTTATTTATTTTTTAAGTTTTATTTATTTACATAATCTCTGCACCCTACGTGGGGCTCTGACTCACATATGCTTCTTCAACTGAGCCCGCCAGGCACTCGTTTTCCCTGTATCTTTAAACAAACAGCGCCACAATCTTTTAATGTGGTTCAGTTCGAAGTGAAATGCATGTTTATGCACTTCAAGTTGAAAGGAATGGACCAATATCACTTCTCTAGTTTCACTACCCTAAGGTTCCCTTTCTTCTCCCTTCACGCAGGTTAAAACACAAGGATTCAACTTCTGGAGGTCTCCATATTTTTATCTGAACTATTCTAATTCTATCCTACCCAGCTCTTTGGGAATACTCCACTCCTCGGCTTTGACTCGGGACAGCACCGTGCTTTGTTGGTCTCCAGGGTTCATGCTCCCAGACACCAGTACTCCCTGAGCACTAGCGACCTTCCTTCATCTCTCTGCACTCATTGGGATTGGAAGCCTCAAATGCCAGCAACATCCACAACCACCAGTCTCAGATGCTCTGTTAGACTGCCCCGAGTCTTCCAGTGAGGGAGCCATTGGATGGACCCATGATGATGATCTTCATTGCTCTGCCTCTCAGAGCCACTGCATGATCTTCCAAATGATTTATAACAATTGGGTCTTGTAGTTATTGGTGTTTATTCCAAACCATTTGTATTTGGAGGCTCACGAGAACGAAAACATGTCATCTAGTTTTGCCATAGGAGTTTTCCTCCTTGATTTTGCTATTCTACTTGCTGTTTTCTTTTTATGAGTGAAATTCTAATAGATTAACAAAGTATAACACTATCAGTGCTGTCTTCTATTAAAATAGTATTTTAATTTTAAATTAAAATTAAAATTTTAACTTAATTAAAATAGCATTTTAATTTTAAATTGAGTGCAATGCAATAGCTCATTGAAGTATGGATCTGCAGGTGGATTTAGAGTAAAAAGCTGTAAACAAGTCCTTCTATTCTCATCCCTGGTTAGATATTTGTAAAACCAATAGCCTTTAATTTAGTGTGATATGTATTATTGAGCAACTACTATACTGCCAAACTCCTTTTGGGCAGAATGAATGTTAACACGATCAAACATGCTTATTTAAAGACTTCAGAGGAAAGAAACGCTACACAACCGGTTCAAAAATATAGATTAACATTCATTAACCTAGAAATATGTCAATTCTATATTTCTAAGGAAGAACAGAATCTATACAAAACACTCTATAAAAATTATCTCATTTTAACAAAACAACTAATATATGGATGAAAATATAGATGAGTGTTTGGCCAAGATAGTAAACAGTAATAATCTCTGAATGATGCGATTGGAAATTTTTTATACTTCTATCATGATTTTGTAATATTTTGCTATGTTTTGTTGACTAGTTTTTGCAATGAGCAAGCATCACATTTAAAATTAAAATTAGGCGCTTTCTATTTTTATAGACTATGAAACATTGGAAAATCAGTGAAAAATCCTCTTGCATATCTAACAAACTAAGATGAATTTGTGACCAAGATAGTATAGACAGTCTGTTCACGATATACAAGAATAGATTATTTGCCTATGGATACATTTCAGTCCTATTGTGAATAAGAAGGAGGAGAAGGAAGAAGAGGTAAAGAAGGAGGAAACAAGAAGACAACCTAAGTCATGTACTCAAGTTCAAGTCCTATCATCGCAAATGCATCGGTCTGCACTAGAAGTTAAGATCCTATGAACCCAACCATCTTGCTGTCTCCTGCTGTTCCTGATACAGTTAAGTGTCAATTACAGTTTTTATTTTGGCTGATATCATTACTTTTCCTTTTAGTTAAGATCATCATCAAAGGGTCCATTGATTCTATTGTTAAACTTGAATGTGCATTTCTTTCAAACTCTCTTATTAATGTTGCCAAGATGGGCTACTGGCTCCCCAGTCCTTTCCTGGGCTTACAGTTATAATCTATTCCTCAACTCTCCTGGCATCCTTATAGGGCTCTGTGACAATTTCTCACTATTGGAATGTGAGTAGAAATCATCACTTCCATTAGGGGGCAGTTTAAGAGAGGATGTGTCTTCATCCCTCTCTCTCTATCTCTCCCTCTCCCACTTCTCCCTGGTTGGCCACCTAGAAGATGCAGGACTGACTTGGAAGGCTCCTGATGAACACAGAAGAGTCACAGTATAGGTGCAACATAACATACATTCCTGAATGACTCTATAAAGTCAATCCTACGTCCCAACTTCACTTGGCTAAGCTAGGCTATAACGACTTTCACTGAGTTGGGGGGATTGATCTGCTCACATTAAGAGTACTATTTTCAGGGACACCTGGGTGGGTAGTCAGTTAAAGCAACTGACTCTTGATTTCTTTTCAGGCCATGATCTCATGGCTTGTGGGTTCAAGCCCCACATTGCTGACATAGAGGGGCCTGCTTGACATTTTCTCTCTCTCTCCCTCTCTCTGCCCCTCCTCAGTTCTCTCTCTCTCGATCTCAAAAATAAACTTCAAAAAATGCTACTTTCAAAATCATTTTTTGGATACTTGGCTGCATTTTTCTTGTATTTAATAACAATTCATTTAGCAGCATAAGATGTGAATCAACCATTGCTTTCTGTTTTTCATTGATTGAGCTAATTATTGTACCTTAATAAGCCTTCATTCTAAGAAGTGCATATTTTAAGGAAAATGGAAATAACATATGTTTAGTTTCTGTAGCATTCTCACGGATTACGTAATTTTCTTAATGAGACTTTTTTATTCTCCCATAGGGTTACCATATAACTGTGAATTTGCACCTTTGAGTTTTCAGTAAATTCTGCACAAATTCCTCACCTTTAACATAATGGGACTGGTGTCAAATACTGAGTTAAAGGTGCTGGGAGATATTCAAATACAGTTTATGCTTTATATAAATTTAGAAGATAGATGTGGCCTGTCTTGCTCCATGTGGTTATTTTAATTTAGAGATTAAAATGGTTTGAAAAGTTCTTTAGTTTACATAAACCTTAAATCTGCTAGCTAAAATTTACCCTATTTTATTCTTTTGGAAACAAATTAACTTGTCAGCCTGAGAGCTTAAAAGTTTTAAAACTACATTTGTATCAGTTTCAGGATTCTGTTCATATCAACACAGTTTTCCTACAGAGGGCAGCAATGATGGAAATCCAGTGGCTATATTAATAGGTCAAAGAAAAACTTAATATAACACATCTGTTATGACCAAGGCACTGTGATCACAGTATCCTAGGAACAGGAAGGCTGGGAAAGACAGGAGAAGCAGGAAACTTTGTATCTTGAAGCCATTATCCAATTTCTTCCTATACAAATTCAAATCAGAACAAATTGTTCACTTGAAACTATAAGCACTTAACATTCCATGTAGACAACTGTCAATTTCTATAGCTAGTTTTTTTTTTTCTTTTTCTTCTCATCAATTCTGATGATTAATTTTATATTTCAGATATTTCATCAAACATTTCTCTAGGTATGTCTGTGAATGTGTTTTTGGACGAGGTTAACATCTGAACAGGTAGTAGAGCAGATTGGCTTTCCCAAATGGGTGGCTTTCATCCAGTCAATTGAAACTTGAATAGAAAAAAATGGCCAGCTTTTCCTCCAAATAGAGGGAAACTTCTTCTGCCTGACTGCTAAGCTGTGACATTGCTTTTTTTTTTTTTCTTTTTTTAATACTTTTTATTAAATTCATTTTTAAAGTTCATTTATTGAGAGGGAGAGAGAGAGAGAATCCCCAGCAGGTTCTACACTGTCAATGTAGAGCCCCACACAGGGCTCAATCTCACAAACCACGAGATAATGACCTGAGCCAAAATCAAGAGTCAGACACTCAACTGACTGAGCTACCCAGACACTCCTAAGACCTTTTTTTTTAACAGTAGTTTTAGTTTCAGAGCAAAATTCAGAAGAATGTAGTGCAAATTCCTATATAACTCTGTGCCCACACAGATTCCCACATTTCAGTATCTCCAACTGGTACATTTGTTACAACTGATGAACCTACATAGACACATCATGATCACCCAAAGGTTATAGTTTACATTAAATTTACTCTTGGTGTTGTACTTCAATGGGTTTGGACAAACGTATAATGATATATAATCATCATTACGGTTTCATACAGAGTGTTCTCACTGTCCTCAAGATCTTATATGTTCCACCTCATTATCCCCACTTTCCTGCTTGCAACCCCTGGCAAGCACTGAACTATTTACGGCCTCCATATCTTTGCCTTATTCAGAATATCAGATAGTGGGAACCATGCAGAATGTCACATTTTGGGCTGACTTCTTTCACTTAGTAATATGCATTTAAGATTCCTCCATATCTGGGAAAGACTTAATAGTTCTATTTCAGTGTTCATTAGCAATTGTGGGTCTTTTGGCTTTTCAAATAAACTTTAGGATCAGTTTGTTGATATCCACAAAGTAGCTTGCTGGGATAGGAGGTCGAATTGCATTTAATTTTTCAATTAAGTTGAGAAGAACTGTCATTTCCACAATATTGAGTTTTCCTATCTATGAACATGGAATACCTCTTTATTTATTTCTTCTTTATTTTGTTCATCAGTTTGAAGTTTTCATCATACAGATCTTGCACATTTTTTTTTAAGATTTATACTTAAGCATTTCACTTTTGGGGGATGCTGACATAAGGTTTTGTTTGTTGTGGTTGTTGTTTTATTTCCAGTCTACTTGGTCATTGTTGGTTTATATAGGAAAGCAATTGACTATAAATATAAACCTTGAATCCTGTTATCTTGCTATAGTTACATGCTAGTTCTAGGACTTTTTTTGCCAATTATTTTGCATTTTCTACATGGATGATGTCATCTGTGAACAAAGACAGATTTGGTTCTTCTTCCCCAATCTACATGCCTTTTATTTCTCTTTCTTGTCTCATTGCATTATCTCAAGCTTACAGAACAATGTTAAAAAGGAGTGATGAGAGGAGAAATACCTGTTTCTCATCAAGTGCAGTATTAGCTGCAGGGTTTCTGTAGATATTCCTTATCAAGTTGAGGTAGTTGCCTTTGATTTCTAGTTTATGGAGAGTTTCCATCATGAATGGGTGTTGGATTGTCTCAAAAACTTTTTTTTTTTTTTTTTGGCATCTATTATATGACCATGTGTTTTTATTTTTTTAGCCTGTTGATGTAATGGATAATATTAATTGATTTTCAAATGTTGAATCAGCCTGGGATAAATCCCACATGGTCATGATATGTAATTCTTTGTATACATTACTAAATATGAATTGTTAATATTTTGTTTACAAGTTTTATGTGTATGTTAATGAGAGATATTGATCTGTAGTTTTCTTGTAGTGTCTTTGTCTGATGCTGGCCTCTTCAAATGAGTTAAAAAGTTCCCTCTGTTTCTAACTTCCAAAAGAGATTGTAGAGAGTTGGTATAATTTATTCGTTAAATATTTGGTAGAATTTATCAATGAGGCCTCTGGAACTGGTGCTTTCTGTTTTGAAAGGTTAATTATTGATCCCATTTCTTAAATAGATAAAGGCCTATTCAGATTGCTTATTTCTTCTTGTGTGAATTTTGACAGATTGTATCTTTCAAATAATTGGTTGATTTCATCTAGGTTATAAAATTTGGTAATAAATATTTTTGATCTGGTTTGTCCAATAAGTCTTTTTTTTCCTCCTTCGCTTTTGAAGGAAAGCTTTATAGCATACAGAATTCTAATTGGTTAGAATTTGTTTTGTTTTGTTTTGTTTTTGTTTTGTTTTGTTTTCTATCAGCACTTTATATACTCCACCCCATTGACTTTTTACTTGCATTGTTTCTGAGAAATCAGATCTAATTGTGATCTTTGTTCCTCTCTGGGTAACGTGTATTTTTCCCTAGGCTTTTTTCAGAATTTTTTTATCTTTGATTTTCTATAATTTGAAAATAATGTGTCCTGGTTTAACTTTTTGGGATTTATCCTGGTTGATATTCTCTGAGTTTCTTTAATCTACAGTTTGGTGTCTGACATTAATGGAGAAGTTTGTAGTAATTATTATTTCAAATATTCCTCTGTTCCTTCACTCTTGCTTTTCCTTCTGGTCATTCCCACTGTTTGTATGGTATACATTTTATAGTTGTCTCACACTCCTTGGATATTCAGTTCTCTTGTTTTGTTTTGTTTTTTGTTTTATTTTTTGTGTGTTTGTTTGTTTCCCTTCAGTCTTTGTTCTCTTGGCTCTTTGGCTTGTGAAGATCCTATTATGTTCTGCACTTCAGAGTCTTTCCTCAGCCATCTATAGTCTGCAAATAAGCCTATCAAACACATTCTTCATTAACATCCCTTTGGTGATTTCTTCAGATTTCCACGTCTCTGCCAGCCTCCATCCATTTGTTGCTGCATATTGTCTATTTTATTCATTAGAGCCCTTAGGATGTTAATCATGATTGTTTTCAATTTTTGGCTTGATAATTCGAACATCCCTAACTTATGGTTCTTACTCTCATTCTGAGTCTTCAATTTAGTTTTAGTTTTTGCTGTTCTGTATGTCCTGTCATTTTTTTCTTGATGGCAGGGAATGATGTACCTGGAAAAATGTTCTGATTGCAAATATGCCTTTAGTAATGGGGTGCTGAAGTAGGAGGAAAGTTTTCTAAAGTCCTATGATTAAGTCTTAATTTGTTAGTTAAAATTGGCCTCTGCCCTGCAAACGTCATACATATTTTTTTTTTTTTTCATTTTTTTTCCCTCTCCTCTTATGTGGGAAGGGATGAGTAGAGCCAGCAGGAACTGGGTATTTTCTTCCCCAGGTCAGTTAGGCTCTGAAAATACCGCAGCAAATTAGGCCCTTGTTAATTAGTTTCCCTGAGGGCAAGCCTGATATAAAGAAATGCAGAGTGCTCTGGTATATTTCAAAACTGTTTCTTTTCCACTCCCCCTACTGGAAGCTTGAGAGAATTTTTCTCCAGTACTGTGAACGTTGTAACTTTCACAATATTGTGTGGGCTTCTTCAGGAGTGAGTTCCTCTGCAGTTTTTAACTCTCAAAACTTGTTTTCATTGAGCCTCCAGCAATGTGTCAAGTCTTTACTACTCTGGCACTGGTTCCCATGGCATTTTACATGTGTGAGTCTCTGATGAAGGAAACTGGGACTCCCTGTATTCACTTGCCCGTCTCTCCTATTTTGGTAGCAGTGACTTACCTTGTGTACTCCCCTTTCTTAACAATCCAAGAAGAGTTGATTTTCTGTCTGTTCATTTTTTTTACCTGTTGTTAGCAGGGAATGGTTACTTCCAAGTTCCTTACATGTAGAAACCGGAAGTGTGGAATGATTTTTTTCCTGCCTTCAGAGTTAACCTGAAAAACGGGCTCTTCTTGGGTCACAAGCCTGTGGACTTTCAGACTAGAAATTATGTCATCAGCTTTTCTGGCTCTCTACCTTTGAACTTAGACTGAGCGTTACCATCCTCCTCTCTTGGGGCTCCCTCCAGCTTCCCTACTGCAAACCTTGAGACTTCTTAGCTTCCGTTATTACATGAGCCAACCCTCTATAATAAATCTCTTTAGAGATTATCTCTAAAGGCATATATACATCCCCCATTGTTTCTGTTTCTTTGGAATACCCTAATACAATAGTCTTTCCTGTTTTCCTTCCCTCCGATAGCTAATTGAAGATAAATGAAGTAACTTCTTTTACATTCTAATGAAGAAAAGAAATCTTGAAATACCTATAGCAGATGTTAGAACAAACCTTTCTTCAATAATTTGTGCAAATAGAGTCTCTCTCTCTCTCTCTGTTATTCTAAAAAAAAAAAAAATGTGTCTCTTTTCTCACACACGAGGTGGCAAAATAGTGAGTGGAAAATATGTAAGAATAGCGGGGGTGTAGAGACAATAATAGTAATACCTTCCCCTGCATTGTAATTTCCCAAAGCATTTCCACACAGACTTGAGTCACACAAAATAACAAGAGGGAGGAGAGAGTAAATATTTTCATTCTTCACAGATGAGAAAACGGAGGCATTGCAGAGAAAAAGTAAGTGGCAGGACTAAATTTTCAACCTGGATCTTCTGACAGTAAATCAAGAGTTCTTACAACTGAATGACTCTGCTTATAGACAGAGCTGAATTAATTATATCATTCAAGAAGGAGTTGACAGTCACTCAAAAGAGAAAGGACAAGTGAGACTAGTGGATTTCTGCTCCAAAGGCAAGAGTGATGATTTAAACTCAGAGAAACTAATAGCTATGTAAAAAAAAAAAAAAAAAAAAAATGTATGGCAGGGTGAGTTATAGGTCAGTGCAAATAGGTACTCACATATATTTTAAATAAAAAGGAGTTTAAACAAGTATATCAATGCAAAAGCTTACATTTTCTGCACACATGTTGAATTTGAAGACTCTTCCAGGAATTTTTGGTAGTTCTAAAAATAATTTAGCAAGAAAAAAGCGATTCCTTCATTTTAACATAGCTGTTAAAACTGAGTCTGAAGGATTAAATAAACTCTTAAAAGTTGTGACATCAAAATACAGTATACCAAAAATGAAGAAGTATTCCTAAAATGAAAGGAAAACAACCGGCAAAACTTTTTAAAAAGTCTGGAATTATTAAACAAATGGCAAATTACTTGCTCTCTTTTTTCACTTATTAAAAATGGAGTATTCAGAGCTTACACACTGAAAATCAGAAACTAAATTATGTGCTACCATCACGAGTTGTCTTAGATTTTATTCTCCAGACCTTGAAATAAGGATTCATGTAAAAGTTTATTCATGAGGAAGAATTTCAAGGGGATTAAAATTGGTCAGGGAGATGAAGAAGTAGAATTAGGAAGTGAAGAAACCAAGGAAGTCTGCAGGGTCACCAAGGGTAAGTTTGACTCAATTTGATAGAGGAGAGTTGGAGAAAATGTCATATCTCAACATTCTTCAATCAGAGAATATATTTATTCCCCTGTGAACCTCATTCACTGGTTAAAAGCAAGGAAGAGGGTGATCCTGTTCTCCTAGACTGAAGACCAAGAAAGTTGGGAAAACTTGAGGGTAACTATCTGAAAAACAGATGCAGGTGCTAGTGACTGGAGGAAAAAGTCACCAGAAGTCAGTTACTGATGTGCATGGACATGGAAAAGTTAACCATGAAGATAGAGCAGAACACTGGCAAGCCTTAGTCAAGTGAGTATTCACTAATGCTTTTATATGAAGTGTGTGAGCTAATCCATAGACATTTCTTGGCCTCCTTCACTTACGCTGAACCTCTACTTCTCCATTCATGTATCACTGATCGCGAGGCCAGTTATCAGAGATGAAGATGGGGATTTCTCCTGGTGTATTTTAAATTCCACAATGGTGTAGATCTAAGGTAAATGTAGGAGTTCCAGAGAATTTCTCCAGCCTACATGGCTCAAACCATATAAAATCAATATCCAGAAGTCTACCAGGCTGTTCCATTGATGGAACCCCAATTAAACACTTTGGGTTATGCCTTTCCACATTTTCTATGGGCTAAGCTACATGATTTGCTTTAGTCAATGGATATCAGCAAGCAAATGCACAAGAGATACTTGATAGGCATTTTCGTATTGGGGCCCATCTCTTTAAAAGAATTCCTCTTGGTATCCAGCTGCCAAAATAATGAGAACTCTCAGAATATCTTGTGGGAGGTGGTTCATGCAGGTTGAGAGGCCTTGGGGGATGAAATACTACATAGAATGAGAGATCTCAAGAAGGAGAAACAATGTCTCCCAGGTGATTTCCCAACTGAATACAATCATATGGGCAACTCCAACTAATAACAGAAGTAGCATTGCTCAGACAATCTACAGATTCACAAAATACCACAAATCATCCTTGCTTCAAGCTACTCAGGGTGTTTTACTAGACAGGAACATACAATTGATGCAGTTTTAATCTATGGGAATGGCAACTTCATATGATTCAAACTAACAACACCAAAATAATAATAGTCATAGAGCTTCCTTTGGATAGTGCTACCAGTTACCCGGGTCCTACTTTGTTGAGTGTGCCATTATTGTCATTCTGAGTTGCACCGCCAGATTACCTATTACTGCCTTGTCCCAGAGCTGAGGAAATTGAGTCTCATTGAGGTTAAGCAGCCTAAGGCCACAGAGTAATTTTCAGACTCATAATCTGAATCCATGTCTGCCTGGCTTCAAAGTCTATTTTTTCCCCTAATTCTCTGCCACAAATTGTACAAGGATCCTTGAACATGGCAGCATATGTTGCCACTAGGTCTGTCAATTTGTAAGAGCAAATTAATGCATATGAGTTCTCTCCTCGTAAGATTCTGAGAAAATTCTTTACATCCAGAAAAGGAAAGGAAAGAAATGAAAAGAAAAGAAACTAGAGGAAAAAAAAAAATACAAGACAAGAAAAGACAATTTTCTACATCTGAGAAGGACAAGAATAAACTGGTGAAAATGACCATCAATTCTTTTAAAACGAAAATGCTCTCCTGGTGACTGGGTGGTTCAGTAGGTTCTTGATTTCAGCTCACGTCTTGATCTCATGGTTCATGGGATTGAGCCCTGCATCAGGCTCTGTGCTGATAGCCCCATGGACCCTGCTTGGGATTCTCTCTCTCCCACTGTCCCTACCCAAATAAATAAAATTAAAAAAAAAATGTTCTGATCTTAGGGTTTAAGAGTGAAACCCAAACCAAACAAACAAACAAGAAACACTCACTTGTAATGATGATAAAATAAAAATGTATAACTTCCTGTAGTATAATGGCAATAACATAGTCGTTGAAGAATACAGGCTGTGGAGCCAGAGTGCCTGAAGTAAATCCTAGTTCTTTCTCGTTCAAGTTCTGTGCCCCTAGGCAAGTTATTTAAACTCTGTGTGTCCTCAGTTTCTTCATCTGTAAAATAATGGTAATAATACTATCTACCTCATTAACTTCATTAGTTGTGGGAATTAAAACAATTACTACATGCCGAATGCTAAGAATGGTGCCTAGCATAACACATTATTTGTGCAAGCTGTTATTACTACTATTACTGTTATTGTCATCATCATTGATTTCCTTTTAGAATTCAAAATAACCTTGCGTTCAGAGGTACAGAACCTTACTTTCATAGATACAAAAACACTCTTAAAATTTTTGTCCGAAATTTAGTTTCCAAACAACGATTTTGTATAGTAAGCATAACAGTTGTAGTACAATAAGGGGCTATTTTATATGAAAAGAGTCATTTTAATAAAAATTTAATATTAATAATAAATTTATTAAACTGAAAGTCACATTTGTCTTTTATTTTCTATGTTCATCCTAGTCCAGGGCACAATGGGAAAAAATATTTTCCAAATAGTGGAGAAATAAAAACTAAGACAAAAAGAAGAAAAAAGGAAACACAGTAACAACAGAAAGAAAAAGACGGGAGCTTTGATGACTTTGGGCCATCCTCCACCATACCTGGCCATTTCCTTATCTGTGTTTTCCCAGGCCCTTTGCTTTCCTTTAATATACCACTCACTGCATTCTACCCAGATTCATTTGCATGCGGTGGTCTTTTTAACTCGACTAGTTGTTCTTTGAATCCAGACATTGCTTGTTCAATACTGTTACTTTTATAGATGCCTGTTTGGCATTGAGTGTCAGTTCAGTAACTATTTGCTGAATGAATGAACAAGTAAACTATAAAGGGTAGGATTCATTCCTGCTTAGCTATATGATTCTTTCAGTTACTATTGGTTTAATCTAATGAATCTTCCACAAAATTTACAATGCTAGTGATTGTAAGAGGAGGTAATAAAAGATTGACATACACACACACACACACACACACACACACACACACACACACACCCCAAATTCTAAGGATTCTCTTTCTTTGAGTGGCTTTTGGAAGTTTTCCTTAATTCCTTGGGAACAAATGATGATGCAAATCCAGGGCACTGTCATGATGGAATGGTCTCAGAGCTATTGTCTTTCTAACATAGTTTTTAATTTGAAGGAAGACTCATCTAGAACATGAGTTGTCAAAAATCATATGGACGACATTTTCCCCATCATATGTGACAGCGTTAATAAAGGCAGTTTAGACACTGAGACTCAGGTAAAACAAAGAAAGTAATTGCCATGATTTGATTATTAATTTATATCCAGATCATCAGGAGTACTATTCTTAGAGTCTTTTTTTTTAAATAATGTTTATTTATTGTTAAGAGAGAGAGAGAGACAGAGGAGAGACAGAGCATGAGCTGGGGAAAAAAAAATCTCTTTAACCTAAACTTAAGGCACCTACCACTGTCATTCTGCTTTGGCATATCAGAGATAATACCCTCTGTGAAAATAATGAAAATGCATGTAAGTATATGTCTGGCTTTCCTGTAATTCTCTGAGTAACTCATACCTCAGAGTGATGTTTTAGGACTGAATTGAGGTTAAATATATAGCAAATATCTTGACTTTGTCTTAGTAATTACTTGGTCTAAAGACGATGTTTTAAAAGTTTCCTTTCCCATTATTGGAGGAAATCAGTAAAATAATTTCTCTTTAGAAGTCACAAGATCAGAAAAATCAATGTAACTTAAATTAGCAAAAGGGAATGACAGGGGTGTCTGGGTGGCTCATTCCCTTAAGCATCCTACTCATGATTTTGGCCTCCGGTCATGATCTCAAGACTAATGAGTTGGGCTCTATGCTGACAACGGGTAACCTACTTGGGATACTCTCTCTCTTCCTCTCTGTCTGGTCATCCCCCACTCCGTGCAAGCTCTGCCTCTGTCAAAACTAAATAAATGAACTTAAAACAAAGAAAACGAATAAAAGGAGACAGACTCTGTGTTCTAGTGGAGTAGACACTGTCTCAGACCAATAGTTTTTCTTGTTTTGTTTTGTTTTTCTTTGTTTTGGTTTGTTTTGAAATTCTCCACTAGGTATGTGACTTTACACAACTTAAGCATTTTGGTCCTCTGTGTCCTTACTAATATATACCTTCCTTGCCTAAGAGCAAAGAACTATACCTTAAAAATACAAGTTCACCTCCAGATTCAAATTATATTAATTTGAAGTACATCAATAACGTTAGTTACAATAAAAACTACTCATAATTTACTCCATCCTTGATGTATTTATTATATTCCTCCCTTAGCTTAATTTCCCAAAAGATACTCAAAAATTCTCAATAAAGAGTAACTCTAGGGGGCACCTTGATGGCTCAGTCAGTTATGTGTCTGACTCTTGATTTTGGCTCAGGTCACAGTCTCATGGTTCATGGGTTCAGTTGACGCCCCTGTCAAGCCTCCCATCAAGCCCGATGTTGGGCTCTGCACTGACAGTGTGGATCCTGCTTGGGATTCTTTCTGTCTCTCTCTCTCTCAATCTCTCTCTCTCTACCCTCCTGCCCCTGACTCTCTTTCTCCCTCTCTCTCTCAAAATAAATATATAAACTTATAGAAATGAAATAACTCTGTTCATCAATTTCTCCATCTCAAAATCTTGGAGTTACTCTTGATTATCCTCTTTATCTCCCACTCCATATCCAATTCAATAGAAAAATTTGTCAACACTGTCTTCAAAATAGCTAAGATCTTCTCTTACCACCTATGCCAACTATCCATCCACATTCAACCATATTGGTATGCAGTATTTTGGTGTCAGTTTAAATGGCCAATTTATACCCACTCTTGTTCCCTCCCAGTACATTCACAGCGTGGCAATTACAATGGTTCTTTGAAAAACAACTTCTTATTATGCCACTTCTCTGCTCAATGCACAGAACAATACAAGTGTAACTCACAATGGAAGTCAAAATCCATGCTATGACTACTAAGCATTTCATGTTATTGCATTCTCTAGATTTCTGACTTTATTCCCTAGCACTCTCCTTGTGTTCACCTCACGTCAGCCATGTCCTCAAAGAGTCATATTCTTGTCTGGGGACCTTTACGCTTACAGTTGCTTCTGTGGATACCTCCAGAGTTCACTCTTCACTTCTTTAAGGGCTGTCCTCAAATGTTACTTATTCTGACAAGGCCTCTCTTGCCATTCCAGGTAAAAATAAAGCAATGCCCACCATTTGTTAATATGGTACACATTTTTTTTCATGGATCATTACACACACTTAATATTACACACACTTACATAAACTCACACACAAATTTGTTTTCTGTCACCATCTCTCTCTTCCACTAGATTCTAAGTTCCATACCAGCAGCAAATTTACCTGTATTGCTCTACTTTATATCCAGTGACTGAAATAGTGTTTGTTGTGCAGTTGGCATGCATGCAATATATATTTTGCTGAAGGAAAAAAAACGAATGGAAGTAACAAGAAGAGAGAAAAAGGAAAATGAGAGGGAAACAAAAATGGAAACAGAAAGCAAACAGAAACAGGTTAAGTAAGACACATCTATTAGAAACCTGTACTAACAGATGGTATTGGAAAGTGAGATATTCATTTGTTAAAAAAATAAATAAACTTGAGCTCTTTTCCTATGCCATATAAAAATTAACTAAAATATTTTCAAAGATTAAAAATAAGAGTAAAAACTATAAAAATTTTAGAAAAATGGGGGTAAAAAGTTTATGACTTGGATTGGACAATGATTTCTTGGATATGACACCAAGAATAAGCATTATAAGAGAAAATAGACAAGTTGGATGTCATTAAAATTAAAAGCTTTTGTACATTTTTTTTAAGTACACCATCAACAGAACAAAAAGGCAGCTAACAGAATGGGATAAAATATTTCTCTAATCCATTATATCTAATAAGGAATTCTTACCCAGAGCATATAAAAATGTCTATAATTCAACAATAACAACAAAGAAAAAGACAAAATTCAATTTAAAAATGACAAAAGGACTAGAAGGTTATTTTTCAGAAAAAGATATAAAAATGTCCAAAGAACACATGAAAAGATACTCAATGCCACCAATCATTAGGAAAGAACAAATCAAAAAACCACAAAGGGATACCACATTGTACCCATTAGAATGACCATTATTAAGTATTATTATATTTAAAGAAATACATTTAAAGAAATTAACAAGTGTTGGAAATGATATAGACAAATTGGAACCCTTGTGTATTACTGGTGGGAATATAAATGGTGGAGCCACTATAGGAAACTATAAGACAATTCCTTAAAAAAAATTAAACATAGAATTACCTAATGATCCAGGATGTTCTCTTCTAGATACATATTCAAAAGAAACTAAATGGACTCAAGCAAATAGGTGTACACTCATTTTCAGTGACATTTTTTTACAATAGTCAAAAGGTAAAAGCAATCCAAGTATCTTATCATTGGAAAGATGGATAAACAAAATGTGGTAAATGTATAAAATGGAATCTACTGCAGCTCTAAAAAAGAAGGGAATTCTGACACCCACTACAACACAGATGAACCCTGAAGACAAGGATAAGAAAAATAGGACTAAGATGCAATTTTCCCAGGTTACACATATGTTATGAAAGGTTGGTTCCAACCTAGATGTACCTTGGCTCCAAATTTCATGATTATTATTCTGTTCCTTGTCAGAAATGAGCAAGAAAGTAAAGACATAAAAAAAAAGACAGCCAGATATTTTTCTACCTAATATAGGCCAGCTGTCTTGCGATTTTTAAGTAATACAAGAAACACTACTTTTTTCTTCAATTTTGAGTGGTTCTTCAAAAATGCTATGTAATTTATTGCAACAAATTAATTAATTGAATAATTAATTAATTGATTAATTAAATAATCAAAGTATATATAGTATACAGAGTACTATATATAGTATATACTATATACATACATACAGTATATATATAGTACATACTATATATAGTATACACATACAGTGTATATATATACACATATACTATATATAGTATATACAGATAGTATATATATATATATATATATATATATATATATATATATGTACACTGTGTGTGTGTGTGTGTGTGTGTGTATATATATATATATATATATATATATATATATATATATATATGTATCTTTTTTGTTCATGTAGTTATCTTTAGCCAAACAATATTCTTGAATTCTGGAGTGGTAATAAATTAAGAAACCCCTGTTCAAAGCCATAGTGACCCAATGTGGTTTAGAAGACTTGAAACATCAGACTTAAATTCAACCAGCCTAGTAAATGTTACAGGATGATTCACTTATTAAACATTTCTTCATTCCATGGATCACTCCCAATTCTTCCTGCTAACCACTCTCACTCCAGAGGTACATTTTCCTTATCCACACTGGCCCCATGGTTGATCATTTCAATTTCTTAGTCATCACTTTTTTCATTATCATCATTACCACCATCATCATCATCATCATTTTCAAAATGAACCACTTCAAATGTGTCAAGAACTGTACTAAATGTTTTATATAATCTGATCAGAAGGAAATTATTGTTCCTTTTTGCTCTTGCAGAGAGCTTAAACAGCTTGTTTCAAGTTAGGCAGATGGTAAATAGTGGGGCTGACATTTTAAAAAACAGTTCTCATTGACTTATTACAATGTCCTCCTCAGATACTTCCATTCACTCATTTCCTTGCTTATGGGTGTGACCTAATTACAAAATCAATTTACTGCTGAGGCTATTGCATCAATTTTATTTCTCTGCTTTTCGTTTTATTTTGGAAAAAAAAAGGGCGGGGGCTCAATTTCATTCCCTCCTATGCTAAACACAACTCACTGTCTGTGAAGGATATGTACTTCCAACTTCAGAAAGCTAATCTCTCGAAGTGAGTTATTAGTCACCTGCTTTCCATCCCCTTCGAGTCATTTCCCCCATTGACTTCTTTCCTGTGTCTTCTGCTGCTTGTTTCCACTGATGTCTTTCTTGGTTCCAGAGGATGGAGAGTTTCCTGACTAGTATATCTCTGCTGGCATTTCTTATTCAGCCTGTTGCAAAGACTTTTCTCTAAAATCCACCTAAATAGCTTTAGAAAAATATCACAAATATATTCCTAATTGTCAAGTCACTTGGCCTGTTTTTTGATTGTCATCTCTGGTATTTCTATATGTCTTCATTATTCTTGATCACTGGAGATTAATGATTATCTTTCTCCTCTTAAAGAATAATTATTTGCTTTCATTCATATAATTACCTTTAGGTGTTCTGTTTTTGTTTGTGTGTGTGTGTGTTTTTAAATAATACATATTTTAACATCAACAGTTTAAATATTGGTGGACAATGTGGATGTCTACTAATTATTAATACGCCCTCCATGGACCTATCATCCATTCTCATGAACTTTAAAATCCTATATAATGGAAGATTTTCAAATGATAACAAAGTTATCTCTCCTATAGCATTTAACGTGAGACAGGTACTATTATCTCCATGTTATAAATGAGAAGTCTGAGGCATAGAGATCATACATATTGACATCAAGTCCAACACTAGTAGGAGGTAGAGTCAGAGAGGTTTATAAACAAAATAAAACAAATGAAAGAACACAGATTGCCTTGTTCTAAACCCAATTTCTGCCATATTCCTTCATGTTAAATCAGCCATTCCAAGACTGAAATTTTCATATTTACTTCAGTTCTTTTCTTTACCATGAAATGCCAAGATCAATTACCAACTATGACCCATTACTTATTCCTTGTCTCTTAGCTGCACATCCACCCTTGGTATACTGTTCTTTGTTGCTGGGGCTGAGTCTCTGAAGACTGGATCCCCCACACTCCTTCATCCCCTGACTGCTATTGGATCTGGCCAAATGGAAGCCATAGGAGATGGGTGAAATATGTCAAATGGGGAGGAGATTCCTCTTTCAGAGTCCCCGTTGGCTCAGCAGACAATAGACTCAGCCCCTACCTTCTGTGAATACTCTCTGCATTAGATTTGCTGAATCCCCTTGGATGGATCAGTAACAACAAGGGAAGGCCCTCCTCAGAGGCCCAAGTGCAACTAGCACTGTCTGCCCTAAAAGAATGAACGCCACCCTGTGGGGCTTGTCATCAAAATCCTTGCTTCTGATTATTCTAGTCTTTAATCATTGAAGTGAAATCTGCTTCTTGCAGTTATTAATTCCTGAGATTCTGCAGTATATTCTTTTTACTTTTATAGCCTACCAATCTCTAGTAACCAATGGCAACTCTTAATTTCTTTGGGCCTGAAGTATTTAGTATGCTTTCTGTTTTCCTGACTGAACCCTGACTGACACCTTAACAGTGGCATGACCTCAGAATCATTCTCATTGCTGCTGCTCACGCACAATATCAAAGTCCCACCAACTATGCCTGGATGGTATTTCTTCAGTCTTCCCCACTCCCTAACTTCTTCAGTCAGTGCCTTAGTTTATATCATTTGTGGCCAATCCTCTAGATTGTTATCAGTCCTCTCACTGGATATTTCCCAACCATTATCCTCATATCACTAAAGAATATGCTTCATACTTCCTTCCATATTGCAAATAAAAGGAAAAAATGATAAAGCCATAATTACCATTGACTTCTCCTTATCCTCAGCATCAATTTAAATCTTAATAGGGAATGTGAGGTCTTTCCCCACCAGCTGCTGCTGATATCTATCGCTTCTGCTGTATGTGCCAACCATACTAGGATTCTCTCTAAAATACCCTCTATTTTTGGCTAGCATCTATACTAATCCTTTGAAATCTAACAGAAATGTCCCATCAAAAGAGTAAGTTTGAAGATTCTCTCTGCTTCCACAGAGCCATATGTCTACCTTTGCACTTATCACTTTTGTATTTTTCAATCCATATTTCACTCCTGTCTATGACAAGGATAACTCACATGTTGTTCCAACTCTGTAAGCCTGAGACTTCACAGCATATTGTAAGTACTCAAAAATGTTCAGGATATAAGTTAATGACTTTTAGTGGTTGTTTGATTCACTAAGCATGGATAAATAAATAAAGAATGAGTGAGGAAAACTGTGATCACTTGGCTTGGTTTATATACTCCAACAATCATCTATTCCTGCCAATAAACACATTCTCAATAATGAGTAACCACTGGTACCTGGAAAATGTCAAAATCTTACCTGATCTAGTATTTTCCATTAGGTGGCTCTGCTTCCCTTTCAGCTTCCACTTTTAGCCACACAAATTGCGAGACCTTGACAGCAAGACAATTTCTTGCTCTCACTACATTCCTGTCATCTTTATATCTTTCCAGTGACTATTATCTCTGTCTTGAATTGTAGATTCTGTTAGGTTAGCTAATGGTTAAAATGAACAGAATGACACTCTAAGCATGAAAATACCATAGACGAATTAAGTCTATAAAAAAGGAGAAGAATTTACATATACACGCAAATCTAAAGCTACTGATGGATTAGTTAAAGACACAGAGACTCTGAACCGATAGTGAGCATAACATAAAGAATAACTGTTAGTGAGCGGAGAACCAGAAGAGTGAGTGACCAACGAGTACAAATGGAACTCATTACATATCGTATTTTGTCAGATTTTCCATTTTTACTCTGTACCATTAGGAAACTTGGAAGCAAAGTTAAACAAGAAAAAGGGTGGTTTGCCTCTTGACCATTTAGATGTAAGGGCAAATTTTCTGCAACACTTAACAGCTCCCTGAATATTAGAGTCGATCCAACTGATGAGGGTTTCTCAAAGGGAATTTTCTTCTTCCCTCATCACCATTACCTGGATTTATTCTCCTAAGAGACCAAAAGGCAATTTCAGATTTGCATTGCATCCCCATAACTCTAAGTCTGATTTAATATTTTCTCCCTCTAGGTTTGTTTTCCTGAGTTAAAAGTGTCAGATTCCATTGTAACTTTTTACTTTGGTCAGGCTGCTTTCAAAGTCTGCAATTGGTCTGGTTAATAAATCAAATAGTTGTGATTTTTCAACTACTATATTGTAATGGCAACTAGATACAAAAGTAGAACTGCAATGCTAAAAATCTAAATTGAGTAGCACACAGAAGCCTACAGATGCCTATATCTTACACACAAGCACCCGGTTTTATGTGTATACAATTACCATTAGATCCTGAATTGCATCTCATGCGCAGCCTACTATATAATTATAATTCAGTTACTTGAAATAATTCATTGTTTACTGTTATTAGAAGAAAGACATTTTAGTATTTTGACTCCATAAATGTATTCAGTTATTTGAATGCATTTAAATGTTCCACATTTATTTACATTATATCCCTATGATGTATGTACTCAGCTAATAAAAATACTATTTTTCTTCTTCTCAATGATGAATTTCATTGTAGGCTAATTAGTTGCAGTATATTGTAACCTTTTGTTAACTATAAAGACCTCAGAATATTATCTGTAAGGTTACACATTATATCCATGGAAGCAGAATTTATTAAATGTATCAGTGCAAGCAAAATAATTATATCAAGTGATGAATGATGGCAAAAATGTCTGACTGTATAAATAGAATCTTTCGAACATCTATATTTGAGTATACTAACATACCCCAGTATATTTTAATCAATCAATAAATATTTTATCTTTAGGATAATTTTTTCTCCAAAATTTCAGAAGGACACATGGTATATACATTAAAATTCTGATAAAGGAAGATTTTAAATTACACACATATATATTTACATATATATATATTTGCATATATATGCATATATATGTATATGTATATATATACACACATATATATTCTGAATTTAATTATTTGACAAGTTCAAGAAGACATATACTCATGGAGTTCATATGTAGGTTATGTCTTTGATATTTAATTTATAATTTATCACGGGGTCTTTGTAAATATTGAATCACTCTCTTAACCACTTAAAGGGAGAGTTGCAGTTTCCTGAAACTGAAAAATTTAGGAGGTTCCAAATTTCCAATTAATTTAACAAAATCAAAAGCCAGTGGAAACCAGATGATTTCAAATGTGCTAAAGCAATATATAATACGTGCTTGACTGTTATAGGACCACAGGAAAATTTAGCTTCCTTCTCGAAAAATCATGGTTACAGTGCTTCATAATTTTTCAGACAATATTCTGAATTTTTTACATATATTAACTTCTTTAATAATTGCAAGTAACTATTAGACAGCAACTGTCCTTATGCTTATTTTACAAACAAGAAACTGACGCACCGAGATGTTAAGTTATTGTCTAAGATCACACAGCTAATATGCTTAGGAGGGGGGTGGGGTGGTCTAGAAATTAAGTGCAGATAATCTGATTCTGGGATCTTTGTTATCAGACATCATGCTGCTCTCACAATGAATATTAACTTTGCAGTCCTGGAAAAAATATATCAATTGTTTCTACCCAAAGAAAAATAATTTCAACTGGAATCAGAGTTTTATACACTTAAAAACAGTAAAATACCAATAAATGGGCCTCAACATTATATTTTATACATTTCACTTCATATT
Organism: Panthera onca; assembly: GCF_046562875.1. Classification (NCBI taxonomy): domain Eukaryota; kingdom Metazoa; phylum Chordata; class Mammalia; order Carnivora; family Felidae; genus Panthera; species Panthera onca. Next base: position 16,292,268 of record NC_138339.1, read on the forward strand.
AAATAGAAGTTGAACAAAAGGGAATATTTCTACAAGAAAATTACCAGTTGGAATATGCGTTGAGCACGCGATGAAAATGCAAATATAGGTTTGATTCTCACATTCTTTCAGGATCTAAAGCATGGTTACTGGTTTACTCTCCCCCCAGGTACCTCATCCACAAAATCCTTGAATTGCAGCACTTTTAAAGTCATCTGAAGTTTTGCCAAATTTAACTTGAGAAAACCACAGAAGTGTTCTGCAACACCACACTTTGTGTTGTTAAGTGAGCAGTGTTTGTGTTTGGAAATGATGGTTTTAGGAAACAAAGTGAAAATGCTAAGCAAGATCCACTTACCCTTCCTCACCTCCTTTTCATGACATAGCCTTTTTACATCTAGAATTTACAGTAAACGAATAAAACTTTCTAGATAATAAGTCAAAATATCTGAAGGAAGGATGTATCCAAGTAGAAAATGATGGAATTTTCCACTTGTTTAAATTGTAAGTGTCATACAAATACTGATAAGAAACTCGACCTTCTCAAACACCCTTGACATGAAAATTAAGACTCCAAAAGTTATAGTTGGAAGAAACAGAATGTCTCTTTGCACAAATACCACTCACAGTGGCCATGATCATGATTTTGTCCTAAGGCATCTAGCCAATCTTGCTATTTGCTTCTGCTGAGTCCTGGAATTTTGGCATGACATTTAGTTCTGGCAACTGTTAGAGCCAGAAAACTGTATGAATGTTCAGAGAGAAAAATGTATCACATGTAGGATAAATGTACAGAGGGGATATCTAAACGCAAGATTAGAAAAGCAGTATCAGAATTCTAGGACCAGATGATTTATTAGTAAGACATAAAATAATACCTAACTTTTTTCATACGATGATACCAAACATTTCATTACACTAAAAAAAAACCAAAAACAAAAAAAAAAAAACCAAAAAACTTCAGACACGTAAGGGGTGCCTGGGTAGCTAGGTTGGTTAACCACCCGTCTATTGATTTCCCCTCAGGATCCCACTGACTGTGTCCAGCCTGCTTGGGATTATCTCTTTTACTCACTCTCTCTCCCTCCCTCCCTCCCTCCCTCCCTCCCTCCCTCCCTCCCTCTCATATGCATGTTCATGCACTTTCTCACTCTGTCTCAAAATAAATAAACATTAAAACTTTCTTCAGACATGAAGACCTTCTGGACCGTTTTTATATAAATACACCATCCTTCGTCCTGTTTGTAGTTAATGATAAGAATCAAGAAAATGGCATCTATGCTTTAAAAACATGAGATTTGGAGGCATAGTGACTTGAACTTGGTGGTTGGAATCAGCCATCAGAATACAATCGCCATCTCTTTTGCTTACAAACTATGGATTTCAGAAAGACTAAGAGCCTTGAATATACATGCCAGTGACTGGATATCAAAATTTTCCCAGCACTCTGTTCACATTCCAAAAGGATAGAATACTTGCTTTATGTGGCATGTTATGTAATATTCAGCATTTCGGGAAATATTGTAATTGCAAGTGCTTTGTAAACTAGTAAGCACAATACAGATGCAGGTGATTATGATTACTCACTTGTGGTATTTTATATTAAAATGAAATTATACATATGTATAAGGTCCACTTTAAACTATAAAAGCGCTGTTTCTCTCATGATTTGCAATGGATTGCATTTATTATCCTCATTTACCTCTATATAATTGTATTAGATTGTCAGGCTGCTGTAACAAAATACCACAAACCGAAGGGCGTAAAAACAGAAATTGCTTGTCTCACAATTCTGGAGGCTAAGAATCTAAAACCAAGGGGTGGGTAGATCCATACTCTCTCTGAAACCTGCAGGAGCAGATGCTTTCTTGCTTCTAATAGCTTCTGATATTTGTTAGCAATCCGTGGCTCTCCTTGTGTAGACACATCACCCCAGAGTCTGCCTCTGCCCTCACATGGCCCTGTATGTTTCTGCCTCCGCATTGTGTTTTCCTCGTATTTATTGTAAGGATATCATAAGGCTTAGGGACCATTCTAATGACCTCATCTTCATTTGATTACGTCTGTAAGAATCTTATTTTTAAGTAAGGTCAGATCCTCAGACACGGGGGTTAAAACTTCAATATACCTTTTGGAAGATATTTAAAACTAAGCATTGGAAATACATTCAGGCAGGTTAAGGGTAATCCAGTGAAATGGGAAAAAGCTTGAACTTGATTCCAAAAGTACTTGGGGAGTAATTACAGATAATGCTATAGGACAGTAGTCTGATGCAAAAATATTTTTGAGGGCACTGGATATAAATGTGGATTAGGAGTGAAAGCTCAGACACAGAAAGTGCAACAAGGAGGCTATTAAGCTACCGATACAATGTACCTGCGAACTGCGTGCTGCCGTTTCCTGGAGCACTATGGTGAATTCGCAGAGGGGAGCACTCCAGGATATTTCAAATATCAAGAGAAACACAGGGACATCTGTAAGAAATCCAACAAATTACTAGGCCTAAAATGTATAGACCCATTTTTTGAACAGAGCTATCATGTTTTGGCTTAGGACAGCTGTAAAAAAAATTACTTAAACACTTGGAGAGTGATAGTTTAGAAATCTATAGCATATTAATTAATTTTTAAAAACATGTAGTTTTACTTCTTGATCTGTATCTAAGTATAATTTTATATACTCTTCGATATATTCCTTATCTTCTCTATATAGATTATTCTTAATTGTAAGTCCACTTCATTCTATGCTATACTGGTATAAAACGAGGCATCTTTCTTTTTTTTTTTTTGTCTTCAGGTGTTTTTCACGATGAAGACTACAAAAATAACATTTTGCCCAAATATATTCATTTCTATGTTTTATGAATTGCATGAATTTTATTTCACTACCATCACGTCTTTTTGGCATTTTGCAAAGATGTCAACAGTTCCAATAGTATCATTGTTGCTTTTATATTTTAAGTTTTCCCATTAGCTGTCAATTTTCTAATTTAATATACATATTGCATATTACCATCAGATCTACTTAATTTCTGGATCAACTCTAACACATACCCATGTTAGTAGTGAACATGTGTATTATAAATAGAAGTTTGCTTATAATCTATACCTCTTTACAACAAATCTAATGGATTAAATACATATAAGCTAAAAAATTACTGATTCCAAGAGCAATAGGAGACTGTCTAAGTAAGTCAACATAAATAAAAGTAGGGAGGTGTGGATAAATAGTCACCCTTTCAAAACCCAGGATGGATTAAAAAATATTCCTTGTTCATTATAATATATAGAAATATGTCTCCATCATTTCCCTTGTTTTCCCTTAAGACAACTGACCAAATGTAGGTTCTCACAATGACAGTCCATAACATTTGTAAACATTTTCCTCTTTGAGCTTCCTGTTTCTCCTTATCAATATTTGCAACGCTTGCCTGTAGATACCTTTCGCCTCTGCCATCAGAAAAGTCACAGTAATAGCGGAATCAACAGTGATAAAAAACAAAACAACAACAAACATCAATAGTTGTATTTTACAGTCTTGCACCAACATACCTAGTAGCATTTGTTCCATATATTTGCATACAGTTCTAGTATATATGGAGCTCTAACTAAAATCCAGTTGAAGTACCTGTCCTTCCGGATGTTTTCCAGCCACAGTTGTTCGGTTCTACTTCCATTTACACTGTTTGCTATTTTTGGTTTGCTGCACTTATATCCATCAATGCTCAGTCAAAACCCTCTTCACCAGGACCATCCTTACACCTGGGCAAGAGAAGTTTTGCTCTGGATCCCCTGAATTCAGAGGGACCAGCTCTGGTCGTCTGCCAGGAAAGCACTTCGCATGATAGGTAGGGAAGTCCACGAAGCTAATAAGGTAAATTCAGCATGTCTCTACCATAAATCCAGACTGCATAGATCCTAACAGGACAGTAAGGATGAAGATATACCCCAGGCCAAGAATTTGCTAAAGAGAAGGTCCCTGAACTCTGTTTAAGCAAAAATCCTAGTTATGCTTCAGAGAGAAAAGATATTAGATAACAAATATCTTTATAAAGTCTACATAAACTCATTTAGTCCTCACATCTCTGTGCTATAGGTGTACGTGCTGTCCTCATTGTGCAGAAGAAAATGGAAAGCAACATTTTATAAAACTTGCCAAAGCCACTTGGATTTTCATTCAGCAAGTATGGCTCTCTAGCAAGAACGAAGTAACATGGTCTCTAGAAATAATACATAGAAAAAAAGAAATGTAGATCTCTGTTTCTTAGTTTGGCTGGAGCATAAAGTAGCAGGAAAAGAAACATAAGGAAACAACACATAAGAAACAAGATCACTATAGGGAATAAGTACAAATTATTAAAGTTTCTAATACTGAGATTAATTTACCTATCTTGGTTTCCAGGAATTATATAGCAGTCTGTGTTTTTCAATAGTGTTTGTCAACTATATAATTAAGAGTATGATTTGGGGGGGGGGGGGAAACAAAGACTTAGCCTCCAGGTATATTCCTCTAAGAAAGTGCCCCACAAGTAACTAGAATTGTGCATTGTTCTGAGACCTCTTTCAGCAGTCTGATTTCCTTTGAGTCATTTGTTCCTGAGTTTGATTTTTTTTAATCTCACAAATAAAATAAAAAATCCAAAAGTAACTATAATTTTGAAGCTTTCCACTGTTGTCAAAATAATAATAATTATGATAATAATATTATTATTAATGATAATATATATAATTTATTATTATTATCATTATTATTTCCCCTGGATATATTTTGGTGGTTTAAGTAATTTATCTGAAAAACAAAACTTTTAATCCTTTGATGACCATTTAATCAAAGCTATATATTACATAATACTAGAAATCTTTCTGTTGTGATTTCTAGATGAGAAAGTTATAGGGTTAACCAAATTGTATTTGAATGATGAAAATCATTATTCCACAGAAGGATTCGCTTCTCCTTTTATATTTCATTTTTATTAAATAATGAATATTTTCTGTATCTCCTTTTGTTTCAAAATTGTATAAGCTCCACTGTCACAGGAGATAAATTAAAGTGTCTTTTAACCAGGCCCTTATGACTTCCAGATTCTCTAAAATCTGGTTCTGATTTTGAACATATAAAATTACTCTGGCAGATAGTTCTGTCACTCTTGTTTCTAGAAATATAGGTCAAGTATTTAATCATCAAACAACCACAGGTATTTAACAGCCTCATATTTTTCTGATAATAGAAAATCCTAGAGTTTTTTTTTTGTAGTAGAACAGGTTATATCATTACTATTTCAAGTAATTGTAGAATGCTATGGTATTCAGAATATTTGAATTTTTGTCGGAGAGGGGACCTTTATGTCTAACCACTGATAAATCCTTTTATATTGCTTTGTATTTTTTGTTCGGTTTTTTTTGTTTGTTTGTTTAAAATTTATCTTAAATTTTAAGAGAGAGAGAGAGAGAGAGAGCACAGAAGTACAAGCTGGGGAGGGTCAGAGAGAGAGGGAGAAAGAGAATCCCAAGCAGGCTCTGTGCTGTCAGCGCAGAGCCCAATGTGGGGTTTGAACTCACAAATCATGAGACCATGACCTGAACTGAAATCAAGACTCAGATGCTTAACCGACTGACCCACCCAAGTGCCTCTTTATATTTTTTATATTTTAAACCAAATTCATAACATGAGTATGTTGCTAATGGATATAGGAGCATGCAACACCAAATTGGATTTTGGCTAGGCAGAATTCTGGATTTCTCCCCCCCCCCCCTTTTTTTTTATTTCAAGTTTTAATTTATGACAAAATCAATTTGTACTGGATAAGCTATCATTAATATTGGTTTACTATTTTCTGCTAAACATATTCTATTCACATGTCTTTTGGTTAAAACTTTGCTGAAATAATGCAATGCATTCTTTTAAATTAAAGAACAAATAGTGCTTTCTCTTTTTTGATGAATGCTTCAAATTATGATATAAAAGCTTGCCAAATCTTTCCATTGTAAGTTAATTTTGTCTAATTTGCAAGAGTTTGTTTTGTAATGATTATATAAAACATTTACTGGGAAAATGACAATGTTTCTGAATATTCTGTTGTGTTACAAACACTCATTCTAATATGTAAACATGCATTCATACATGATACACTGTCTCCTCTGATTGCACTCCTCACTCTCCTCCTTGCTTCCTGCCTTCAGCCCCACATTGTCCTTCCAGCTACTTTACAAACATATGAAGTAAAGCCTTTGCATTAACACAAAACTTTCTTTATACTCATAAGAAATTCTTCTCTATTTGGATGGCTCCTTTTCCATTTATTTTACGTCATTGTTCAAATGTCACCTCATCAATGATCTCTTCTCTGACAATACTATTATAATATATATCCAAGAATTCATTGTCTACCTTCCTACCTTATGTTACTTTTCCTTCACGACTTTTATCACCTCCTCTGACAAACCATTTTTCACAACTAGAAGATAATCTCCTCTGAAAGAGAAAAATACTGACTTTGTTCTGTTCACTGTTGTATTCTCATGCTTAGGAAGATGTAAGGAATATGGACAAATATTTGTTGAATAAAAGGATACGGGGTGAATAATCTGCTTTCTCTGTCAGGAAAATAGTAGATAAAAGAGATAAGATGTATGTAATATCTCAGCTGTAATCATTAATATCACCTCCACAACCACCAGCACCACTATACCTTATCCGAAATACATTGAATGCTTGCTGACCTGTAGAAACTCATAAGATCACTACAGTCCCTAGTGGTGGAGAATTCAAGATGTTAAAAATGCATGTTTTTCCATAAAGCATGGTAAGCAGACAACAACTTGGAGTTGAGCACTTTCTCCTCTCGTGATGAATTATGAAAGCAGTAGGGGTTTGTTGGAGTTATCTGTGATATTAAATGGCAGAGAAATAGTAGCTGTAAGTCAGCATGCATTTGGTATGGAAAGAAGGAGTGAAGTTCCCATGGACAAAATGGATGCCCACAGAAGGTGGCATGGACTGAACCATCTTGAATGAAATTTACTCCACATGGCAAGGATGTCTGAATTAGATGCAAAGTGGAAGGTTTTAAGTTGGAATTTAGCAAGCTTGAAAATACCTGAAAGTAAGTTGTTATTACCATAAAGAAATAGTCTAATTGTAAATAATTAGAAGAACATGGGATCTGTCCATGGTCCTGTCTGGGGGAAGGTCATATGCCAGAACATGTTTGCAGGAAGTGATGGTAGAAAAATATAGACATCGAGATCTTCTGGATTGAAGAAATTCAATAAGTACTTTTTATATGCATGTTACATACCTTGCATCAAAAAGCATTTGAGTCTGAAATATGTCTTTGAAAAGGTAAGTAATAGCAAATATTAAAGAAAACAGCAAAATCTGCTGATACATATGCACAAACACACTGGCCTTTGGAAATCTAAAATCTGATACTCAAAAAAAAATTTTTTTAATACACACTACTAAATCAACTATTTTAAGTGAAAATTTGTAAAACAGTAGTTGGAATTTATCTGTCACTGTCATGAATAAGAACCAAAATTATATTTGACAATTCATGTTTCAGCTGCATAGTGATCTTGGGTGATTATTATAATCAAAAGCAAATGAACAATATGTTAACTTTACTAATATAATGTTTGTTCAAATGAATCACTTCTCAATTGATGTGACTTATGCCACACATACAATACAATTAGAATATTTAGCTCTTGATAGAGTTGATGGAAGATTTTTCTTTTTTTTTTTTTTTAATTTTTTTTTCAACGTTTTTTATTTATTTTTGGGACAGAGAGAGACAGAGCATGAACGGGGGAGGGGCAGAGAGAGAGGGAGACACAGAATCGGAAACAGGCTCCAGGCTCCGAGCCATCAGCCCAGAGCCTGACGCGGGGCTCGAAATCACAGACCGCGAGATCGTGACCTGGCTGAAGTCGGACGCTTAACCGACTGCGCCACCCAGGCGCCCCGATGGAAGATTTTTCAAAAGTGAAGTAGTTATCATTTTAAAGGAAATTCTCAGTTTAAAAGCAAAATAAATAAATAAATAAAACTCTAAAAACAGATCTTCTAAAATCACCCCTAAAAAATAGATCTTTTCTTATTGCTTAAATTAGACTCTTCAGCAAACTAAGAAATCAAAATCACATTACCATTTGTAGCTCTTAAATAATTATAACAAATCGTATATTGTTATAAAGTGGCAGAATTATTTATTATCATAACCTAACAATACATTCAAGATACTGAAAATATCTAGGTTATTATGGTAGTCCCAACAGAGGAGACAAATATTGGATATAACTTTTATTGAACTAAAATTATGGAGTTGGAACATTATTTTTTTTTAGAATACATTAAGAATATTGGTTGAAATACATTTAGTAAATTTAGTTATTAGAAAATTATTTCTGGGGAGCCTACATGGCTCAATATTTTGATTGTCCAATTTCAGCTCAGGTCATATCTCACGATTCATGAGTTCAAGCGCCGCGTCAGGCTTTGAGCTGACAGTGCAGAGCTTGGTTCGCATTCCCAGTCTCTGTCTCTCTCTGCCTCTCCTCAACTCGTGTGTGTGCTCTCTCTCTCTCAAAATAAAATAAAATAAAATAAAAACTTAAAAAAAAGAAAATTATTTTTATGGCTATATATCCCTACCTATATTTTATTTTTTATCCATTTCATAATGATTTGTTAGTAGATTCTACTTCTACAGATGGAAATGAAAAGTAGAATCATCACATATCTTATGCTAAATTTATTAGTCCTCAGGCAATTATTTAAATAAGAAACCAACATAATGAACTCTATATTTTTTTCATTTTTTAAACCAATCATTTAATTTCCATTGTCAATGTACACAAAGTTAAATTTCGCAAGCAAATATGCATGTTTAATGTTTATTTTTTGATAATAAATGCATCTAGGAAGTATTTTTAAAACATGTAATATGTAAAGATCCTGGAGTATATATTTTGGATATTATCAAAATGTCAATTCATTCTTATATGCTTCCCCAATAAATTTATGATATTATTAGACAGACAAGTTATTCATATACCTATTAAAAATACAATACACATGAATGCCATATGGAAATATGGTAAGTCCCGAAAAGTAAGGTAGTGAACACATTATAAGAAGAGATAATGCAAATATTTCTAATATGCTCAAATACTGCTTTTCTCTTCAGACACTCTTGGAGGATTATCTTTTTTAAATGCCTTCTCCCCCCCCCCACCCCCAAGATGCTACTGGTTGCCATTCTTTACTAGGTTGATTTCTAACCATTTATACCATGTATCTTAAATATTCAAACTTCCTCATTGTTAATAATTTGATGGCTTCCCTGGACCCTGAGAGTTTCTATGCCAAAAGTGAACATATAAAATGAATCTTTCCTTCATTCTGCACCTTCTGTAGCCATCTATCTTGTCTTGTCTTTTCAGAGTATTTTACTTTTATATGTAACTCAGACTTCCCACTTACTGTTTAACTGCTGTGGCTCTAGTCTTCAGAACTCACTGAAACTACTCTATATAAATTTGCTACCTCTCATTTTATTACTTTTTAATTAAAAAAAAGTTCATTTATTTATTTAGAGAGAAGGGGAAGGGTAGAGAGAGAATCCCAAGCTCCAACTCACTATGAGACCATGACCTGAGCCAAAATCAAGAGTCGGAAGTGACTGAGCCACCCAGGAATACCACCAACCATTCACTTTAAAACTCAATGCCTCCATATTTCCTCCCTCCCTGTTCCACTGCTCTTCAGTGTTCTCTGATGCATCGACTCTTAGTCACTTTCTTGATTTTAACAGCCACCACATTTCTACACACACACACACACACACACACACACACACACACACACACACACACAAGTACACTATCTTCATTAACCTCCTCTGATGTCTTTAAGCCATTGTATTCAAATCATAGTCCAGATGTAAGCAATTGCCATGGTCTCCGTCACTCTGATCCTCCCAGTGCTACTTTTCTCTTATTCATTTCCTACTCTCTTGACCCAACTACTTTCTCCATATACACCAGCTCTTTCCATGTTCTCCATTTTCATCCAAACCAACCCATAATTGGTAAGATCCAACCACACTCTTCACAATACTGTCACTGTATTGGTTTTATTTTGTCCTCCTCCTCCTTTGTATGACCTTTGATGTACTCAATATTCTATTTATGTGACTCCTTACATCTACGTTTTCTACACAATTTTAAAAACCAAAGTCAGAGAGTCTATTTGCAAAGTTCTGTTTCCCAGCATGAAGGTGGCTAATAAAATTGTGCTGAAGTCTTTTGTTTTTCCAGACAGCTTTCTAGCCAATTCATTTGTTCCTAGTGTTTATTTCAGCTTGTACTTTCCACAGTGTCTTAATCCAACATGTACTCACACATGACCAGCATAAGACTGAGCTCCTATTTCATAATGACATTAGATGTCATTCGGTTGCAAGAATCAATTCTCACCCAACTCACACAAACTTAGCAATGTTCTAACCTGGTTTTCTCCACTCCATAGCTTCCAGTGTGGTCCTTCTACTGTATTTTGAATCCTTTTCATTTACATCTCAGAAATGTGAAAGGGCAGTTATTTTCTTCCTTTCCTACATGTCAACCCTTGTTCCACAATCCTCTTCCTCTGAGTTTTGAAATATATTCAGATTTCTTTCATTTAACTAAGCAAGAAAACACAAAATATTTTAGTCCTATTTTTCTCTGCAGTCTTTTTTTTTCTTTGCCATGGGCACTGCTCCTTCAATAGTTCCAGATCATTCTTCAACCGACCGCAGTCTGGGTAATAGCCTCACCATTCAGTTGACATTGCTTTTCTAAGATCAACAAGTAATGTCTTTATGCCAACTGTGGAGTATCAAGACATGTCTTTTTTGACCTCCTACAATATTTGACAGTATTGACCCGATCTTGTTATTGGAAATTATCTGTCCTTGGCTTCAATAACAAAACTTGTGTTTTGTTTGGTCTTCCTTCTACCTTTTGGTTATTTCTTATTCATCTCTTTAATTCATCTTTTTGTTAATCCTGTCTCCAGCCCTACAATGTCACACTCCCTGCCCATTTCCCCCAAAACATTTCCTATTGGCTAGAAATTTTTGTCTTCAAAATAGAAGAAAAGTACTGTGAGGGCAGTGGTCAGTTTAATGGCTTTGGGTTCTTTCACAACCCTTTTCTTCACAGTCGCAGACACTCTTCTTTCTCATCAGCTGTGTAGCCTCATTTCTAATGAAAGACGTATTTAAGGTAGCTTATGTTAGCTTAATTCACATTCATGTATGATTCCAAGCATGGCCTGGTAAATTTTCTGATTGATAATTGAGCAATAGTCTTTTCTTCCCCAAATATGGATGCCCTGTTGCCCTGTTGTTTCTTCTTTTCTTTTTTTTTTTTTTTTTTTTTTTTTTTTTTTGCCATAAGAGGATGTCAGTGGGAATGGTAGAGAATAGAACTGGGACATATTAAAAAGGCTGTCAAGACCCCAAGCTTTAATTTTATGTATAAGTGTATAAGACCATATTGCTGCTTAAAATTTAACCCAGAATTTAGAATCATATGTTGTTTGCTGAAGACAGAAAAATGTTCTTATTATTGCAACTCATTGCAGCTTTACATAAACCTCATCTAGGCAATTTAAAGTTCTGTCTCCTTAAATATCCTCACACACACACACACACACACACACACACACACACACACACAAATACACACACAAATATTCTCAGCCACCACTAAGATCCACAACCCTAAACATATACACTAATTGTAATTAGCATATTGAAAAGATCTGCTCCCTAAGCTCTTCCATCTGAGCATCTGAGACCATGGGTTATTTCACCTAGAAGACAAGGGCAGGAGCTAAACAATGTTTGCTCTATTAATGATGCTTTCTGGTATCCTAAAAGTATCTTTATTTTGGTCAGTGAATAGATTTTTTTGGAATTATTCCTTATTAGTAAAATAGTTATTCTTCTATTTTAGTCACCCTATCTTATTCCCTTCCGGTAATATTCAAAGTTGTTAATAAATCTGATGGGATCATCATATTTACCAACGGTTACAATTACAGCATTTTCATTTTTAATTCAGTAATTTTTTTTTCTTTCTTTATTTTCTCTCCAACTATTTTTTCTTTTGACTAGAATGTTGTTTTTTTTTCTCCCATAGTTATGTATATTTTTGGTGGTTGTATTTCTGGGCAAGGTGCCCAGGTCGCTATAATTTTTGTTTGTTCCTCACATAGTGTCCCAGATTCTGTTTTGAGAGGAGCATTATAAATTAATAATATGATTAGAGTGTTATTTCCATTATTTATTTTCTGTAGAATCCAGCACATTAAGGTATATTATTCACAGTATTTAGCTCTGTATAAGGATACAGTTTGTTTAGTTTCTAGGCATTGCACTTATAATTTTTTTCTTTAGTACAGCAATCATACCGATTATGTCCTTTAGGAAAGTGAAACAGAACTGGTGAGTGTTTCTAAATTCAGTAGTCACTAAAGTTCTTTATGATCTACGTCATAAAATGTTCCTTCATTAGGAATAATACTTTCCATTTATAAAATAATAATTGTGGGTGCTAAATAATTGTGGGTGCCTAACATGAAGCCCTTTGTGGATCAGTGTGGGACACGGAGAGACGTAGTCCACTAGAAATCTGGGCATCTGAGACATAGTTCTGCATCGTCCGTCGAGGTACTGAAGGCCTTAGAGAAATTAATGATGACTATGGGCCTAGAAAATACTGGTAACACTTCAAAACATGTTCTCAAAATCCAATGTTCTCTATTCATTTGACATTCAACCCAAAATTATCTGCTATCTCTATTTCAGGGACTATAGAAGCTGGGCTTCCTAATATAGGAATTTATTACTGCCTGAACCCTCTTGTTTACACACAAAAATAAATTCTAGTTTTTCATTAATGACCAATAAGCATCTTGTTTCACCTAGTAATCTGCTTAGCAATGACTGGATTGTTTTTTGTTTTTTGTTTTTTTTTTTTTTTATTTTGTCACATGTCCTATACGTGCCTTCATTTAGTATACATCTGGATTACCTATGATTATGATTATTATTAAGATTATGTTTCAGTTGTGTTCTACCTGATCCTTCAGGTTTATTCCATTTAACAGAGTTTAATCATTCCAAGTCTTCCGGGGATCAGTTGCTTTATTTTGTATTTCACACCGTGCACTGGAACCCAAAGGTTTCCAAAATTTCCCAAATTTGTCTCCTTTCTCTCAACAGAAAAGAGAAATACTCTTAGCAGCCTGAAGCTTTGTTGAGAAATTATCCTAATGATACATATGTGATGAAAATGTACAGAGAAGAAAAAGGAGGTGAAAAAAGTATGGGTGCTAAAACTCTTATCATTCACGTGAAATGATTGTTCAATGCACATAGCAAGAGATCCATAACACAGGGCAGAACTATTTGGATTCTTTTCCAGTTGGTTCCTAGCAGGGGTAAGCCTGATAGTGAGTTCCATTCATCCATCGTCGCTACACTCTTTTATTTAAACCTCTTTTATATACAAAATGTCACCTGTATACAAAACTCACAATCAAAATTACATCCTAAGTGAAGCATTTTAAAAGTGAATCACTTAAAAAATGTCACTAATTGAACTTTAGGGGGTTTAGTTCCCCCTAGTGGTGACTAAATAATCAGAATTCAGTGAAATTCATAAAGGTTTCAAAGAGCAGGTTCAAGTCATGTTAGAAATAACTTAACAATACCATCAATTTACCAATTACGAAACAAGGCACCATAGTCTGTAAAGATTAAAAAGTTTGAAAATAGCAGAAAGAATTATTGTCAGACACTGCTTTTGAAGAATAAATAGAATTATTTTAGCTTATTTGCTTCATTCAAGTTAAGACAATAAAAGATGTTTTAATATCACAATTTTAATATATTTGTTACTATATTATAAACTTGAAAATTATAGTAATAATAATTTTTAAATCACAGCAATAGATTCCTATTGTTAAAAAAGAATGGGTACTAGATTGTCAAAAGTAAAATAATAGTATGTCAGTTTAATAAAAATAAACACTAGAACCTTTCTAAGACTTTGTTTTTCCAAACATGAACATAAAAATTTCACTGTCCTTAAGACTAAATGGCAAAATAATCAAAGAAATTCTAAAATGATTTTATAAAAATATTTGAGATCTTCAACTCTCATTTCTTCTTATTTTTCTGTTTTTATAAAAACGTCTATTGGTACCATTTGGGGTAGATAGAGACTAGGAGAAGAAGGCAATTTGAAAATTGCATTTGATGATTTTCCTTACTGTCACAAATGATCTATAGGTTTCATTATCACTTTATGAACTTAAATCCTCAGGCAATGGATTCTTGAAGACAGTATAGCTTAAACCTAAATATTTGAAATAAACATAACTATGTTATTTTACATAACTGTGATACATTGAAGAAAAGGAGACAAAATCAGTACTGATTAACTAAGTATAGTTATTGAGTTTTGTGCGAATATCATTAAAGTTATTTTTTATTTAGATTAGCATGTGCACCCAAAATTATTTTGAAGTTGTCTATACTTTGAGGAATTTCAACACTTCTGCTTGCATCACTGTTTTCACCATCAAGACTCCACTCTTTTCTCCTTTGCCCGAATGGGATGTATTTTCTTTTGACTGGTCTGTACATGCTATATTGAGACCAAGACATGTTACATTGATATATTTTATAGAGATATAAAGGTAAAAAAATTAAGAGGAAAAAAATAAGAAACATAAAACCTTTATTTAAAAAAATAATAATGCTTATTTATTTATTTTGAGAGAGAGAGAGAGCAAGGTAGGAGGAAAGAGAGAGGGAGAGGGAAAATCCCAAGCAGGCTCCACATTGTCAACACAGAGCCCAACGCGGGGCTCAATCTCATGAACTGTGAGATCATGACCTGAGCAAAAATGAAGAGTTGGATGCTTAACGGAATGAGGGACCAAGTGCCCTGTTTTAAAATGTGTTGTTTTATGTATGTAATGGTTGAAAAGTGGTGTTCAGCTATATATGCTACATTAGTTAAAAGATTTACTCTGAGGAAAACAAAAGACTTTGATTAGGAAGTGTAAGACTATTTTTATTTAATATTTATTTATTTTTGAGAGGGAGAGACAGAAGCAGAGCGGGAGAGGGGCCTGGAGAGAGGGAGACACAGAATCTGAAGTAGGCTCCAGGCTCTGAACTACCAACACAGAGCCCGTTGCTGGGTTAGAACTCAGGAACTGTGAGATCATGACCTGAGCTGAAGTCAGATGCTTGACCAACTGAGCCACCTAGGCACCCCAGGACTATTATATTTGTAATTTTGATTGTGGTAAAGAGTATGTATTTTAGGAAGAGTACCTTAATACTTTAGTACTCTTATTTATTAATACTCTTATTATTTTAGTTTAGGAAGGCCATATTTTATGAGTAATCAAATAACCAACCAGATTTTTCAGTAGAAATTTATATCTGATACATACAGGTAATTAATAAATTTTAAAAAAAGAAATCAAATTAATCAACTAGATTTTAAGAATCCTGAAATTAAATATTTACACCACTAAGAAAATTAGAGCATTTACCTCAAATAATCCCTATAAGTAGCTATGTTCTAAGTTGCATTTTCCCAGTGTGATGGTATTTGAACATAGGTCTTTGCAATATAGGTTTTGCTAAGGTTATGAGCCTGGTGCCTTCCTGATGAGATTAGTACCTTTATAAGAAGGTACACCTGAGAGTTTGCTCTCTCTCTTTCTTCCTGCTAATATGAGAACACAGTAAGAAGATGCCATCTCAAAAGCCAGGAAGAGAATCTTTACTAGAAACTAACCATGCTGGCACCTTTGATTTTGACTTCTAGCCTCCAGAACTGTGAGAAAATAAATGTCAGTTGTTTAAAACACCCAGCCTATGGTATTTTGTTATGGCAGCACAAGCTGACTGAGACACTAATCCTTCATACCATCATTACATAACATTTAATTCTGTCTTGTTTCCTCAACTGGGTATATGTGGGTATATGTATATATTTGAAATCCAGGAAAAAATGGAGAAAAGGGGATTCCATTTTCCTTCCATTTGAAAAGAATCAAAAAATAGGCAAAACTTATGAAACAATACTTTTTAAAACATTAGATATCGCCAATGAACAACAACAACCCCTAAAGTACAGAAAATAAGGTAAGCACAAAAATCATCTTGAAAAAGTCTCTGACTCTTTCAAGAGGAAAGAAGAAAGAGGAATATAGAGAAGAAGGCTGGCAGACTCCCTGACTTGAGAAGACAGAACTGAGAATTCAGGGAGAGCAAAATGACTACAGATTGCACACCAGAGTACCAGTATGGAGAGAATTCCACTAAGACAGAACTCCAGAAAGCTGCGGCAGACAATCTGGAAAATTTAATTGAGTATTAATAAGCATAGGCATGTAAGAAAACTAGCAGAGGGCAGGGATAGAGGAACAGTGATGATTAGAAGTGATAGTGATTGACCTTCACAACAAGCACAGTGCCATTTTCTATTAGCCACACCGAGAATCCCCATTATTCAAGGGCATTGAGCCAAAAACGTAGAAAGAATCTACCTCAGTGGTGGGAAATAACAGTTTTACACTAAATGCTGTTATGGGCCCACATAACAAAACTTGAAAACCAGGCAAAAAATAATCAAACAATTTTCATGTAATTGAACTCCATCACAAAAAATAGCTCAAGAATATTTATAAGAATATGAAAATATGAAACACACAAAAAGTAGAATTTCTAAAAAAAAAAAAAAAGTAGAATTTCTAATCTCAGGAATCTACTCAAAGATTACTTAAAATGCAAGAGGCATTTCTAAAATCCATAAATAAACTGACTCATAAATCTTGCAACTATTAGAATTAGCAGAAAAATGAAATATTTTAAAATACAATAAAATATAATTTAAGTTCCATATGTTCAAAATTAAGGTAGCAAATATGAATGAATATATATTATGAAAGGATGTATTTCAGAAGGAAAGATTTGTGAGCTTCATGATATAGTGATAAAAACTTTACCCTAAACAAATATAGAAAGAAAACGAATTTGTTAAAGACTAATGTAAAACAGCCTTAAGCAATTTCGTTACAAGTAAATGCTGTTTCCATAAAATAATGAAGGGAGCAAAGAAAATAATACTTGAAGGAAAAAAAGGCAGAAATCTTTCTCATTTAATGAACACTATGACACCACAAAATCTCAATATATACCAAGTACAAGAAACATGAAGAAAATTACAACTTAGAATTTCTTGTCCATAATGCACTGCAAGGAGGACCAATACAGGATAAACCTAGTAGACCTATATTTTCAAACCGCAAAAAAACATGATAAAGTGAACATATTAAAAGCAGTTAAACAAGTTAGGTACAGAAAAACAAAGATGTAAAAGACAACAGATTTTAATCACAAAATTTTCCAGTTATAAAACAGAAAAACAACTTTTTATTCATTTATTTATTTATTTACTTATTTATTATTTAATTTATATTTGAGAGAGCATGAGGGGGGATGAGGGGCAGGGGGAACAGAGAGAGAGCGAGAGAAAGAGAGAGAGAGAATCCCAAGCAGGCTCCACACTCAGCATGGAGGCCCACATGGGGCTCAATTCCAGGGCCCTGGGATCATGACCTGATCTGAAATCTAGAGTTGGATGCCCAACCAACTGAACCATCCAGGCAGCCCAGAACAACTCCTTTAAATTGCTGATAGTTAACCAAACAAGTCAACTAAGAATTATATACCCAGACAAATTATTTTTCAAAGTATGAAGCCAAAACTAAGACTTTCTTTATAAATACACTTATACTGATAAAGGGAGAGAGACAGTCACAAGTTGCCAATTTCATGAATAATACCACTAACATTTTTAAAAGGATAATAAAGATATATTACAAATAATTTTATGCCAGTGAAATCTACAACTTAGATTAAACTAACAAATTCCTGGAAAAATATAAACCACCAAAGGGCACTCAAAAAGAAAAATCTAAGAAATTTAATAGACTGATATTTATTAAAGAAATTGAATTAGTATATTAAAAATGTCAAAAGGAAATCTAGACTATGATGTCTTCACTAGTAAAGTCTTCCAAATTTTGAAAAAGAAACCAAACAATTTACATACAAACTCTTCCCTGAGGTTCTTTCCAGTGAAATAAAGGAAGGAAATGAATAAAGGACAAGCAAATTGGAAAAAAAAAAAGAAGCCTCAAGTATTTCTTCACAAAGAAATTGTCATCTATGTAGAGAATCTAATTGAAACTGTAAAGAGTTACTGTACTTAATACCTTAGTTTAAGAAGATCGCAAGTTATAAAAACAAATATAGTCAATTTGTATACTAACAACGAAAAATCAGAAAATTAAAACACTAGCATTTATGACAAGCAAAAAATTGAAGCTTTAGGGGCGTCTGGGCGGCTCAGTGGGCTAATTGGCTGACTTCCGCTCAGGTGATGATCTCAGGGTTCCTGAGTTCCAGCCCCGCGTTGGGCTCTGTGCCACAGCTCAGACCCTAGATCCTGCTTTGGATTCTGTGTCTCCCTCTCTTTCTGCCCCTCCCCTGCTCATGCTCGCTCTCTCTCTCTCTCCCTCTCTCTCTCTCAAAAAATAAATTAAAAAAAGAAAACATTTAAAAAAATAAGAAGCTTTAAGGGTAAATCTGACCGAATATATCAAATATCTGCACAACAAAAGCTGTAAAACAAAGGTGAGAATAATTAAAGAAGATCAACATAAAATGAGAGAACTATTCTGTTCATGGGTCACAAGATATAATATGGTTAAAATGTCTATCCTCTACGAATTCCTCTATAGGAGCAACATAATTCCAACGGAAACCTCAGTAAGCTTTTGCATTCAACTGACAAAGTAGGGGCGCCTGGGTGGCTCGGTCAGTTAAGTGCCGGACTCTTGATTTTGGCTCAGGTCATGATCTCATGGTTTGTGAGTTCGAGCCCTGCATCAGGCTCTGTGCTGATGGTGAGGAGCCTGTATAGAATTCTGTCTCCCTCTGTCTCTGTCCCTTCCCCTGCGACCTCTCTCTCAAAATAAATAAAATTAAAGAGAAAACTGACAAACTAAAATTAAAATGGAAATGCAAAGAACCTAGAGTAACCTGATCAATAATAAAAAAAAAAAAAAGGACAAATTAAGAAAACTAACAGTCTGATTATAAGACATTAAAAACCCACAATAAATAAGGTAATGTAATGTTGGCATGAAGATAAACAAATTGGTTAATGGCACATAATGGAGAGCCTAGAAATAGGTCTAATTATATATGTGCAGCTGATTTTTGACAAATGAGCCAAGACAAGTATTAGAAAAAGACTATTTGCAATAAGGAGTACTAGAAAAAGAAATTGGGTTTACACCTTGCACCAAATACCAAAATCAGCTTAGAGTAGATCATAGACTTAAATAGAAAACCTATACCATAAACCACCTAGAATAAAACAAAGACAAAATGTGATCTTGAGTAAAGCAGATATGCATAAGATATGACATCAAAAGTATATACTGATATCTATCTTTATCTATTTACCTATCTATATAAGACATATGATAAAAGAATGAAAAGACAATTGATAAACTAGATAAGTTATTTTCAAACCATATTTCTCAAAAATAGTTTGTTTTCAGAATACATATAAAAACCTCAGGCTCCGTAATAAGAAAACAGTCCAATTAATACTGGGGAATCATTTAAATAGACATTTCACCAAAAAAGGTATGTGGAACCATATAATACTTGAAAATATGCTCAGCAACATTAGTCATTAGGGAAATATGAAAAAAACCCACAACTAGATACTTTTTTACTCCCATTAAAATGGCAAAAATAAAAAAGACCAATCATACCAAGTGTTGACATGGATATAAAGGAACTTGAACTCTTATAGCTTGCTGGTGGGAATGTGTAATTGGAATCACTTTGCAAAACAGTTAAACATACATTTACCATATGATGCAACCATTCTACTCCTTGACATTTAACCAAGAGAATAGAAAGCATAAGTTTGTACAAAGACTCAATGAACGTTCATAGCAACTTTATTTGTCATAGCCAAATTCTGGAGACATAGAGACATAAATGTCTCTCAACAGACACAAGGTTTATAACCTCCCTGCCCCCCTCCCCGGCAACTGTGGCATATTCATACAATGCAATAATACTTGGCAATAAAAAAGAATAAATAAACTGTTGGTACATGCTCTGATATGGATAAACTGAAAGATAATTATGCTAAATGAAAATAGCTAGATAAAAAAAAGGCACATGTTATATACTATTCTATTTGTAAAATTTCTAGGCATACAAAGTAATCTATAATATCAGACCTCAGATAAAGACATGGAAGGCAGAGAGGCCTGTTGAGGAGGGATTACAAAATAGAAAGAGGGACTTTTCCAGATAGTGGTAATGTCAACTAATTGATTTTTCTGATGAATTCATACCATATGCTTCTTTCAAAGCATATTATGTATTTTTTTTTTACTCTAAACAGTCATAGATTTTATATGTCAATTCTGCCTGAATAATAGAGTTAAAATTATTTACACTTAAGCAAAAATATATTTGATAACCTTTAAATCTTTTTTCTTCTATTGTTTCACATTATTCTTACTTGTAATATTGTTTAATTAAGATCTCTTAGATCTCAGTCTTAAGAAACCAGTATCTGGCTAACAATGATACACACATGTCACTAGTTAAAGATGTATTAAATTTAAAAAAATGCAAAAAATGTGGACTTCCAGAAAAAAGTTATTTGTGATGTCAATTATCCTAAATTGAAGTGACAAAATATATGTACTAGAAGAGCAAACATCATTTGGGGTCTTTAAATATTAATTTGAACATAAAAAAAGGGAAAAAAACACAAAAATATGATTGCTAATATCAAAGAAAAACTAATAATACTTTGTAATTGCATCCAAGTGTAGATTTGATTTGTTAGGTTTTCAAGACAATGATTTATGCTTTTCTCCTACAATAAAAGCTAAAAAAAAAGAGAAAATTGCACTTTTTAATCAAACTATGTGCACTAATCAATTCAAGCAATGCATATGGAAGTTCTTTTTATGCTGAAAATAAGTGTGCACAGAAGTTTATTTTCTGAATTACTTTTAAGAGTGCTTCACACATAGGTGTTTACTTTAAAAACAGTTATTGACTGGATTTGATAGATTACTAACTCTACACATGAATCCACAAGATTTGATAACATCGTCTACATTTTAAGTTGATTGCTTTAAGATTTTCTAATTATGTATCAATCTTTGAATTTAGTTTACAGGTTCAGGTGAAATTTAAAATGTGATGAATGGTGAAGCAAAATACTAACTAATCTCTAATTATACTCTTCTTTACTTGGATCCATTTTAACATCTGTAAAGCTTCATTAAATCTATGCTGTCATCTGTTCCTGGAGGCCCGACCATTGAGGGCTGACGATGTATAATTTATTAAAGGTTCAGTTAAGAACCTTTGATTCCCAAGTTCTGGCTTCTATTTTGTGCTAATTTTTGGGAAAAGAAGGAGCTATTGCTTACTACATTAAGAATAGAAAAGTATCTTGAAAAATTTAATGACAGAAAAAACACAAAGTTGAGAAAGTGGAATTATAGACAGATATACATATTTAATCAAACAATAAAACTAACAATCATTATATATTTTCCCTGTATGTAAATTAATTTCAAAACAAATTGGAACAATTTCCAAAAATTTTATATTTTTTTAGTAAATCTTTATAGAATGGTTATTATATTTATTTATTTTTTTTTACTTTTGAGATATTGGTGATAACAAAAAATGTTATAAATAAAGGTATCTTGGCGTGAATGGCTGGCTCAGCCAGTTGAGTGTAGGACTTTTGACTTTGGCTCAGGTCATGATCTTCCAGTTTGCGAGTTTGAGCCCCACATCGGGCTCTGCACTGACAGTGTGGAGCCTGCTTGGCTCTTTCTCTGCCCCTCTCCAACTCGTGGTGTGTGTGCATGTGTGTGCATGCTCTCTCTCTCAAAAATAAATAAAAATTAAAAAAAAATAAACAGACATCTTAACTGTGATGTTTATATGGGTCAGGTGTTGCATTATTAATTTATTAACTTCTCAACAAACCATGTTGTTGATATTCTTGTTTGGTTTTTTGTTTCTTTTTGTAGATAACATTAAACTGTAATTATCTTAATGTTAATAGCTAATAAGTGCTAAGAACTGAGATTTGACTCAGGTCTCTGACACCAGAGACCATGTTTAGGCATATATTATCTGTCCCCAAATAGGGAAAAATTGTCTTGTCCCAAATTGTCTGCCCTGGCAGGCATTGTGTCTGTCCCAAAACCTAAAGAGAAGCTTTGATGGAGTGCCTGAACATGAAATGAGTGTGAGTGATATGTGTTTATTAATGTCCTGGCTGAGAGGGATTTAGAGATGAAGACTTATTTGATGGCAGAAATGAGTTCCTATCTCCACAGAAATCATCATTCTTAGCACCACAGAGACAAGTTTATGTATTTCAAAAAAATAAATCATGTTTATTCTGAGGCAATGCTTAAACTCTCAGTAAATATTTGTTACCTACATCTGATTTGTGAAAAATTAGTCAGCGAGAAGGTGAAGCAATGAAAGCAACAGATTTATTCAAGGATCTACTTAGGACCCACAGGGTACATTCCATATGTTAGAACTGTCTCAAGTGTAAGCCCTAACTGTAAAGGCACCTAGTAAATCTACACCCTGTTTGGGTCAATTCCCAGCATTATAACTATACTAAGGAATACCAGTGGAAAATTCCATTCTACTTATAATCTCAATTTAAGTTATGACCGTTTTGGTATATGTGTTTTATCTACAAATTTTAGTTAACTTTTGTTTCAAATACCATATATAAAGAAAATTTCTTGTAAACAATTTAGCATAAATTTCTAAAAAATAACGATATTTTCTTACATAATGACAAATAGATATCATTTGTAATTAATAAAATTATTATTTATTATCATGTAAAACTTTGTCTAAATAGAAATAGCTCTGTCTCCAAATATATGTGTACCGTTTTGTTGTTCAAAGAGAATCCTAACAGAGTCCAAAATTGAACTTGACTGAGATGGTCTCTTAAACTTTTAAGAAAATACAATTTAACATAAGTAAATAACTGAATAAATAAGCAATCTTAAATGAAATAAATAGATCATGACACAAACTCAGTAATTATGTTTAACATTATAATCTGAAACTTCATATCAGAAAAGTTTCAGTTCCAGGAGGATTTTGGAAACATCCCCTCCACCCCCACCTCTAACTATCAGATCAAGAGCCTGAGGCCCAGAAAAGGTATGTTAATTACTCAAGATGATCCACCTAATAGGGGTCAAACTACCAGTAAAGCTTAGCCCTGTGGACCCTCATTGAAGATTTCTGACACTATTCAGCTGAAATTTTATCACCCGTGATTGAAGTATGGGGCACTAGATAGTATTAAGATATTTTGCTCAGAACATAAATATTCCATTTAAGACAATTTCAACATATGATTGAGAAAATAACTAAATATAATCTACCATAAATGACTGGCAACATACTATCTAATAACAGCTTCTATTGAGGGGTGCTGAATTTTATTTTTGAAATTTTATTTTTCATGATTTAATTTAAAGTAAAAGAAGACTTTTCAGAATCAGGCCATCAATCAAATCTTTGTTGTTGTTGTTGTTGCTGTTGTTGTTGTTGTTAAAAAGGATCTCTGATATGGTTATGAGATACTCAATTGTCTCAATGAGACAATCCACTTCAGACTAGCTTCATCATTTACATAGTGGAAAAGAACAGTCAGAAGATAATCAAATAAATTGCCTACTTCTACAATGATCAGAAAATCTCAATATTGATAGTTTTAAGAAAAATTGGTAGGATATTATGTGTTGGACCAGGCGAACATGAAAATAATAAAGTTATGACAAATACATACAAATGTTGTTTCTTGACACTTTATTATTTTCAAAACTTCTGCAATAAGAAAAAATGATTGAATGTATTTGAATTGTAATGACTTTACATAATGTACTATGTTATTTATCAAATAAACTTTGTCTTTGTCACTTGTAAGGCAGTTTTATCTCCACCCAACATTTAAAATCATACATCAGTGGAATGAATGAAGAACCTGGTTAATTTCCCACATCAACGCCAAAAAAAAAAAAAAAGAGAGAGAGAGAGAGATAACTCAGCTTTTTTTTTTTTTTTAATTTACTTAGTCTTTAAACAGCAGATTTAATGTCTGAGTGTGACTGCATTAAGCAACAGTTTGACAGGAAGCCTCAAAACTTAAAGATCTTATGTTTTGGCTTGGTATTGCATCAGTGGATTTACTGGTGCCCAGGAGTTACATTAAATCAGAACTAAATGGCCATTTGTTAGTAGATATGTCTTCAGCTTGGCACAATGGCTTTTCTTGTCCTTGTAGAACAGGCTTAATAAATAAAACCTACACTCATGCTAAAATCGGTCCCAAACTTTATTTTACCTTCTTATAAAACAATCTGGAAACACCATTTTTGCAATAATATTGAAATAGATGGCATTCTTCTGTAGTATATTCTAGCTTAAAACAAGTGAAGCTATATCAAAAGAGGTTCTAAAACATTTTTATATGCCCATATATATTCCTGGATTTGAATCCCAAAACAAATGTGCCCAGAAACAATTTATTTTTCTGAGCTAAAATAGAAACCACAGCAATGGGGAAGGTAAAAAGAATAGATGCTCAACAGGCCAGTCATGATAAAAGAGAAAGTTCCAAAATTATATCCAGAAAACCAAAGTGTGAATGTCCACCTGATCCAGACTGAGTTGTTTAATATACCACCTTAAGAAAAAGGGGATATTAATACTTATCTTAGAACATTGAAAACACTCAGCAAGATGACAAATGTACCTGATATTGTAATTATGCAAAAAAACAAAAACAAACAAACAAACAAAAAAACCTCATGACATTGAATAGCATGATTTGAGATAGATCACAAGCCCCTATTTAAACATTCCCCACAACACATAAAAACACATCACAGGGGCTCCTGGGTAGCTAGCTCCATTTGTTAAGCGTCTGACTCTTGATTTCTGCTCAGGTCATGATCTCATGATTTGTGGGATCTAGCCCCACTTGGGGCTCTGCATGTCAGTGTGGAGCCTCTTTGAGATTCTCTTCCTCCCTTTTTCTCTGCCCCTCCCCCACGCGTAGGGGCTCTTGCTCCCTCAAAAATAAATAAACATTAAAAAAAAATCACATATAAAGCACATTGAAAACCTGATGGCCCTATTGTAGAACGGACATTCTCAGTATTTGAGTTATCACTTGATTCTGCATCTTAATTGCAATATGAAATCAAAGTTCAGAAGGGAGTAATAGGTCATTCATAAATCAACCACAAATGGTATCATCATTTCTGGTTAACAGATGACAAGAGCTTAAGAAAAGAAGCACATGGTCAAGTTTAGATGTTGTGGTGATTGTGATTGTCCTGTAGCCAGAGAATGACTACCAACATTTAAGAAAGGTGAAACAGCAGTATATGGAATTATGAACAATGTCCATAGGTTGACAGCAGTGGTGCTAAATATAAAAGGTGGTAGGTAGGGCCAAAGGACAGGTGCTTACTACATAGATTGGCCTTGAGTTAATTCTATAAAATATCAACTTAGAGACATAGCAGTTAAGTTAGGAGATGTGTATAGAGGCCATATTGTGCGTTTATAAATCTGCCTTATAAAAATTCCCTCTCATATTTCACAAACTTTATTCAGGTGACTATTCATTATTTGTGCATACCAATTATCACATACTGTAATTAGGAAACCACTTGCAAACACAGCTGTGCTTTCCAAACGATCCACTTTTCAGTATGATTTTCTTCCTATCCCTTTGTTGTTCTTATTTCTTTAAAACCCCTTTTAGTCACAGATCTATTAAGAATTTGATGAAAGGTGTGTAAACTCTAGACAGAAAACAATGTATAAAGAAACAAAAGATTGTGCACATGCTTTTGAAATAGAATTCTAGTCTTTTGCTTGAAGGTAAGCAGAAGTAACAATGTGAAGCAGATAATCATGAATCCAGAATTAGAAAGAAACCAATAATTCAAAATACCAGACGACCTCAACCATGGCACATCTGTGTGAACAAAACTCTATGCAGAATACCCCTATATTCCTGATGGTCAAGAGCAAAGGGCTGGTGTTAGAAGGACCCAAAACCAACCTAGGTTTAACTTCCTCATCAATAAAATGGAGATAATAAAATTATATTTTTCTAAATATTAAATGCAATTATGTATTCCAATCCCTTAGTAACTGGCTTAGAGAGGGCATATAGTCATTTACATGCATAAAGTGAAAATATCCAGCATTTGGGAATTTTTCTTGAATTAAGGAAATACCACACGGTGGGTCAACCAAACTAACTCTATACCTGGAAGCTCAGCTCTTTTTCTTGAGCTCACTTCAGCCCCTGACATCTTTCCTGCTTTCTCCTTATTTCCTCGTCCAGTGGAGCCCTGCCCGTCACAGCCCATGCCTTCACCTCGGTGCCTTCCCAAACATCCAGCCTAACAATTTATTCACATAACATACTAGTTCATGCTAATGAGTTGACTCAAGATGTTCCTTCCTCACCTCTCACCAAACCTCTGTTCTGATGCTTCTTTGTGTGTTTTAGGAGACACAGTCTATTAAACTCATGCTTCTCCAGTTTTATTCAATTCAGTTAATGTTTACTAATCTGTCCTATGCCAAGTAATGTGCAAATGTTTACCCGCAGGGAGGCAGCAAGGTGGAATATAAATTCAAAAAGTTAAGGGTACTCTCTTCAATACAGTCAAAGACAGTTGTGAAGATAGCAGATTCTGTAAGAAGGAACTGGCATACTGTCAGAGGTGGGTCAAAGATACATTTTTTGGGAAAAGGAAAATTCTAGTAGTTGAAGTCACAGTATGTAGGCTTTATGACTTCACAATAATAGCTAGAGGCTGGTAGATAACTAGTAAAAGGAACAAATAATTTTGATTAAAATCAAAAGTAAAATATTTAGAAACAAAATGAGAAAATTTGCAATGAACTCAAACAGATATTTCAAAAGATTCATTTATTTTTATTGACTAGATAATTATTTCACTTTATCTTCTGAAAAAATATAATTATTTATCTATAAACATATACCAAATACTTTCTCTTTGGTTTAAGTAAATTAAACTATAAAAATGCACGATCACTGGGGCTCCTGAGTGGCTCAGTCAGTTGAGCGTCCAACTTCAGCTCAGGTCATGATCTCATAGTTCATGGGTTCAAGCCCATGTCAGGCTCTGTGCTGCCAGCTCAGAGCCTGGAGCCTGCTTCAGATTTCTGTGTCTCCCTCTCTCTCTGTCCTTCCACTGCTCGTTCTCTCTCTCTCTCTCAAAAATAAAATAAAAATATTTAAATGTGTGGTCACTGAATGATAAAATGTATATGAGGTTATTTTTTTTTCAAGTTAAAACTTTTGGTAAGATTTTAAATATTGAACTGATAGATTCCATTCTGACTGTATGAAGGTTATTTCTTCAATGAGACATGTTTCAAATAGATGACACCATTAAGTAAGAAAAAGGGGTAAGTAGTTGACTGTAAGTAACATAAATAATGTCATTCATCAACAAATGTGCAAGAAACATGGAAGTACACAATCGTGTTCTTCCTTATAAACTGCCAGCCTGATTCTACCCCCAGAAGATAGAAGATGCTTATAAATCTACTGGTTACATGACGAAAGAACAGCGTTCATCTGAGAGATTTGAGCACAAACTCTCTTTGCCATGAACTCTAACGTCCAAAGAAGTGGCAGCAGAAGCGATGAAAATGTTGAGAGCCACTTTTCGAGCACTGTAGTCCCTGATGTTCTTTTTTAGAATTGCTTCTTTTTGAAACATGAAACACACATCTCAACATTGGCAACTACAAATCTGAGTTTTTATCTGTGCAAACTAAACACACGTGAGCATCAATCCCAGTGACCTTTTGCAGGTAGAGACCCCGGGCCAATTGTTTGGCCTCTTATGATGATATTTTACTCCTCTGTGCTTAAGAATGTAAGTGGAAGCAAATGTTGACCTTCATATAATCACATGGTATCTTTGTTTTAGCTACCATTTTATTTTATTTTTAAATAGCAATGTGTTTTAATTCAGAGTAACAGATGAAGAGGTATGTCACTATTTACAATTGAACATTATTTCCTGTTTCTGTGTATAACTGTTAAAGTGCTCTTATAAAGTATTCAGAATCTCCATTAGAAATGAAATTATAGAGCAGTTATAACATTCAGGCAGTTGAACTAATTATCAAAAGAGAAAGAAAAAAAGGTCTCATAAAGTAAGGGTACTAACTAATCTAAATTGGATTCTCAGTTTTACATCACAGAAGCTGCGTTTTGAATGTAGGTAAGTGAATCATGTTAGCCAAACTTCTAAAACATTGATTTATACACCAGAATGTTTTGTTTTATAACTGTGAATACGGGGTGTATATTTCTAGTTACCAAAATGAGTCAATTTGTTTTCTATAACACTATCATCTCAAATCTGAGATATCAAAAAACAAACAAACAGACTTAGAATTATAAGTAGTTATGTATGTGTGAAGTCAGGACAAAGATAGTTTAACAGTTTTACCTGCTATTTGAGCCCATCTATGGTAAAGCTAGAAGTTTTAAGGGTAATGCTAATCAGAAACAGCAGCTGAATAAATACTTAAAAGATTTTTTTTTTTAATTTTTAAATGTGTATTTACTTTTGAAAAGGATAGAAAGAGTGCATGCATGAGCAGGTGAGGGGCAGAGGGAGGGAGACACAGTATCTGAAACAGTCTCCAGGCTCTGAGCTGTCAGCAAAGAGCCCGACGCGGGACTGGTCCTCAAGAACTGCAAGATCATGACCTGAGCCAAAATTGAACGCTTAACCGACTGAGCCACCCAGACATCCCAATACTTAAAAGATCTTACAACCCACTTCCAATATGTGTTATTACTCAACAAAATCTTCTATTATTAGAACACTTCCATATAACAAACATGTTTTCATTACAGACTAAATTTTTATTATTTACACCACAATTGTTGCTGCTTTTCCCTAAAGGTATACGTTAAATCTCTCAGAAGACTGAAGAAGAAACTTAAGTGTAATCACAAATGTGAATCACTTTATGTTTGTTTTTTCTTTTTTTTTTTTTTTTATGCTTCAGAAGCTTTTCATAAGTGGTTAATCTTACCTACTCTATGTTAAATGCTTTTATTTTTAGTTTCTGATATAATTTTTTTGTTGTCTTAAGTTTTGTTTTTTTTAATGTTTATTTGTTTATTTTGAGAGAAAGAGAGAGGAGAGCAGGTCAGGGACACAGAGGGAGTTAGAGAATCCCAAGCAGCCTCTGCACTGTCATCTCAGAGCCAGACACAGGACTCAATCTCATGAACCATGAGATCTTGACCTGAGCCTAAACCAATAGGAGGATGCTTTCCTGACAGCCACCCAGGCATCCCTTTAGGTTTATTTAAATTCGAATTAGTTAACCTATAGTGTCTGTCTAGAGTCGTATAAAAATCATGCCAGTTTGATTTTATCCACAGTTCTTCTGGAAAGTAATAATCATATGTATATCATAAGGTAATTTTGAGGAGTAGATAAGTTTACAAACACCAATAACTTACTGAGTGCACTCAATATTAGCCATATGTAATATGTAGTCATATTAATGAGCAAAGACTTCTGTAGTCTATTATATGCTGCCATGTAGAAATTTATACAATTTATTTGATTTCTTTATATAATCATATGAAGAATCCTTATTAGACTAAGAAAGATTGATAGAAACAAATGAACAAAATCTAGTATTGGGAAAGTACAGCAGAGGCGTCATAGTTTTATCTCATATAAATTATGTGAAATAGCATTTATTGAAATTTATAGGATAGAAATATATTAGTATTCACATTTCGAGAAAAGGGAAGGGTAAATATTAAATATTTTCATCCAGTAAACATGTATTACGCGACTTTCACACAATTATGAAAAATAACCATAACCTTGAAAATCATATGAGGTAGATTTTGAGTATCAATATGTATAAATTATGTACTCACAT
This sequence comes from Panthera onca, assembly GCF_046562875.1. Classification (NCBI taxonomy): domain Eukaryota; kingdom Metazoa; phylum Chordata; class Mammalia; order Carnivora; family Felidae; genus Panthera; species Panthera onca. The sequence continues at coordinate 16,322,497 of NC_138339.1, forward strand.
TCATTTCATCTAAAAACAGAGAAAATGTTTGATTGTTTATCCAAGTGAATAATTTCTCAAAATTATGAAACATCTATTAACTATTTTATAACTTACAGTGCAGAGTTTGTGGTTCTACTCCATTACACATTCAGCAGGCAGAGTTTGAATCTTACTCCACAGACAATTCAAACATTAATTTAAAATGGACATAAGCCAGGACACCTGGGTGGCTCTGTCACATAGCGTTCAATTTGGCTCAAGTCATGGTCTCATGGTTGATGAGCTTGAGCCCCGAGACAGGCGCTGTGCTGACAGCTCAGAGCCTGGAGCCTACTTTGGATTGTGTGTCTCCCTCTCCCTCTGCTTCTCCCCCACTCAGGCTCGGTCTCTCTCTTTCTTGCAAAAATAAATAAATATTAAATAATAATAATAATCTAAAAATAAATAATAAATAAAATGGACATGTGCCTTGCTGAAAATCATGTTTCTCAAAAAATTTTGATGAGAGATGTCCTGGTATAAGTTATAGAAGGCAAGTGGAATATGAACTTTCTTCCAAAATGTAAGCTCTTTATGAAGGACCCTTGCTGGTTGGAAACGAGAGATGGAAAAGAAAGAAAGAAAGAAAGAAAGAAAGAAAGAAAGAAAGAAAGAAAAAAAAAAGGATGTAGATGAAGAAGAAAATTATAAATATATCCAATGTGTGGAAAATTTTTCCTTTTTAAAGGATATTAACCTCTATATTAAAGTCTATCTTGATTCATTAAATTCAAATATTATCTTGATATTTAAATGCTTAAATGTTATATTTTATAATATATTTTCCAGAATAACTTGTAAGACTCAAAATGTAACTGAGATTTAACATAGAATCAATGTAAAGATATAATTAGAGTTTAATTGGCAAAGAAAGTCAGTGTAAAATCTCTTCTTCCAGCTCTCTTTTCTCCTTTTTGTTTTTTTTTTCTTTTTAATATAAGTTGCAATAATGTGTAAATCTGAAAAATAGACTTAGATGAAATTCACTTGATGAACATAATCATATTCCCCTACTTTACACTGGATAGATCTATGTTTGACCTAAAGTCATGGAAATTTGGACTAATACTAAAAGTCTAATTAAGCACATGGGGCCCCTGGGTGACTCAATTGGTTAAGCCTCTGAATCTTGACTTTGGCCTGGGTCATGACCTCATGGTTCGTGGGTTTGAGCCCTATTTTGGGCTCTGTGCTGAAGGTGTGGAACCTGCTTTGATTCCCTCTCCCTCCCTCTCTCTTTGCCTGTCCCCTGCTTGCTCTCTCTCTCTCTCTCTCTCAAAATAAATAAATAAACTTCAGAGAAAAAAAAAAAGCACTATCTTATAAGATGATAAAATTTGAGAGATCCTACTGGCTGTCACATAAGGCTTCCCTAAAGTATGCTAGGGATTTTAGCTGTCACGTGCAACACAAATGATTCAGTGATTCACAAGTACCTACAATTTTTTTTTAATTTTTTAATGTTTATTTATTTTTGAGAGACAGAGAGAGACAGAGCATGAGTGGGGAAGGAACAGAGAGAAAGGGAAACACAGAATCTGAAGCAGGTTCCAGGCTCTGAGCTGTCAGTACAGAGCTCGATTTAGGGCTCAAACTCACGGGCCCTGTGATCATGACCTGAGCCCAAGTTGGCATTTAACCGAAGGAGCCACCCAGGCGCCCTGCAAGTACCTACAATTTTAAGGATGGTACTGTAAAATATAAACACAATAACCAATTTAATAATAAATTATGTATTCATATTTCAATTTTCAAAGGTATTTATGTTTAATTACATCCTGGGGAATGAAAATTGATGTAAACTTTTGCACACAAACACACCCACTCACACTAACCCACTGTTTTTCCTGAAATGATGAATATGCTCATGATGATAAGTAGTCTTATTTAGTTAGAATAAAGTAACTTATTTATTATTAAATTAATTAAGCTGTGTATGCCACAAAGCCTTTCAAATATTGTTTCTATATCTTGCTTGTGTGTGTGTGTGTGTGTGTGTGTGTGTGTGTGTGGTTTGTTTCAGTCCCACATGGTTTTGCATCCAAAAAGACATTTTCAAGAACAAAGTTGCATGCAATACAAATAAATTCCGAATCTACGTGATAGGAAATCTCACCCTTGGCAAGAGTTTCCAACATGATCAAGGGTTTAGGGTCCTTAAAGGGTATTCAGGGCACATCAGGAGGTGGGGATGAGGCAGTAGATATCTAACACTTGAAAACCGTGTTGCCCTATGTCCTCGTTTGATTTGAGTGGAACACAATCTGCTCTCGATTTTGTTTGTTTTTGTTTTCTATATATTAACACAAGATTAGATCTGTATTTAGAGTTCTCTTTCTAAAATAGCAAGTACGTCACATAAAACAATAGAATATGATTGAAAGCATTGAGTGTTCTAATAGATCAGCATTTTTAAACCTTTCTATTAATATAAAAGAGCAGGATTGAAACAGACATGCACACTTACCAAAGAAGCCAGGCAGTTGTACAGAATGTGTGTGATGAACTGTAATTTATGCAAAATAAACTAATATACTACTTTTGATTTCATAGCTTGTATCCTAACATTTCATCTTTTCATAAGAAATTTAACTATTCAAGAAGGAGTTCGTCATAATGCAAGGCAGTTTTATTTTTTTTTTTTTAAGTTTTTTTTTTTAACGTTTATTTATTTTTGAGACAGGGGGAGACAGAGCATGAACGGGGGAGGGTCAGAGAGAGAGGGAGACACAGAATCTGAAACAGGCTCCAGGCTCTGGGCTGTCAGCATAGAGCCAACGCGGGGCTCGAAATCACAGACCGCGAGATCGTGACCTGAGCCGAAGTCGGCCGCTTAACCGACTGAGCCACCCAGGCGCCCCAATGCAAGGCAGTTTTAGATTAGATGCCATTCATTAGTCAGTCACCAAAATTGTAGAAGGTGTAGTTTTATCTACTATTTATGAAATTTTCCAGTATCTATACCTGTTACTTATTATTCGAATAGAGTTATCATTGTAAACCTTATCTATCAAACACAGATAAATGATGGAATAGCCAGAAACAGTTAAATCTCAAGACTCTGACATTTAAAGATGTCATAAAACACAATTTCAGAGTTCACTGGGAAAGAGATCTGCATCTGGTGACAAGCCCAAACAATTAATGAAACAATCTGACTTCTCTACGTGTATATATTTCAAGCACACCCATATACAAAATTACATTATTAAAAAAAATTTTTCTGTTTATTTATTATTGAGAGACAGAGAGAGATAGAGCATGAGCAGGGGAGGGGCAGAGAGAGGAGGAGACACAGAATCCGAAGCAGGCTCCAGGCTCCAAGCTGTCCGCACTGAGCCCGATGTGGGGCTTGAACTCACAAACTGTGAGATGATGACCTGAGACGAAGTCAGACGCTCAACTGACTGAGCCACCCAGGTGCCCCCCAAATTATAGTTAAAAATAGGTTTTTAAATAGTTTCTTAAAATATGGAAACCTAGCCATATATTCATTGAGAACTCTTTTCTGAGCTTTCACCTTCTTAAAAGAAAATTTAGAAAAACACTTAACAAAAGCCAGCCAAATGTCAATGCACCTTTGCTGGTTCTATGACATTTGAAATGTGTGCCTATGAGAAAGAGTTCCAAAATTCCTTAGAGAAAATAGGAGATAGACAATAGTTTGTTTTAAAGAGAGATTTTTAAAACAAAGAAGAGAATTGCTAAGTCAACCCTCTAAATACATCAGGATAGTTATAAAGTTTTTTAAGAGAAACAGTATGACAACAATTTTGACATTTCTATAACATTTTTATATAACGAAATAATACAAAAAAATTTACCTTATAAGTCACTTCATGACTGTTTGGTGATATATTTTCTTATATACTACTGTGATTGTGTCCTGAAAGAAAAAAAATGAAAAACTATTGAATATTCATATCCTATAAGTCATGCATAGTTATAAGTAATACAAAGCATAATTATTACACATTTTTCCATACCAATCAAGAATCCAACTCATGAAAACATCATGGGGAAAGATGTACTTTTTGAAAAGGTAAAATATTGAGGGGCTTAAATTGCCAGATTTTTTTAAATTTTTAATTAATTAATTAATTAATTAATTTACTCTTTCAGGGCATAGCCTTTTGAGACAGAGATCCCTATTAGAATCTCAACTCTGTAAAATATTTTTTTTTTAATTTTTTAAGGTTTATTTATTTTTGAGAGAGAGAGAGTCAGAGCATGAGGGTGGGATGGGCAGAAAGAGAAAGAGAGAGAGAGAGAGAGAGAGGCCCAGAATCTGAAGCAGTCTCAGGCTTTGAGCTGTCAGCACAGAGTCCAATGCCGTGGTCAAACTCATGAACTATGAGATCATGATCTGAGCCGAAGTCGGACACTTAACTGGATGAGCCAACCAGGGGTCCCTCAACTCTCTAAAACATTTTTTGTTTTAATTTAAAAAGTAGGACACTGGGTGGCTGAGTTGATTAAGCCTCCTCCTTCGGCTCAGGTCATAATCTCAAGGGTCATGAGTGCAAGCCCCCCATCTGGCTCTGTGCTGACAGTGTAGAGCCCACTTCAGATGCTCTGTCCCCTTCTCTCTCTGCCTGTCCCCTGCTTGCTCTCTCTCTCTCTCTCTCTCTCTCAAAAAATAAACAAATAAACATTTTTTTTTCTTATAGTTAGCTAAAATTGCCTTAACAAAGTAGGTAAGTGACAATGTGGTTTGCTGTGATCTCTACTTTCTAAAATTGATCAAAATGACATTTAGAAAATCAAACAGAATCCTCAAATACTTTAGGAATAAGTTTACAGGAATAGATTATTCATTCACCAGTGATTTACTGACTACCTATTAGGTACCAAACTTTATTATTCATATTGGGGAGACAGCAGGGAACCAAGGAGCCAGTCATCTGCCCTCATGGAGAGTAAAATATATGCAGAACTAAGTAAATATGTATTGTAAGTTAGATCATCAAAAGTGGTAAAAAAGAAAAGTAGACTGGAAGGGATTATGAATTATTTGTATCAAGATCTATGGATCTATCGAAGCAAAAAGTCCCAAAGTCCTTTAGAGTATGTACTGCTCAGAGGCTTCATTCTCCCTAGGCGACCTACTCGAACATTCTCATGATTATACTTTGGAACTCCGATCTTTTCAATATGGCTTCTCTTAAAATTAGAGTAAGTGGAACGCAATGAGATTGATTTCTAAGTTTGGTTTTAGGAACTAGTTATGATACAATGTTCAGGTGCCTTGTTACCAGGGACTAGAATCACTCATTAACAGTGCAGGATGTATGGAGACACTGTAACTCATGCGTGCATGATTTGTGTTCAGGATCAACAAGAATTTCCAAGGAATAGTTTTTAAGAATTGCATTAAGGTATTCTACTAGAGGGAAACTCATATGTGGGCACAAAGGGACCTATTTATGTCGAACTTACATGTTTTGCTAAAGTTAACATAGCCCTATTGGAAATGAGGCCCAAAGCATATGACTGATCAGTTACTCTCAGCTCCATTGCTAGCATAGAAAAAGCAGCTCTCTCTTTCATGTGTATGGCCTAATGCAAATACTGGCTCTAATTGTCACACTGCCCCCAGCCCCCCCCCAATTTAACTGCTTAAACTCTGGAAAAAGTATGAATTTATAAATGTTTTTAGCATATTGCAAACTACTGCATCAACCAGGAGATTTCACCAATGAATAAAACCCCATCTTCTGTGCCACATACATTTATTCACATTTAAGGGAAAAAGTCATTTAAATACCTTTTGGAAAGGAGTTATTATATTTTCCCCCTATTAAAAAATATTTCACTTTCTAATTAAATCATACTGTCTTGTCTCTGTTTCAGCTATTTCTACGATACCTAATATATTAAATGCAACAGTTCTTTTAAGTGACAATTTCAGTAAGGATTCATTTGCATTTCTTAGCTCTCCCTACTCCTTTGATACAATTTTGTCAAATTCTATTGTTTTAGAGCAGTTTAGGGTTCACAGCAACACCAAAGGGAAGGTGGAGATTTCCCATATATCACGTATCCACACACATTCATAGCCCCGTTATCAACATCTCCCACCAAAGTGGTACATTTGTTGAAATTTATGAACCTACATTGGCACATTACAATCACCCAAAGCCCATAATTTACATAGAGCTCACCCTTGGCATTGTATATTCTATGGGTTTGGACTAATGTTTGACATGCATCCATCATGACTGTACCATAGCCCCAACTAATTCATTTTCCTTCTTATGAAAGCCAGCTAACCCAGACCTGGACCCCTGATTTAGAGAAACTATGAGATAACAAATAGATGTTTTAACACACTTTGTTCGTGGTAATTTGCTCATAGCAATAGAAAACTGATAAAACTACCCTCAAAGTGATATTAGGGATCAGTACATTTCTAATTCAGCTTTTTGACTTATATTGTTAAATGTAAATGCATTTATTTCAACAACTCCAAAAGATTTTACCCCATCTGGATTATCCTTTTGAGGATGTTAATAATTAACAATAGAACATTGTTTTCAATTTAAGATATTTTTAAATGTGTTTTTCACATTTAAAATAGGAAAAACATTTTTTTTTTCAGAAAAACAAAATGAGTTGAACAAATAGAGCATTCTCTATATAAAAATAAGGGCAATTTACTCAGAAATGCCTTTATAGTCCATATGCATTGATCATTATAATTCATCCTTTACTTTAATGTAGAAATGAACTATATTCCATAAATAGAGTTTTCTAAAGAAAAACAGTCATATTCTGTGCTCTTGGGTTTGTACCTCCCAACATGACAATGATAAAATACAACATTTTGAACGAATCACATTGGAAAGTCATCAGCAATCTGAATCCACTATATAATATAATTAGGAGTGCAATGTATAAATAATCCTTTGCTCCTTGATACAAGGTGCTCCTCGTTCATTAGTATAAGGGTCATTTGTAAGACAGTTTTGTTACTACCCTGAAACGATATTGTTGTTAAATTGTGATAAAGGGGAAACCATAAATTGGAAAAGAATTTTAATGGTCATTATCTTCATTAGCTAATGAGATGTGCTAATTATGTTCTTAAATGACAATGATTTAGTAACCCTGGCAAAGAGGGCTCACAGAGCAATAACTAAATCAGTCCCCTTCAATGTGTTTTCACAATGTTGGAAGGAACATAATAACTAAGAGCCATAATTATGTTATGTATAATATTATTCATTAAAATGTCTATCTAAGTTATGTTAGATTTTATGTTGTTTTTCCCTATGATATATTTGCATAATATCTAGGGTACTAAAAATGTGACAGAAAAAATTGCACTAAAGCTGTACTTCTGAAAGTGTGGTTCTTAGACCCCTGGTGATCCCTGAGACCCCATCAGATGTGCGAGGTTTAAACTATTTCCATAGTAATTAAATGTTATATATACAGATTTTACTGTGCTGACAGATGGGAAAAAATTATAGGTAAAAATGCTGGATCCTAAACATAAATCAAGAAAATGCCTCTCAACTGTACTAAAACTTGTGATATTCTTTAACTCTATGTAGTTGCATGAAAAACAGAAAAAAAATTAGAAGAGAAAAAGAAGAAGGAAAAAAGAGGGCAAATGGGAGGTAGAGAAGGAAAAAAAATGTTTAGTTTCTCTTTAAAAAAGAAAACATATATATATATATATATATATATATATATATATATATATATATATATATATAAATGTGTGCCCTTGTGTGTGTGTGTGTGTGTGTGTGTGTGTGTGTATGTATATATATATACACATATAATTTTTATATTCTATGTGAAGAAATAGGAAACACACATGAAATACTTGTGCTGTGGTTTGAAGTATAATGATCATCCATAGGAAAGTGTAAGTGTGGTTGCTTGAGTTTTTAGTTGTGAGCTAAACTAGGTGTTTTTAGTTTGTTTTCTGTTTTTGTTTGTTTGTTTGTTTTTTCATGGAATACCATTTTTACTTGACATAGTAACAGCCAAATGTAGCTACTTAGATTTGGTCATTTCTAGACATTTCCTTGAATGTAAACAAAGGGAGCTTCCACCTCAAAGAAAAGAAGTAATAATGTTTTTGGCCAGGATTCATTATTTTAAGCAACAATGAAAATTTTGGAAAGCTTGTGTGTATGTCCATGATTTTGACACGATGCCAAATCTTAAAGACTTCTCTGATAAGATTATTCATAATATTGGCAAATTTGCATTTTTTAATAATGAAATTTGTCAATATTTTAAAGTTCTGTATATCTCAGCAAACCAATATTTCTCAAATGGCCAAAGCGTAATGTTACAAAACCATCCACAGGTGAAGTATTTTTGAATTGTTGAGTTTTGGTGTAGTATCAAAAAAGTCACAATTACCTGAAACAAAACAAAACAAAACAAAACATTAAAATGCTGCCTTTCTCAACCACATATCTAAGTGAGGTCAAGTTTTTCTTTTGTTTGCCTTGTTTTTGTTTTGTTTTGTTTTATCCTACACTTCAACTAAGCAGCATATCATAATAGATTGAGTGAGGAAGCAGATAAAATAATCCATTTGCCTTGTATTGAGCTAAACATTAAATTTAAAAAGAAGTAAAATAATGCTAGATTTATCGTTAATTAAAAAAAAACATTTTTTAAAAATACCTCAGTTTTTTTATTTCTAAAATATCAAATATTGACTTATATAAGTCATATAAAAAAATTGGGACTTCAATTTTAAGACTTTAAGGGGTATTGCCTCGTGGTAATTGACAGTGAGTAGATATGTTTATCACTTGATGAAAAAAGTATGAAAGAGGAAAATAACATAGTTACGAATGTGATTTTAATCTACCTGAACATTAAATTAAATGAGTTCAATTGTGAAAGGCATCAGTCATTAGAAGTACAGTACATATTTAACAATATGAAAGAAACTGCATTTGCCTCTCTGCTGGAAATGGATATCACTTGGATAGTACAAACAAGATTTTGATTTCATACGTCCCTTCAAAGTTAACTGCAAAAGTCCTGCTTCAATGGCAGGATTAGCCCAACCTACAATATTTTAAATTAAATTGAAATAGTTTAAGGTAAATAAAGGAAAAAAAAAAACAATAGTTTAAAATTAATGCTTAAAATCATTACAAAAACTTTTAAATAAATTGAATAAGAGGACAATATTAATTACATTACATAAGCTATTTCATCCAAACAATACTGTTGTTAGTACTCCATAAGCAATATCAGTGATCTTATTTGTGAGATCTAGAAACATATATGTAATTGTTTCTAAAACTAGGAAAATATTTTCACCAAATTTCTTATGTTAATATTTAATGTTGAATGAAATGCAAGTAAGTAGGAAAAGTAGTGAGAAAAAGGTTTTGTCCTCAAGTATTCTTCAAGTATTTGATTTTTAATGTAATTCAACTGGGAATTAATTTTTATGTTTTACCACAAAAGTTACAATGGCTGCTCTGTTGGCGATATGTGCTAAGCATAATTGCATACAGAAATAGAATTCTTATTCCAAAATGTGGCCAGCTAGATTCCCACACAAAGTAATTCAAATGCTGGGGAGAATATTAGCATAAAATAGAAAATGAACCCATGAGCTGATACCAAGTTATGATATTCTCAGACTAGAGGGTGAACCACATAGGAATCCAGGAGGCATTTGCTGATCCCAGTATAACAGCACATTAATATGTGTGAACACATGCAGATTAAGTCTCATGAGGAGAAACCCAATAAGAAACAAATAGATAACAAAACAATAACATAAATCATACACACACACACACACACACACACACACACATCAGAAAACCTGAGATATAAAGGTTGTAATTTCAGAATAATGTTGAATTAGAAATATGATGACTCTGGGGCACCTGGGTGGCTCAGTCAGTTAAGCAGCTGACTTCAGCTCAGGTCATGATCTCATGGTTTGTGGGTTTGAGCCCCCCCCCCCCCCCCCATCAGGCTCTATGCTGACAGCTCAGAGCCTGGAGCCTGCTTCAGATTCTGTGTCTCCCTCTCCCTCTGCCCCTCCCCTGTTGATGCTCTGTCTCTCTCTGTCTCTCAAAAATAAATAAAAATGTTAAAAAAAAAAAAAAAAGAAATCTAATGACTCCTGGGGAACCTGGGTGGCTCAGTGGGTTAAGCATCTGACTCTTGATTTCAGCTCAAGTTATGATCTCATGATTCGTGAGGAGGTGGGGCTCTGCACTGAAAGTGAGGAGCCTGCTTGGGATTCTCTCTCTCCCTCTCTCTGTGCCCCTCCCCCACACGCATGAACTCTCTCTGTCTTAAAATAAATAAAACTTAAAAAAAAAAAGAAGAAATATAAGAACTCCTGCTCCTAAAACACTGCCAGGAAATAGAGGAAAAAAAGACAATTTCTAATGAAAATTTATAATAAATATGTCCAAATTCACAATACTAGCTGTGATTTTTTGTCAAATCCAATATCAAATATTGTACATAATTTATCATCAAATAAGTAGAAGTAATTATTTGGCTAAATTTCAAAAATTATCATATAGGATTTAAAAAGTTACTTGAAAACTGTTTAGAAGAATCACCTAGGGGCGCCTGGGTGGCTCAGTCTTTTAAGCATCCAACTTTGTCTCAGGTCATGATTTTGGGGGTCATGGGTTCAAGCCCTTCATCAAGCTGTCTACTGTCAGCACAGAGCCTGCTTGAAATTTTCTGTCTCCCTCTCTCTCTCTCTCTGCCTCTCTCCTGCTCATGCATGTGGGCGTATGCACTCACACTTTCTTTCTTTCAAAAATAAGCAAACATTAAAAAAAAAGAAGAGTCACTTAAGACTGAGAAAAGATCAAACATAAAGCAAATATTGACCAAAAATAAGCTGATGTGTTGCTATATTTATACCACAGAGAGTTTTTAGGACAAAAGAAGAAAGGTTTTCTTGATGTTAACCAAATTTAGCCATGATGTTTCCAGTAACAAGAAAGAAAACTGACAGGATTAAATCTGTACTTCCCTATATATAAGGTTTTCTATCTCCCCATCCTTGAAAAAGAAAAGATTGAGTTTTGTAAAGATATCTCTCCCTAAAATTCAGCAATAGCGTCAACAAAATCCAAAATCACTTCAGCAATTTGACAAGCCACTTTTGAAATGTGTACGGGTATGCAAGGATTGAAATATAGTCAAAACACTTCTCAACAAGAGTGTTAAGTAGGTCAAATTTCTTCTAGACAACAAAGATAATTTTAACATTACAATAGTTATTTCAACGCAGCACTGACATCAAGAAAGACAAGTAGACTAACAAAACAGGGAACCAAGAACAAAAATGAAGCATATCTGAATACCTGATGACAGGAATAATATTAGCAAAACAAGATGAACTTGTCAATAAATATTGTTTGGCTAATTGGTTAAACATACAAGAAAAAAAATAAACGTATACTTGTATAATACAGCAGAAAGTCTGTAATTCTAGGTGGATGAAATCATGTACTCTTAAAGGACAACTGTGGAAAACAAAACAGGTGAATATATTAATGATTTTTGAAATAGTAGCAAACAGGTGCAGACACTGGGTAGGCACACAGTATGAAGCTTCCTCAAAAAATTAAAAATAGAATTACTATATGGTCTAGTAATTTCACTACTGGGTATTTACCCAGAGAAAATGAAAACACTAGATCAAAAAGATATGCCTATAATCTTTGCAGTGTTATTTATAGCCAAGATATGGAGGCAACCTAAGTTTCCATATACAGACAACTGGATAAAAGAATATGGAGGAATATTATCCAGCCATGAAAAGAGTGAGATCTTGTCATTTGCAACATCATGGATTGGCATAGAGGGCATTGATGCAAAGTGAAATATGTCAATCAGAGAAAGACAAAGGACATGAAATTTTACTCATAGGTAGAATTTTAAAAAAGAAAACAAATTAGCAAAGAAAATGAGACAAGCACATACACAAAACGATTCTTAAATACGGAGAACCAACTGGTGGTTGCTAAATGGGAAATGGGTGGGGAGAGGTGAAACAGATAAGGTTTCAAGAGTACAGTTATCTTGAGTAGTGAGAAGGGAATAGAATTCTTGAATCATTATATTGTACACCTGAAACTAATATAACATTGGGCGTTAATTATATTATTTTAAAATTAAAATAAATAAGAAAACTTGGTAAAAACAAATTATAGGAATATATTTATGCTTTCAAAATAGGTAAAATTTTCATGTATATTACAACTTCCCCCAAATGTAAAGAAATTCATAGATTTTTAAAAATGTTTGTTTGCTACTTTATGTATGTATGTATGTATGTATGTATGTATGTATTTATTGAGAGAGAGAGAGCACAAGACGGAGAGGGACAGAGAGAGAGACACACACACGCACAGAATCCATAGCAGGCTTCAGGCTCTGAGCTGTCAGCTGAGTCCCATGTGGGGCTCAAACCCATGACGTGGGAGATCATGACTTGAGTCAAAGTCAGAGGCTTAACTGACTGAGCCATCCAAGCACCCCAGCATAGATAAAGTTTAATATAAAGTTAAAAATTTGCTTAGCAAAATATGTTATTAAGTATGTGAACATAAATTATATATCAGAGATGGTATTTCCAACACAAATAGCTTATAATGGGTAAAGTTAAATTCAAGAAAAAGACCAAGATTTTAAATCATTATCAAAATCCAACAATCTGATTTTTTAAATGACAGAATTATTCATCAGGCACCTCATAGGAGAGGAAGTCACTATTTCTTATTGACAAAAAAAAATTCAGCATAGTGATTACTCAGAGGAAGAGTAAGGGAAATGAAATCAGAGAGGAATCTAGAGGGGTTCAGCTGGCCAGTGAATTATTACACTTTGAAAAGCATTCATTTGTAGATACTAAATATTTTTATTTAAAAGTTAATAAAGGGAGTGAATGGATTATCTAGTTTAATTGTGGATATGTGTGTTCTGCATGAATAATGTTTAATGTGATACATTGTCAGTTCTCTTGTTATGTTATAAGATGCCACAGAAATGGTAACAAGGCATCGTGGAGTGTAATGATCCACGGTTACTTCATCTCCAGAATTACATGTTCCTTCCTTAACAGAGAACACTGCATTGATTCCATTTTCTTCTTGGGAGAAGAGCACAACCAGTCACTTGCTTCACCTTTTTTATTTATTTTTTCTCAGTTTCTATAATCTATAACAGCAAAATTCCATCTACTACTGAGCAGAAATGAAGCCATGCATTAAAATTGCACCATTCAAAGAGGATGGTGTAGGTACACAAAATCAGTTCCACATGTTCTCCATGGAAATTTCCCCAGTTCTTGAAACTTATTATAATTCTAAAATATTTCGGTCAAAGTGACTCTCAGTTTTCAGCGGAGAGATAAGGTAATTGAGATAATGAACTTCAAGGCTGGTAAAATAAGACAAATCTTATGCTATTATGTAGAGAAATACACTAGAAATGTTTGCAGCACTCACTTTTTAATCCGATTTTCCATTCTTGTGTGAGGCTAACAGAAGGACATGGAAAGGCAATATAGCCATTTTTCACTAAATTTCTCCTCTATGTCACATTTAAGCAATATTCACATTTTTTCCCTGACTATTCAAAGACAATAGAACATTATATATGAAAACTCTGTTACTGAGAAAAGAAAAAAAGTGACCTCAAAGAAGAGAATGCATCCATCTATTTGTTTTCCTGTTCTATGAATTGCATAATATAAAGACTTGATCTTTATGATAAAAACATTTAATTATCTAGAATTTTTTTCCCAAATAAATATTTTTAAGAGTTACAAGCACCCCTTATTCCCTTAGTTACATCCTCTAATTCTCTCAGTTATTTTGCAAATATACCAGTTGGATTTGAAATTAATCCCTGTTTTACTGTGAAGGTTAACATTTTTTCCCGGATATTTTTCATGTCTCTATTGGGATCAAAAACTATCCATCTGCCTGTCCATATGCTGGAGAACTGGACTTTATAATTTTCACTGGATGTGAGTTCTGTCATTGTTCTACTACTGCCTGAGGAAACAAACATATAACATTATGTTGAACAATTGTATATTAATTCTACTGACTCAAAAGTAAGTCAGTAAAATATATTTCTTTCTTAATCTAAATATTCATTTTAAAAAAGAATTAATAGCAATGCAAAAAATACTTAAAATGCAAACAATTAAAATAACGCTTTATAAAAGTCTCAATGTTATTTTAATTTGATAGTTTGCCTGGACTGTTTACAAGACTTAATCCTAATTACAGATACAATCAATCCCGAAGCTTAAATGCCACAACTAAACCATCAATATTCAATGAAATAGTGGATATTGCCAATAATGATATTGATATTCTTGAGCAATTTACTAGGATGCTTATTGAATCATCAGAGGTTCTTTTTTTTTTTTTAAGTTTATTTATTTATTTTGAGAGAGATTGTGGGGAAAAGGCAGGGAGACAGAGGAAGAGAGAAAATCCAAACAAGCTCTGAACTTTCAGCCCAGAGCCAGACGTGGGGCTCGAACTCAAGAAGCTTGAGATCCAACCTGAGCAGAAATCAAGAGTCTGATGCTTATCCTACTGAGCCACACAGGTACCCTGAGTCCTCAGAAGTTCTTAATCAAAAAGTGCTTTAAAATTGTTTTCAGGCTGAAAAATTATAAATGTTAACATAACAATATATGATCATTTCAGCAAATAATTTTTTTAGTTGTGAATGATGCCTTCAAAGAGAAAGGCAGATATGAGTTAAGTATGAAAATGCTTAATTTAAAAATGCATGTATCAGTGTAATATAAAAATTCTTGCTATCCTTTATTATGCTAACTCGAGAAGGAAGATTTTGATCTTGCTTGGATGCTGTAAAGTTGTCAAATGGCAATATGCCTATTTTAATTATCTATATAACATATCAAAAAAGAGACATGAAAAGAAATACTATAAAATAGGGAGTTGTTGTTAGCTATCTCAAGTTTTCTGAATGACTCAATTCAGTATTTAATAATTAACTATTCTTAAAAAAACTCATGCATAATAGCCTGAGCCCTACATTTTTAAATTTCAAAATATTTGGTATTAAAAAAGGGTGGTTTTACAGTGACACACAAGGAGTGCTTCTTTGACAGACAGGGGGGGATTTGTATGCTCAGCAGGGAAAGGAACTTAGATATTCATCAGGCAGAGGCTAAATTCTCCATTTCGATGGCTGACAAATCTATTGGGATGTCTAGTTCTCCCAAGAATGATTTGCTAGCAAGAAGAAGAAAGATTTGAAGAAAAGAAGATTGATATCAGGATATATTTGGAGAGTGGCAAAAGAGAAACCTGTTGTGCCTTGAAAACAGGATCTAAATAAACCCAGTTCAATCTGAACAAATGTTGTCATTACCCAAAATTTACCTTGAAAAAACACAATATCAGTCATTTACATTTGATGATAAACAGGCAACTTTGAAATTACATTTATTTTATAATGCCCCCTTAATTCTTATGCCTTTTTCTCTAACCATGTCCCTAATAGAGCTGATATTTCTAAACAAAGGCATTTTTTTCTTTTTTTTTGTTTCATTTATTTGTTTCTTTTTGTTGTTGTTGTTGTTAATATATAGAAAGAAAAGTTCTTCATTAATAGAATGGTACTCTTAAAACCCAAGAGAAAAAAATATCCAAGAAAAGTAGATGAAGTTATATTTTTCTCTATGAATACTAATTATGTTCGTTGATTTTTTTTTTCTTTTTCTTTCTTTCATTCTTTTTCTTTTTTTTCTTTTTTTTCTTTTTTTTGGAAAGAAAACCAAACAGCCTAGAAAAACTTCTTAAGAACAGATGTTCAGTTTTGCAGTTGGCCAAACGTAGATTATTTCTCTTTGACAGAAGAAGCATTAAGAATGAAAATACCAGTTTATTTCAGATTGCCCAGGGAAATCAGGTGCAGAAGAGATGCACTAGATTATATGAAACAAAATATATGGAATTAATATGGAGCTGGAGTGGATGTCTTGGGAGGAGGAGGAGGAGGAGGAGGAGGAGGAGGAGGAGGGAAATGGTTTCAATGAATTAGATAGAAAGGAGGGAAGATATCTTTGAGCCATATTTAGGGGTACAATATGTAAGATTAAGTAAACATACTTAGCTGGAAGACTTCTATGACTATCTTTCAAACTTTTGTCTTATATAATTAAGAGAATTTTATTAATGAAAGATGACAGAAGAAATGAGTCACATGGTTAGAGCTGGAAAGAAATCATAATATACTCACATAGAAGTCACCAGGCTGTGGTATATTTCAGCATGATAAATTGGCCAAGACAAAATGATGGTACTGAGAAGTCGAGGTGCCACTGCAACGAATACGAGCAGACCTGGTTTTATTGTGCTTTGCAGATATTGCATTTTTTTTAAAGTTTATTTATTTTGAGCAAGAGAGAATGTGTGAGTGGGGGAAGGGCAGAGAGAGTGGGTGAGAGAGAATCCCAAGCAGGCTCTGCACCACCAGTGTGGTGCACCACACAGGGCTCAAACCCAGGAACCATGAGATCATAACCTGAGCGAGTCAGATGCTAAACCAACTGAGCCACCCGGGTGTCCCTTGTTTGTTGTTGTTGTAACAAATTGAGGTTTGTGGCAACCCTGTGTTGAGCACATGTCTCAGCATCACTTTTCCAAAACATTTGCTTACTTTGTGTCTCTGTGTCACATTTTGATAGTTCTTGCAGTCTTTCAAACTTTTTCATTATTTTTGAATTTGTTACAGTGATCGGTGATCTGTGATTACAACGCACTGAAGGCTCACGTGAGAGTTAGCATATTTTAGTAATATTCTTCAGTTAACATATATACATTGTATTTTTAGGCATAATGTTATTGCATATTTAATAGAGTAGACTATAGTGTAAATATAACTTGTATATGTACTGGGAAAACAAAACGTTCATTTGACTCACTTTATTATTCTATTCCCTTTGTTTTGGTGATCTGGAACCCAATCAACAGTATCTTCAAGGTACACCTGTACCTTAAAATGTGGAAACAACTTTGGAACTGAGTAATGGGCAGAGGCTAGAAGAGTTTGTGGAGGTATGTGCAACAAAATGTTTACATTGCCATGAAAGGATTTTAAGGCAATATTGATGAGAATTTTTGAGAAGAAAAAGAGGAGAACTGGGGAGAAAGCCTTAGTCTTGTCAGAGAATACCTATGTGATCTTGAACTGAACATTGGTAGAAATATGTATGGGAAAGTTCATTCCGGTGAGGTCTCAGATGGAAAGGAAGACATGTTATTTGACAGTGAAGGAAGCACACCCTTGTTACAAAGTGGCAACAATTTGGCTCATTTGGGTCTATGTCCTAGTGTTTTGTGGAAGGTAGAAATTCTAGCGATTAAATTGGGATATGTGCCTGAAGAAGTATCTAAGCAAAGTGTTGAAGGTGTGGGTTGGCTTCTCATGAAAAGTTCTAGTAAAAATGCAAGAAGAAAGAAATGACCTAAAGATAGAATTATTAACCAAAAGATAGGCAGAACTTAAAATATTTAAATATTCTCAGCCTATCTATATTGGAAAAAAATGGACAAGCATGTTAGAAAGAAAAGAGTAAGGTGACTAAGTGGCCATTTGATAAGGATATTAGTTTGGATGTGAACCAGGGACTTAATCAACCACTTCAACATGAAAACAGCTCTTTAGAACTGAAAGGGGAGGGACAGGAAGATTGTCTGACTTAGATTTTTCAGGATGGGTTTATAGAGCTTTTCCACTCTAAATGTGTGTTATTCAAGTCTAGGGAAGAAGAATCCCAAAAGTGATTCAGATATTATAAGGGCTGCCTCCTCAGTTTCAAAGTTTCTTCATAGCAAAATAAATAATGAACAAAATTGAAAAGTAATCTATATGATGGAAGAAAATATTTGCAAATAGTATTTCTGATAAAGGGTTAATATAAAAAATATATAATAACCTCATATAACTCAATGACAATAACAAAAACCAAATATTTCAATTTAAAAATGGGTAGATCAGGGGTGCCTGGGTGGCTCAGTCGGTTTAGCGGCCGACTTCGGCTCAGGTCATGATCTCGCAGTCCGTGAGTTCGAGCCCCGCGTCGGCTCTGTGCTGACAGCTCAGAGCCTGGAGCCTGTTTCAGATTCTGTGTCTCCCTCTCTCTGACCCTCCCCTGCTCATGCTGTCTCTCCCTGTCTCAAAAATAAATAAAACATTTAAAAAAATTTAAAAATAATAAAAAAAAATAAAAATGGGCAGATCAGGCACCTGGGTGGTTCAGTTGGTTAAGTGTCCAACCCTTGAATTTGGCTCCAGTCATGATCTTGTGCTCATGAGATCGAGCCCCACATTAGGCTGACAGCACAGATCCTGCTTGTGATTCTTTCTCTCCCTCTCTTTCTGCTCCATCCCGGCTCAATCTCTCTCCCTCTCCCTCTGTCTCTCTCTGTCTCTGTCTCTCTCTCTCTCTCTCTTTCTTTCTCTCAAAATAAATAAATAAACTTTAAAAAAGTGGGCAGAAAACTGAATAGGCATTTTTCCAAAGAACACATAAAATAGCCAGCAGTTTCATTAAAAGGTGCTCAATGCTAATAATTCATCAGGGAAATGCAAATAAAAACCACAATGCGATATCACCTCACACCTGTGAGAAGAGAATGGCTATGCCCAAAAAGACAAAATATAAAAAAGTGTTGGCCAAATTTAGGAGAAGTCGAACCCCTGCCCACTATTGGTGGAAATGCAAATTGGTTCAGTCACCATGGAAACAGTACAGTGATTTCCCACAGATTAAAAATAGAACTACCATACAATCCAACAATTCTGTGGGTATATATCCCCCTAAAAATTTTTTAAAGAAGATCTCAAAGAGGTACCTACACCACCAGGATCCTCTCATGTTGCAGTATTATTCACAATATTCAAGATATGGAAACAACCTCAATGTTCATCAACAGGTGAATAGATAAAGAAGATGTGGTACACACACGCGCACACACACACACACACACACTATTATTCAGCCATCGAGAAAGAAAGAAACACTGCCATTTTCAACAGCATGAGTAAATGTTGAGGGCATTATGCTAAGTGAAATAAGTCAGACAAAAAAAAAACAAATATCGTATGATACCATGTATGTATATGTGAAATATCAAACAACCAAACTCATAGAAACAGAGAGTACAATGATGATTTCCAAGGGCTAGGGGTTGGGAGAAATGGGGCAATTTGGTCAAAAGGTATCAACTTCCAATTATAGGATAAATAAATTTGGGAGGATCTAATGTACAGCAGAGTGATTATCATTAATATTATACTTCATACCTTAAATTTCCTAAGAGTAAATCTAAAATGTTCTTAGTGCGTGCACGCGCATATACACACACACACACACACGCACACACAACTGGCAGTTGTATGAACTGTTGAAGGCGTTAAGTAACACTAAGGGAATCATTTTGCAATATAAATCATATCAACACATTGTATACTTTAAACTTATGCAACGTTTTATGTCAATGATATTGGAGAAAAGAAGGAATGTCATCTGCATTTCAACAATCAAGACAACTCCCAAGGCCTTGGGGATCTGACCTTTGCCCAGCAGACCCTTGAGTGAGCAGCTACCTCCACATAGTCTTCTAAAGATGGAGACCCTGAGAGCCACAGACATTAAACCCAGGCAAAAGGCTGTCTTGAGGTCACTGTACAGAGCTCCCAGTAGGACAATGTCCAGTAGAGCTGTGGGAGTGGGGTTATCTCATTGACCCCAGAGCAGCAGAACCACTAGTGTTCAATTCTACCAACTGGAGAATTGAAGGCGTGAAACTCCAACCTGGCAGAGCTATCGTCAGCAAAGCTATGGGAGTAGCCTCTCCCCAGTGTGTCCAGAAGTAGGGACTTCCACCCCAGTGGCCTTAGGATTTTGAGTTGATGCTAGAACAAGTTAAGATTTTGGGGACTATTAAGACAGAACATATGCATTTTGCATGCGAGAAGGACACAAATTTGTGGGGGCAGGGGACGGGTAGAATGCTGTGATCTGATCATTTGTGTCTCCCTCAAATCCATGTGTTGAAAACCTAATGCTCAAGATGATAGTGTTATGAGTTGGGGCCTTCAGAAAGTGATTAGGTAAGAGAGAGGAGCCCTCAGGAATGGGATTAGTGTCTTTATGCAAAGGACCCTGGAGAGATCCTTTGATCCTGTCACAAGAGTTGACAAGAAGTCTGTATTCTGGATGAGGGCCCTTACTCAACTGTGTGGACACTCTCATCTTGGAATTCCAAACTGCAGAACTTGAGAAATAAATTTCTGTTGTTTATAAGCCATCCAGTCTGTATGGTATTTTGTTATTATTAGCCCAAATAGAGTCAGACAATGACTACAATTTTTAGTTGTTTGCTTTTTTTCAAATGGGATGACTTTGAATGAAGGAAAGGCTTTTACATAGTATCTCAATGAAGGGGACCGATTTTGCTTTTCAATTTCTTAGGTGAGAGGAAATAACATTCTATATGCTTTAAGTAGTCAGTATAGAACATTGGAATAGAACAATGGAATGCAAACAGAGAAAAAGAGAAAATCATTAGGGCAATAAGATCCTATTGATTGGGGCAGGGTCAAATGGAATACTACAATAATAATAGAAAACATATAATATTATTTTCCTTATAGAAATGACAAAACTGAAGCAGAAATGTAAAATAATTCTAAAAAGATAGCACGCTAGCAAATAACAGTAGATCTGTCTGATATGAAAGCCTCATTTTTTCACCACATCTTTCTACCTTGGCATATATTCTGTACCCCATTTAAAACCACCAAAATGTGTACAGTAAGTAAACAAAAGTTAAAGTACATATAGTAATTCTTCTAATGTAAAAACTGCAAGGATTTCCAAGAAATTATGAATGGCCACTATTACACTGTGCCACAAATATTTTTGTGCAGAGTACCTGACGTCAACTTTTTTCACCGTGGTAATTAAATTCTATGAAAATGAAATGAAGTGAATGTAACTAAACAAACACTAAGAATAAGCTAATGAATAGATTTAAGCATTTGTACTCAAACAATTATGATATACCGATAACCATCGAGGGTTGTGCAAAAGTGCATTTTAGTTTGAAAAGCAAATATTGAAATAGAATGTAAGTCAGCATGTCTACTGTTGTATTTGTGACTGTTCTCATCTAGATAGAGCTTGTTAGTTATGTGATTAATATATGAGACGCCACCACTTAATGCTTTATTTATGAACAGATAAACACATATCCACTCAGCACATAGTAGACCCCATGAGAGATACTATGTTGTCTATAATGATTAATATAACATAAACTTCCTGATTAAGTGACTTGTGTTCTTGTGGATTTATTATACCAGTTTTTTGAAGTCGTTCTGTTGTTCAAATAGCTCATGGGGTTAGTGGAGTCTAGAGTAAAGAATATCTACTTATGAGATAGGAGAAGATAATATAGGAAAATGAAGTAGATTTAGTCTAAGAAGCAGTATGAATGAGTAAGAAAAATAGTAAATTGGTGACCAGATTATAGACTGAATGGCCCAGTCATTACTGCTTTAAATGAATTGATCGATGATGCAATGAGGTAATGAAGAACACTGTTGCCCAGTCACTGATATTTCAAGTTTAACATGACATCTAGTTTTTATGTGAAATTTCAAAATCTCAAATCATGAGAAGAAAAAGTTAGAACTTAAGTCATAGTGGAAGTCAAACATAATGCATATATTATAATTGTTATGAATACAGTGCTAGTATCTGTTGGCTTATCCAACAGCTTAGGGTATCAGCTGTCTATCATTAATGCGGTCAGTAAATAGGAGACTACCACAATGGACACCTAAACATGGAAATAATGTGAACTTCAAATGACACTAGGATATTACATATAAAGTGGATTAAATTAAACATCTGTAGAAGTCAGCTGTTTTACGTTGAACTATGTTAAAGATGCTGAAGTCCTAACACCCAGTTAAAATGCAGTTATTGGGTTGGGCTCTATTCCAATATGGCTGGTGTCTTTATAACAAAACAGAGACAGAGATGGAGACAACATCAATAGTGCCATGTGACTAAGGAGGCAGACATGTGCAGTGATGTGTCTATAAGCCGAGTAACCCCAAGAGTTCTAGCAACCCCAGAAAGTAAGAGAAAATCATGAAACCAATTGTTCCCTAGAGTTCTCAGAGAAATAATAGCCCTGCTGACATCCTGGTTTTGAACTTGTAGTTCTTAGAACTGTGAGAAAGTAAAGTCCTGTTAAGTTACCTCGTGTGTGGTACTTTATCATGGCAGAGTTAGAAAATTAATACTTCTGGGGCGCCTGGGTGGCTGAGTCGGTTGAGCGTCCGACTTCGGCTCAGGTCATGATCTCGCGGTCCGTGAGTTCGAGCCCCGCATCGGGCTCTGTGCTGACCGCTCAGAGCCTGGAGCCTGCTTCCGATTCTGTGTCTCCCTCTCTCTGACCCTCCCCCGTTCATGCTCTGTCTCTCTCCGTCTCAAAAATAACTAAACGTTAAAAAAAAATTAAAAAAAAAAAAGAAAATTAATACTTCTATCTCTAATCCAGAACACTGCATGTGTGCATTTGGGATAAGAGGAATAAAGAAGAATACCTACAACCTATTATGGTGAAAGGCTGAATACCTTCCTATTAAAATCGCAGGTAAGGCATGGATGCCTGCATTCACTGCTTTTATTCAAAATTGCCCTATAGATTCGAGTTAGTAAAATAAGGCAAGAGAAATAAACAAATCACCCACATTGGAAAGAAAGAAATAGAATTGTGTTTATTTGTAAATGGTGTGATTTTCTTTGTAGAAAAAAATGATATAGAGTGCTACAGAAACTAGTCAGCAAGTTTAGCAACTTTGTAAAACATAAGATTAACCTGTAAATATGAATCATATTATACATTCTAGTTATGCACAGTTGAAACTGAAAATGAAAAAAAAGTTGAAATACCATTGACTATAGCATCAAAATTTTGAAATACTTTGGGAAAATTACGATGATGTGAATGGCTTTTACAATAAAAGCTACGAACATTGCTGTGAAAAGTTGAAATCTTAAGTAAATGGAGAGATATACTGTGATTATTTGTAAAAAGACTCAGTATTTGTAAGATATCAACTTTTTCAGATTTATCTATAGATTTGTAGCAGTCAAAACTCTAGTAGGTTTCTTTTTTTGTAGAAATTGACAAAATGATTCGAAAGATTACATGGAAATACAAAATTATTTGAATATACAAAAACATCTGAATATTCATTTAAAAAGGGATGTCATTCCACACCATGAACTGTATACAAAAATTAATTCAAAATGCACTTATAAAATACAGGTAAATGCTAAATGTGTAACATTTCCAGAAGAAAAAAAAAATCATGGAAAACTATTATGACCTTTGGTTATAAATGCATGTATGTATGCATCTTAGGTACAGAGCTAACAAAACAATCTATAAAATAATAAATTTAGGGGCGCCTGAGTAGCTCAGTCATTTAAGCATCTGATATTGGCTCAGGTCACGATCTCATTGTTCCTGAGTTTGAGCCCCACGTGGGGCTGTTTGCTATCAGCACAGAGCCTGCTTTCGATCTTCTGTCCCCCTCTCTCTGCCTCTCCCCTGTTTGAGCTCTCTCTCTCACTCAAAAATAAACGTTGAAAAATAATATACTTTACTTTAAAAAAAGAATAAATTACAACTTTGATTTCATCAAAATTAAAAAAAAATTAATTTAAAAAATTTAAAAAAAATGTCTCTTCAGAAGACGTTCTTAATATAATGGAAAAATAAACCATAGATTTGGAGAAAATATTTGCAAAGCATAACCCTAAAAAAGGATTTGTACACAAATATGCAAAGAACTTAAAAAAGGTAATAAGAGAGCAACAACAAAAAAGCAATTCATGTCCTCCCAATGACCACAAGGTTTGAATAGACACTTTCCAAATGTAGATATGCAGATGGAAAAAAAAGTCACATGCAAAGATCAGCATCCACATCAATCTCTAAGGAAGTGTGAGGATTTTTTAAGTCAGCTTTTCTATGACACTTGCAAGGAGAAATGGTAGTTTGGATCTGGAAATATGTATTCCTTTTGGCAGTCACATCAGGCACGCACTCCTTTATAGCATCTTCCATTAAGATTATTCAGTTAATGTCCTTGTTCTGAGTCCATTAAGAATCATTAAAATTATAATTTGGTCTTATCATAATAGATTTTCTAAGAGACGGAAAACATGCTGATCAATCAACATGTTGAGCTATTTTTTTCCCACTCAATCTGGAAGGATTGCCATGTGCGTTAAGCCTTATTCTTCTTGTGAGATACGTCAATCACTCCTCTAAAACTAATCAATTTATGGTCTGAGAAAATGCTGAATTTTGTCCTGCACCTACAACCCTTAGTATCAGACCCACAAACAGACTTGACCTCCCCAGCTAACGACTTTCTCTGAGGCCCTGCTGATTTAGCCAGGGAATTCTCTATTTTTAACTAACATTTTTAACGAACACCTAAAGGAATCCAATTATCAGAGACTAATTATTATAGAATCTCACATAACAGTGTATGAATTAGAAGTCAAGTCACATTTGGGGTCAGTGAACTGCATTCTGTTCCATAGCCATAGTGCATCAAATTAATTCCCAGGGATAGCACATAGATTGTAACCTACTTGTAGCGTAGCCCTGACATTTGTTTCTTTTCTTCTGTGTATTGGAAATTCTTGACTCAAGTTTGGGTTGCTAAGGCATCCATTTCAAAGAAGCATCCACTTCAAAGAAGCCTCTGTCAAATGAACACACTGCTGGTCACAGGCCTGTAGATAAAGAGCCAGGCCACTTGCCCACACTAAGGTTCCTTTTCTGTAGACCCTTGATTGATTTACCTAACTGGCCATGGGGCCACTTGAACTTTTCTCTTCCCTGTTTTTAATTCCCACGGTTTTGTTTTAAATTTACCAATACAGAGTAAGCCCCGGAAACCCTAGGCCCCCACCCTTGACCCCAATAAAAGCAGAACCCCAGGCATATGTGCTCCCTCTCTCTCTACCTGCAACCTCACTGTGTGGCCTCATATGCACTGTGTACTTTCCAGGCTCTGCAAGTAATAAACCTTATTTATTTATTTATTTATTTATTTATTTATTTATTTATTTATGTGTTTTTCAAAGTTTCCTGATAGTTGTCACTGAAGGGCGCCTTGCAATTGTAGGAACTACCGGGTCAGGTCCAACCACAACATTGGTTATTGATAGGCTGAGGCCAGCAAACAACATACTACAACTCATTTATATGGGTTATTTGAAAAACTCTTCAAAGGAATAACAGGCAAGAATACTGGTATGTTTTATTTTATGTTCAAGAGCTAATTCATCGTAGAAGTTCTTAATTTTTTAATGTTTTCTTTTATTTTGTTTTATTTTTTATTATGAGAGATAGAGTATGAGCAGGGGAGGGGCAGAGACAGAGGCAGAGAGAGAACCCCAAGCAAGAGCCTTACCATCAGCACAGAGCCTGAAGCGGGGCTCAAACTCATGAACCATGAGCCAAAATCAAAAGTCAGAAACTTAAACAACTGAGCCACCCAGGTGCCCTCATAGAAGTTTTTCTTTCCAGAGAAACGTGTTTCTGCATATTGCCCAGTTACATTGTAGCCATTCCTTCTCATAAAAAGACAGCACTTCTTGGGGCGCCTGGGTGGCTCCCTCATTTAAGTCTCCGGCTTCTGCTCAGGTCATGATCTCACAGTTCGTGAGTTTGAGGCCAGCATTGGGCTCTGTGCTGACAGCTCAGAACCTGGAGCCTGCTTCAGATTCTGTGTCTCCCTTTCTGACCCCCCCTTACTTGTGCTCTGTCTCTCTCTCTCTCCCCAAAATAAATAAATAAAATTTAAAAAAATAAAAAAGACAGCACTTTTGCATTGATTTTGATTTCTAGTGCTAGTTACCACAAAAATAATTTTTTTCCTTGCAGATTCCATCATAATTACATGCACCAATCCTAATGATAACCTAAAACCTCAATTATATGCTTTATCTAGAGAATAAATTTCTTAAACACTAAACTTGGTTATTAAAATGAAGAAAATTTACCTGGTCTTTAAATTCTCAACTTAATGATATTATTTTTAATAACATATAAAATTAAATCAATATAATTATTTTATTTTCTCTTGTATATTTGTTTGCTATTTTTGACATATATTTATTTTTTATTATTTATCATATGCTACATATTATATATAATGTTATAAATACAGATATTAAATATATATTATCTGTGGACTGAGCCCAAAGTCTGATGAAAGAAAGAGATATATAAACAAGCAGTTATAAGCAAGCATATTATAAGCCCTGTAACAAAAATATAAATATGGTGTTTGAAGTGGTATCTCTAAAATGTCATTGTTTACATTGCCACAATTATCACTAAAGCAATTAGTTTATAAATCAAAATCTTGATATTAGTAGAGAATGACAAATTCAACATTTACTGAATTTATTATACATAGTAGTATTATTTAATAAGATGTACATATTATTTAACTGCCATTTATAATACCAATTATATTTGTTATTTATGATAAATAGAAAACAATAATTTCTACTGTGAGGAAAACAGTGCAATGATACCAGTATTTTGAATTACCAACATGATTTTTTCAATTTCAAAAAGCACATGTGGGATTTAAATGATTAAAAAAAAAAAAAAAAAAAGATACATAACCCGTAAACCTTGCTATTTGGGTGTACTTCGTGTTAGAAAGGTTATACTTATTTTGGGGGGGATGTTATACTTATTTTGGGGGAATTCTTGTTTGAGATAATATTTAAAACCACGGGGTGCATTAACCCATTCTTAACGTACCCTATGTTAACATAGTTGTCTACATGTATGGCATTTTCATCTAAACATCGGTGACTATCCTGGTATCCTAGAGCATGAAATGACACAACAGACAATCTTGCACAATATTTCTTTATTTCATGTTTTCATCTCTGGTTACGGAGTTCATAATCCAGCTCACTGAAACTGCTAAGGGGATAGTTCACAGTCCCCAAACACATCCCGCAGGTTCTATGCACTGAGATGCTGATTCTCAGAAAGAGAAACTGAAGGACTCCATAAAAATCCGCTTTTTGCTCCTTTATTGTTTTCACTTTTATTCTTGCCAGGACCTGCACCCCCATTTCACACATGTCTTGTAACACAAATAACATATGTTCTCCTTATAAAGGTCAAGCACTGAGTGATTTCTCTAGAATAGATAACATCGAAAGAAGGACCAGGTGAGAATGGCCCAACAGAGCGATCACATGCATACCCCGGAAAACTGGAGCTAAACATCTCCACTCCAAGACCCCTCGACTCCAAGGATTCATACTTGGGTCTTCACCTTTGTTTTAACTGGCTCCTGGATGACTGAGGGGACACCGACACCAGACCACCATCCTCAATAAAAAGCCTGCAGACTTTTTACAAAGACAAGGCTCCGGCTTCTTTCCTTTCCAAGTCTCCCAGGTCCTCCTTCTGCACCTGCTGTCTGTCTCTACCTTCAATAAACTCTGCTCTCACTTCTTGCTGATTCACATTTGATTTCCATTGCGAGGCCAAAGACAATCTTGGCGGGTCCTGCATTACCTGCTATGGGTCCCTGGGTCCTGCCTGCCAGCATCAATTGGACAAAATAAAAATCATTTACCTGCATCACAGTGCTGTCACAAACTTGCAAGGTGCATTAATTTTTCTATACTTTCTACATCCTAGACAATACTTGCTTTGAAGACATTTTTTTTCCCCACCACCTAGTTGTACATGTTTCTTTCAAAATTAAATGAGCAAAATCTCATCCTGATATTTCGTTGCTTATATGGACTATATTTTCACCCAATTTTCTTTTTGGAAAAATTCTCTTGGAGTGATAGTACCTGAACAGTGATTCTGTGCCTAAGTGAATTACATGTAATGGGGACAATAGTGCAATTAGGGATGTCATTTGTAAAATTGATGTACAATTTCACAAACTTTACTCTGAAATAATTCTTAAAAATAAAGTTAACTTTGCTTATAATTTATCATCACCAGAGCCGAATTGATCTGTCTCTGAGTCACATACCTTAGAATATGGGACATATATAAGGATCTAAAAAATATTATGCAAATTTGAATTGAAGGATAAAATTGTGCCTCATTCTCCACAGGTGCCTCTGGTTGTAAATATTTGATTACTCTTGTTTGTTATAAGTTTCAAAAACAAACTAAAACTTTTCTATTTGATTCCTAAATGTTTTCTCAATTACAGTATTGCAAATATCCCAAACATACATGAATATTAAAAACTCACAGCCTCAGAATTTTGATGAGGTTCACAATGTTTAGATACTTGGATTTTCAACTCAAATCATATATTATCTCACACATCTACTCACACATAGACACACACGCACATACTGAATTACGATGAGTGGATAACAATAATAGAAACAATATTCTATGAAAACGATTCGAAATATTAGCTAATTTGATGGCTTGAATAACTTTTTTAACCCTATAAACCAAGAAGCGTTGACATGAAACAAATCAGCATTATGATGGTGATGCTTCATCACGTTTAAAATGTAATAAAGTAGGGGTGCCTGGGTGGCTCAGTTGGTTGAGTGACTGACTCGGCTCAGGTCATGATCTCGGGGTTCACAAGTTCAAGTCCCACGTGGGCTCTGTGCTGATGGCTCAGAGCCTGGAGTCTGCTTCAGATTCTGTGTGTGTGTCTCTCTCTGCCCCTCTCCTGCTCACTCTTTCTCTCTCTCTCAAAAATAAATAAATAAATAAATAAATAAATAAATAAATAAATAAAATTTAAATGTAATAAAATATGTCAAACATTTCTCATGCCATGGGATAATGGGAGAAAAATGGCATTGGTGAAACTGACCTGAACAACTTTTATTTTCATGAAATGTATTCTTGTGCAAGTGGCTGATGCCCTAGTAGCAGTTTGTGTATTTGATGTAAAAGGCATTGCATCTGCTAGGAAGCATTTCGCAAGGTCAGAAACTAAACACATCTGAACCTGCTGTTAACATTCAGCAAAATATACTGCAGATATTCTGGAATCTTTTTTTTTTCTGTCACTGTGGATCAGATGCCGTGCAGGCTACATAGACAATGATGGCATACATTCCGTTTCTATAAAAATATGCTTTTCAATAGAGAAAGAATGAACTCTTACCAGTTCAGATGCAAAATCTCACTGCACTGCATCTTCCCTGACTACTGAAATCTTTAACTCTCACAGAAACCATTTATAAGGATTTGAGCATGTCTGTGAAAGTGATGTACAAGTTAAAAACATGGTAAAGAAGATTCCTTCGGAATCAAACTCCTTCATAAAAGACAAGTACTTCCTTTCTAAATTCAAAGTAAGAAAATGTGACCAGTGATTCAAACTAATGGGCACTCAGCCATTTCTTTCCTCCTGGTCAAACCTTTTTTTTTTTTTTTTTTTTTTTTATCCTTATGCTAAGTGTAGCATAACTGTACTCTAATTTCATGGTACATAAGTTGGTACATCACAACATCTCAATAATTAGCCTATCAAGACAGAGAGATCTGGGGTGCCTGGGTGGCTCAGTCGGTTGAGTGTCCAACTTCAGCTCAGGTCATGATCTCACAGTTTGTGAGTTCGAGCCCCGCATTGGGCTCTGTAGACAGTTCAGAGTCTGGAGCCTGCTTCAGATTCTGTGTCTCCCTCTTTTTCTACTCTTCCCCTGCTCATGCTCTATTTCTCTCTCCTTCAAAAATAAATAAGCATTAAAAAATAAAAAAAATAAAGAGAGACCTAAACAAATACAAAACAATGGCTACTGAGAGGGAAAATGTTTAATTATATCTTAAATAGATCATTTATTGTGACAGTAAATTAAGCACACACACACACACACACACACACACACACCACACACACGCGCGCGCTCGCGCGCGCGTGCGCATGCATGCACACACATACCTGCATACTGCAAATGGCATATCCCTGTAATATTTACAAAACAAATAATATGGATTATACTTCAGAATAATGGAAATTTGTGAAACTTTTATATTTTAAAATCATTACACTTGGATATACTTTAATAGAATGATTCTTCACGTTTCTTAAGCCCAATTCAACCATTCCAGAAATTTACCATTTTTTTCAAGTTTTTTAAATTATATTACTTCTAGCGATGTCTTAAAAATTCTGTTGGCTATTTTGTTATGATACCTGTATCATGTCAAGTTTCCCCAACATTCTCTCTCATCAGTGGCATCAGATCATAGCCGCAATTAATTGGCATTCTTTTACTCAAAATTGCCCATTTTTGGTTAATGTCTCTTCTGCACTAGAGCCATAGTCTGGGCTCCAATATGTGTATAGTAACTAATTTAATATTCACAACTCCTTTTTTCTATCTTACAAATGATAATTTTAAGATGATAATCATGAGCTCATTATGAGATGTTAATGCATGCTCCCAATGACATAGTTAGCAGTTAATTGTTGAGCTAAAACCTGAGTTAGAGAAATCTAGCTATAAAAGCTCTGTTCTTCACAACTACAGACATTGTCACGAACGATGACAGTGTCAGCATTCTTGTGGCCACTTTGATCTACATAAATGTTCATGAACAGCCATTATGTCTGATGAGTCGTGCATTCAAAAGCCCACTATATGCCAGGTGACACTCTACTAACTTAGTACTAACTTTGGGACTTTCCAACTATAGGAACATGGCCAACATTTTTGTCTCTATGGATTTCTATTTCCTTATTTTAAAATGAGCATAACTCTATCTAACTCATTAAACCTAGTAGTTTATAGTGACATCAAATGAGATGTAGAAGAAAAAAATATTTTTAAACACAGATTTTAAAATTATAGGTACAGTAGTAATACACTCAAAGAAGACACTATAAACCAAATAAACATTAAACTGCAGATTCAGTAACAGTCTAACAATAAGTAGAGAAAGCAGATGGGAAAAATTGCAACGCATTTAAAATAGGCAAATGGAAGCCTACAGAAAGTAATAAGTAGGTAGCTGTTTCTATTTCCATATCCTCATCACCTAAGCCTGTCGGTAATATCACTACTATAGCCATAATTCTTTTGGAATAAAGAAATCTAACTGTCCGAATTTAAAGGTGATAAAAAGTAATATAGTTGCACAAAGGAGTTCAGGTGTCCTGCTTGATTGTTCACCAAAGGCCGGGGGAAATAACCTTTTCCTTCCCTCTCAACTGTATTGTATACCATTGTTCTTAGAGTTATCCTGGTTACTAGAAGCAGAGGCATCTGTGAGCATGTTAGGGCTCTCTTGGCTCTACCTTGACCTACTGAATCAAAATCTCTAAGGATGAGTCCCAGTTAACATTAACAAGCTCCCAGGATGATTCTTATACATACTAGTGATTGAGAATCACTGCTGGACACACAGACCCAACATCAAAGAAATCAAATTTGCTGTGCAGTAGAATGAGAAATATGTCAATAATGCTTATGTAACTCTCCAGCCAGATATGTCCAAAGATATGAACAGAGAAGAGCAGAGATGGACATATTTATTCAGTGAACATTTAAATACCTGCTCTAGACTTGGACCTGAGTTGAAATGCTGAGGTTAAAACAGGTGAATAAAGCATAGTCCTGCCTTTACGTAACTCAAGTAATTAACTGTAATAATTATTGGAAGTTTCCAAATCAAGACACCTCATCAAACCTAGAGGGATTAAAATAATTACAAAGAAGGTGATATTTGAGCAGCGTCTTGACAATCATGTCGGTTTTAAGAAATAATCTACGGATCAAAGCTTGATTGGAAAGCCAGAGATAACATGTCCAAAGTCATGACAACATGAGGAAGAGTGGCTAATTTGGAAAACTGACAATTGTAATCTGATAGCCAACAACTGAAAATCATATGCAAAAGTTGAAAAGAAAGAGAGAAGTCAAGAGAAAGAAAGAAAGAAAGAAAGAAAGAAAGGAAAGGAAGTTGTGAGATAGGAATTGGAGATGTAGACTCAGTTCAGAACAATGTTGCTCTGTGTCATCCTATGAAATGAAACTAGACGTGATTCTATGTTGCTTAGAAGACTCACTGAAAATCACAAGAAGGGTGGCGATGTATTGAGACTCTAGTTTTAGGAGATGGATGGATTAGAGGGCAAGAATGGATGCAAAAGGGCCCAGTAAAGAAGATACTGAAGTTGACAAGAGACTTAAAAACACATCCTAAATTACGAGTGGAGGCAAGGATGAAGAAGGAGGTGTGGTTTCCAGAGATGTTGGTGCATGTTGGGAATAAAATATAAGATATATAAGATAATCTAATACACCTAATATAAGATATATAAGATATATAAGATAATCTAATACACCTAATATAAGATAAGGTGTATTATTGAGAGGCGACATCTTTAGTTTGGAGCATGACAGTTTGAAGTCACTGGAGGAAATGGTGAATCAAAGAGTTTTTAATGGAGGAAAATTCTGGGTTAGAAATACTAATTTCAGAGCCATTATCGTGCAGGTGATAGCTGATCCCAGAGAAATTGACGAGAGTTCTCAAAGAGACTGACAGTCAGAAAAGAAGATGAAGCGAATCAGACAGGGGAATAAGAAAGGAAGGGAGAGCATTAAAGTAAATGAAGGATTGTCTTGAGGGTAATAACGGGTAGCTAAGCATTGAAAGATTATGCAAAGATTAAAAAAATAAGAACCCAAACTATGTTGAATATGACAATGTAGAGACCTTTGAACTATCAGAAGAAAACCAGGTCAGTAGAGCAGAGGAACTTTGACAAATATTTTAAAATTTTGAGGACTAAAAGGAAACCATGTGGCTGTATAGAAAGGCACAATTTAGAAAGGACATGGAACTGTTTAGTTTTAATTTTATTTCTTTTGAGGAAATAGTTTTTAAAATTAAAAAAAAAATATTTTTAAAGATGGGAGGATTTTAAATAGATATACTCCATGTCAAAAGGACCTAGCAGAATGGAAACAATGTTTTCTTTCCAGAAAGAGGACATAATTAAAGATATAAGGCAAACCATCAAAGCATCCAGCTTTGATTTTCCGTGATATTAGGTCCCCAAAGCAAAACAGTCCAAAGCAATTTGTCAAGGCACCCACCGATTTCAAGCAGCCGTTATTTTATTTATTTTACCACAGGCAATTTTTTTTTTTTTTTTAAGTTCAGAACATCTCCTCTGGCTCTACTGACTTTCTAGTCTTTTTGCTTACTCTGATTCACCTCAGTGAGCTGATCCCCATTCTTCAGTCATTTCTTTCATGGCTTTCTCTCTGTAATGTCATCATATACAATTTGAGAACTTTCTGATTCAGTAACTCCCTGAAGACCTCAAGTATTCTCCTCAGTTGAAGCATAGTGAGGTCATTCCTGTCTCACAGTTCTGGAGGATAGAAGTCTGAAATCAACATGTCAGAGGTCGATACTCTCTCTGAAGTGTTGGGGGGAGTCTGTCCCATGCCTTTCTTTTAGCCTTGGCATTGCTGGCAATTTTTGCAACTCCTTATCTTGTAGAAGTATCTCTCTATACTTTTCTTGCATCATCACATGGCATTCTCCCTGTATGTCTTCACATTATCTGTGAAACATCACTTTGTATGTGTCTGTCTTTAAGTCTCTTCTTCTCTACTTAGAAGGACACTAGCTATACTGGATTAGTGCCCCATCCATGACCTCATCTTAAGTTGATTACATCTCGAAGACCCCATTTCCAAATAAGGTCATGGTCACAGGTCCTAGGGTTTAGAACTTCAACATATCTTTCCAGAGAGAACAACTAATCCTATAGCATTTGTAATGACTGAACTGAAATGATGTAGGATGGCAGCAGGAAGGGTGTGGGGAAAAAACATAGAAAAAAGACAGTGTACAAAAATCGTCCTAAGAAACATATCAATGGGCTGATGAGGAAGAGACATGTGCTGAACAAAGAAGAAGAAAGGAAACTAATAGAGTGTTAATAGGTAAGACAGAAAAGAATTACCCAATTTAGAAAATAAGTTGTGTAACTAAAAATCAGGATAATTATGCTTCCCATGGGGTATTTGAAATTTAAATACCCATGACAAAAGGAATTTTCATTTTTTTCTTCAATAAGAAACATACAGAGTAATAAGTAAAATTTAAGATAAATTCACTTGCAACAAATTTTAGAAATGAATTTGAAATATTTTAATAAATGAATGAAAATGGTAATATAATATTGTTTTTAGCATAATCAAAATTTTTGAACAATTAAATATATAAACCACTTACTTTGATGGATTATATATTATGTAAATATTATATTATAAATCTCAATGTGTAAAAACACAGGAAATATCAAAACCTAAAATAACTGGGGCACCTGGGTGTCTCAGTCGGTTAGGAATCCAACTCTTTATTTTGTCTCAGGTCTTGATCCCAGGGTAGTGGGACTGAGCCCCTGCTCTCATTCTCTCTCTCTCTCTCTCTCCCCCTGTCCCTCTCCACTACTCTCTTTCTCTCTCTCTCTCTAAAATAAAAAAAAAAAGTTAAAAACTAGAATGATTATAAATAAAAATTACTGTTGGTTGGTTAATGGTGTCTCAGAATAAAGTCAAATTCATTAATGTACATGCATATTCACTTTGAATCTTCTCTGTTGACTTTCTCCTAATTAAGTGGCATGTAGTAAAGTAATCTCAGTAAATATGATTATTCAGTGCATATTAATTGTTAAATAATAGCACAGGCAACTTACATATACTTCGAGTCAAAGTTTATGGTCAAAGTCAAGTTTACGGTAAATTTTGGTTAGACAATATAGGTAAGAAAGCACTTCAATGCCCATTGTTGATCCTCTTATATACCCCAAATAGCTATTCTGTCTAATAAGTAAGCAACTTAACAACAGACCATAACAATTATCATTTTTTTCACTTTTGTTGTACATGCTTAAGACTTAAAAGTGAATTAATGTATCCTGTTAGCTCATGAAAGAAAGCAATAATGCATATCCACCAAGCACTGTGTACCAGAAATACATATTGCTTGTTTTTTAATGTGATTTGTAAGTTTTGGTATGGTTTTCCCTTAAATGAGAGGTGATAAGAAGGGATATCAAGGAATAGTCAGTCTCCTTAACTTACAGCTAGTTCTAATAGTAAACATTTATTTATATGTGATGACAGAGTCTCAGTAACAAAGAGAGTAGATTATCAATCACAACAAAATTTATATTATTAAATTTTATTAAATACTTATATTATTTCAATATAATAATTTTATATTATTAAATTTTTAAATTTATTTATATTATTAAGTCACTTAATTTCAGGTGGCAGCAACATTAAAAACTATCTTTCACCTGACTTTATCTTATTTTACCTTTTCTTGGTTTCCATGTCTCTTAATCCTGTTTTAAAATTTTCAAATATATATATATACATATATATATATACACACACACACATATATATATGACTAAATTACATCATTTTGAAGAGAATGGTTTACAAATTAAAGAAAAATGTCAAAGTGATTTAGCTTAAATATATGTAAATCAGATGGATTAACTATTAGATTTTACCTATCTTTTATCTATCATTTATCATCTCCCTCCCTATATCTATATATCTAAACTTTTTTAATGTTTATGTTTTAATATTTAGTTTTGAGAGAGAGAGAGAGAGAGAGAGAGAGAGTGAGCGCAAGCCAGATAGGTGCAGAGAAAGAAGGAGACCAAGGATCTGATATGTGGGCTCTGCTCTGAGAGTAGAGAGCCTGATGCAGGGCTCTATGCCATGAACTGTGAGAGCATGACCTGAGCCAAAGCCATACACTTAACTGACTGAGCCACCCAGGCACCCCTAAAAAAATACAAAAAAAAACCCCAAAAAACCATTAATTGGAAATATCAAGTAAGTATACTAACTTAATGGCTATTATTTCAGACTGGGTATTACACATAATTAAAGTGTGAAATATGCAACATGAATTTTGAACTCTGTGTATATAATTTCACTTGATATAATTTTGGAAGAAAAATTATAATATTTTAGATGTGTACTAATTAAAGTTGTTACAGGTCAAATTTTCTCCACTGTTAGGATTGAAAAAAAACATGCATACTATGAAATGTACTTGGGCACTGTATATAATTAACTTAGAACAACAAGAATAACATCAATGAAGACAAGGTGTTTCATAATTTTATATGATTTTGCATCACTTTGTATACTGAATTCTAGTATCATGGATTCTTAGGTTCTGAGAAGGAGTTATAACATCTGCTTGTATATCCATGACAAGACAACAGGAAAGATTTTGGTTGAAAGGAAGGCAGTGGACACTTAATGGAAAATAGGAAAAAAAATCCTGGGGCACCTGGGTGGCTCAGTCAGTTAAGCATCCAACTCTTGATTTCGGCTCTGGTCATGATCTCATGTTAGCACAGAGCCTGCTTGGTATTCTCTCTCTCCCTCTCTCTCTGCCCTGCCCCCACTCACACACATGCATGCCCTTGTGTGCACTCTGTCTCTCTCTCAAAATGAATCAATAAACATCAAAAAAAAGAAAAAAAATAAATTTCAAACAATTTTAAGACTATTACCAATTGTTTAAAGATTATAAAGTAAAGTAAGTTTTAGAAAAGCCCTAAACACCTCAGATTATACACACACGTATATAATTCACAGTGAATTATATTCTCCATATTTATAATCACACTTTGACAGGAGTATATCAATCTGCTTACATAGTTCTATAATAGATTGTTACTAAATTCACAGCACTCCTGCTAAATTTTTATAATATATTATAATGTTACTAAATTATCTTAAAATCAAAGCAGTTGCTATGACACTACTTCAGTACCACATGCGACAGTCAACTAATGTGTAATTTGTAATATATATAATGTACTTTTGTGTAATGGTACTGCAGTATCTTAAATTCACTTAAACTTGTACATATTATAAACATTTTGATCACAGGATAGGATTATAGAAAGCATTGTCATTCTCTCCTGATTTTAAAAAAGAATCATCTTACTCTGCTATTTATACATTCACCATTTTGCTTAAAGTGAGTTCAAGGAGCAAAGAAACTCTTCAATTTATTAATACAACCACATAAATGTATGCAAATCCAGACTGCATTACTTGAATAAGAATTTAATGGTTATGAATTAAAAATTGTTCTCAATCTAACTACTTTAACTATTTTTATGTGTTCTATTATTTAAGTATATCGGGATACATAGATGATGAATAGATGGAAAGAGCCATTTGTGTCTACTCCATTATGTCCATTTGTCTATCTCTCATCTTACCAGAATGAATTGAATGTAGTCTATTAAAAACAAAGGACTTAGTACATACATAAATATATAAAAAAAACTTAGGATAGGAAATTATTTTATTTTATTTACTTTTTAACAAAATTATTTGAAAAGTAAATGAAGGCAACAGGGCAAAGTGGAAATAGAATGGTGATATTTATTGAAATAAAAGATGTTAGTACACAAAACTCACGATAATGACCCCATAGGTATTTTCCTTCTCACTTCGATTTTATGGATTATGATTTTAAACATTTTCAAGAACTGCCGTATATAATCATGACAAGTTCCCTCTGAGAGAAGAGATATGCTCACATAGCATGAGGAAGCTGACACATAGAAAGGATGAGTCACTAGCTAAGGTCAGGTTGCTGGCAGGTGGCTGCTTTTACATTTAGCAAGTCTAACTCCAAAGCATGATCTCAAGCAATACAGAGGGCTTCAGACTCTTTCCTAGAGGATGACAATGATCTTGGCTTTAATTTTTATTGCAACGAAAGAAACCAAATCCCTTTAATGAGCCATAGTATCCATAATATAAAATATAAAAACAGGCCAATCGCATAAATTGTGGGTCTCCATAACCTGGGCACCATATAAGGTAAAGAGTCACAAAAGCATTGCCACGGTGAATATATCCAGCAGCCCATCCCTTTTTTGTTATAAACATTTTTCAGTGTGAACAATAACAAATCAGTTCTAAGACAGGACAACTTGGGAGGTGCTTGAGTTAGGTGGTAGATATGGGTTTGTGCAATCCAAATAAATACCTCCCTGGAGCTCTTGTGGAAGTCTTGTGGTTAATTTGACAGGACAAAATATAGAATAAAATGATTCCTTACAGACTGGCTTCTGAATCAGACACTGGAAAATAATTGTGTAGCAGTGAGTTTGAGATTAATTTCTTTGACAATATCTATTTTATTCTGGTAAGTAAGTAGAAGGCATCTATCTTGCCCAATTACTGTAGTCTCCATTATTCTATAGACATCTAAGCTAATCAGCTGTAGTTGTTTTTGGTTTTTTGTTTTCACATAGTAAAATAGAAAAGAATGGAACTTGCCTGGTTAGAAAACTAGCTGACCTCTACAGTGAGTGTATTGTGGGCAGGACTGAGACTCATTTAAGTTTTCAAGTTACCATGTAAATAAACAGTTATGTTCAAAAAAGCCATAATTCAGTTGCATGGTGAGAAAAAGCAAGCTATCTATCTCTCTTATAAGACCTCCCAGTTACCTATACTTAAAAAAAAAAAAAAAAAAAAAACTATTAAAGATTTAATTTAGGAAATATACTTTTGTTTTTTTTTTTTCCACAGAAAACATTAGATACAATAACTAAATGGAATATATTCACTTACGTAACTGATATATTACAAAGAATGATAAAAGAAAACTCAAGGTAATTTTTAGTACCTGCTATAAAAATGGAAGATTCAAGGGGAGTCTGAGATAAGTTTAAATGAAATGCCATGACTTCTGGAACATTCTAAGAGAGCAGTAGAGAAAGTATGAAGGCCCATTAAGAAGGTAAGGCCGTTCTATAAGTGAGAGATAATGATGGCTCAACTCCAAATAGAAACGCTGATGCAGACAAGTTGTCAGATTCTGGAAAAATTGAATGTAGTTTAGCATCAAAGTGGAAGTTACTAGGATGATTACAAGCCATTTGGCCAAAGCGGCTGGAGGAGAGGATACGATTTCCTCAAGTTAAAGTTCCAGAAATGCCAAATAAGCTACACATCCAACAATAATAACAACCAAACAAAAAGACATACGTTATTTCTAGCAGATTTCTTTTCAAGAAGGTGTAAAACATAAAAATGTTCAGAGAACACCTGTGCCCATGGCTCAACATTTATTCGTACACTGTTATATAAAACAATAACCTGGAAACCTTAGGTTTTCAAAGAATCAAGAAATAATGTATTTTAGATGAAATACCACACAGATTAAATCCTCTTAATATATATGGAGTAAAAAAAAATGCATTTTTCTGAAACTAATATTTAGGCAGATTGGGCTATCCCATGTGAATTCACAAAATCAAGTAACTCTCAGGATTTGAAATTCAATATGGTGAAGGAACGTTCTTGGAATATTTGCATTTGATTTTTTTTTTTTTTTGATTTTTTTTTTTTATTTTGTTTTTGTTTTGGATTTGTTTTTGGTTTTGTTTTTCAAGTCTGCAACAGAAGGCTGAAACTCTTCTGGATCTTTCCTGTTAGGGTAACTGAGTCTCAGATTCTGGAGCAGGAAAGTGTAAGCTCCATAGTGGTCCATAGAACTAGGATTCTCCCAAACTCATTCATTCACACATTTTTTTCCCTTAGAAATCTGGAAATATCATAGAATCTAAGCCATACAGACATCTCCGTGTAGTTTAAATTATATGTGTATATATTTCCCTGAAGGCAATAAAATATTTGAATATCCATCTTTTCCCATCTTTCCCTGCTACCTATCTCCACATTAATATATTATATATTTATAATATATTTATATATAATTAATATATAATATATATTATATAATATATATAATTAATATATATAATAATATATATTATATATATTATATATAATTAATATATTATATATAATTATATATATTATACATTATATATTATATATAATTAATATATTAATTACATTATATATTATATATTATATATTATATATTATATATCAATATATATTATATATATTATAATATATATATTATAATATATATTATATATATATAATGTTTATTTATTTTTAAGAGAGAGAGAGAGAGACAGAGGGTGAACAGGGAGGGGCCGAGAGACAGGGAGACACAGAATCCGAAGCAGGTCCCAGACTCTAAGCTGTCAGCACAGAGCCTGACACCAGGTTTGAACTCGTGAACCATGAGATCATGACCTGAGTTGAAGTCAGACACTTAATTGACTGAGCCACCCAGGCACCCCCAAGACAGCATATATTTTTTCCACCTAGAAGCTATTGCCACACTAGTCTTTGGGAAGACAATTTTTAACATAATTTTAGGGCAGGTTGGGGCTAAGCTTGTTTCAAGTTACCGCCATTGACAAGAAATGAGAGAAAGGGCATTTTCATGTAACCCTTAGATGATGAGATTTCACATATCCCCAAGAATAAATGGTTCAGCCATCAAAAGAATATAAAATCTCCACAGACTGTCTTCACTTTCACAATAGGCTAGCCTCCCTAACTAATAGAACAACAATAGGTCTAACAAAAATACTGTACATATAATCCATGAGATGACTGTGCTTTTGAACTATACTGGGTCCTAATATTTTACTTTGTCCTCAATTTATGTTATGTATTACCATTCAACAAGACTCTTCTTCATTAAAATAAATTATTTTAAACAAGCAAGTTTATTTTAAAACACATTTTTATCCCCAACTCAGACATACAGCCACAACAGAATTAACGCTTCCATAGAATACAGAATATGCAGAACAAATGAAAGTTAAAATCGCTACTATATTAATCTGAACACACATCATTCACCTTAATAAAGAAAACCAAGGGAGACAGATACTCGAGGACTGTTTAGGAGCCTGACAAAGAAAGGTAGAAAACACAGAAGTGGCTTATTGTATATAGGTTGATGTGGTTCCTTTAGCCTGATTGGGGACTTCCAATTCTACCATGCGTCCTTGCATGGGCATCTTTGAGAAGCATGATACTTGCTTTTTCTCAAAGGTAAGAGCGGAGTCATTGGACAGGCCAGTCTCTGAATTGGGTTGGGCACAACACAGGAATTTTCCACTATGTGCAGGGAAACATATTAAAACTTCAACTTCTATTCATTTAATTTCATCATTTTAACATTTCTACTTTGGTCTATGCTGTTTGATTTGTGTAATATGTCCATATACAGTGTGTGTGTGTGTGTGTGTGTGTGTGTGTGTGTGTGTGGATATATGTAAGTATGTAAGTATATGTAAGTATACAGTATATATCTAATTTATCATTACAAATATACATGTATTGGGGAGCTTGTTAAATCTCTTGCTGATTAAATAAGATTGAGTGCAATCAATTTTTGGAGACCGCTACGTGGAACCTTAGTTTTTGAAAGTCTATCCGGACAGATGCTACTTCTGATTGCAGTTTTCTCTGGTCTGTGGGAATCAAGTAGAGGAAAGCAGGTGAAACATGTTTCAATTAACTAAGAACTCTCTTTTAATCTAAGTTTTTGACGTCTGACGCTTGGGTGTTAAATATTTGTATTTATAAAATCATGGCCATAGTTTATGGCAATTTTATTTTTTTCACATTTAAAAAAATTAATGTTTATTTGTTTTTGAGAGAGAGATAGACTGCAAGTGGGGGAGGGGCAGAGAGAGCAGGAGAACAGAATCCGAAGCAGGTCCAGGCTCTGAGCTGTTAGCACGAGCCTCATGCAGGGGTCGAACTCACGAATTGTGAGATCATGACCTGAGCTGAAATCGGATGCTTAACAGACTGAACCACCCATCTTTTTCATATCTTTAATTCCTTCTCTACCAAAATAATAGTTGATAATGTTATTGTTACTAATGGTAGGAGTAGCAGTTATAGTTGGCAGGGGAGGTGATGTATTGTCAAGAATGTTCCTTAGAAGTTACTTGGCGTGTAAAATCTCAAAAGCAAACAATCTTTGGCACACAGGTATCTTTTTTAGTTCAATTCTCCTAATCTGCCATCCTTCCCTACACTGTTGGCTTTTGATTCTCTGCTGCTATGATTTGCCTCATCTAATTGCTATATGTGTTAAAGACCGTGCACTTTAATTCAACACTAAATTAGTTTGAGACGTGAATGATTTGAAATGTCAAGAAGCTGTATCACTCCAGTAAATCAAATACACTGTCTGTATTAAGAGAATTCTAATTGAGGAGGCAGTTAAACCATGAATCTCGCCAATTTTCTGGTATGGAGAATTTTCTACTGCCAAGCTCAAGAGGACCGAGGGTGAGCCACAGAGGTGTGTTTAGAGAGTAGGAATGAAGAATTTCTTAAACATCCTTTGCTCAGTGTGTTTATTCTTCCCTGTAGGTTGCGCATGAAGTTCAGTGTGTGATGTGTTACTGTTTATATTTCAAAGCACCTACCTAGATTTGATATAATTGATTTTTTAAATAACTCCAAAATGAGAATTACTTGAGAATCAGCATGATTCACAACTCAGACTTATTTACATATGATTTTCTACACAAACAACAAGGCAAACTTTATATGCAAGGTGAAGGGAAGAAGTGGAGAGGGTCCTTGGTTCTTTGTTATTAAGCGAAAAACATGAAGGTGTACCAGTATTCTAAGGTCTAAGTAGCTCACGTGTCTAGAGAAGTCTTCAATTGTGAGCTTGCTCACAATTAAAGTGTGTTAGTCAAAGAGAGGTTATAAAAGCATTTAGTGGGGGACAGTAGAGGAAAAACATTTTTTATGATAGTTACTTCCAACTTCTCCTGCTTCCTTGAGTCTATTAAAGGTCTCAAGGCATCAGGAAGGACTGCAGATACCAAACATGCAGATAACTTATTCCAGAAGAAGCCACGTGGCTTTGGCCCTTGTCTCTTCTCAGACATCTCATTGTAGAACAGGAATTGAGCTGCTCAAGCACACGATAATAACTCCATTTTTTTCTATGACATCAACTGTGTTCAC
This sequence comes from Panthera onca, assembly GCF_046562875.1. Taxonomy (NCBI): domain Eukaryota; kingdom Metazoa; phylum Chordata; class Mammalia; order Carnivora; family Felidae; genus Panthera; species Panthera onca. The sequence goes on from NC_138339.1 coordinate 16,365,605, forward strand.
GCCTATAAAGGTTCCAAGTGCAGGCAAAGCAGAGGAGACAATCATTTAAAAGAAATGCAATGTGACAGTGCAATTACATTTCAGTAATGAACTCTGGGGTTGTCATATTATCATGTGTCTGAAATATACTTATTATAGATTTGTACAAAAGACAATTATTAAATCACACTGCAAATGTAATTTATGGCTGAATATGATGAATTATCTAGTTTGTATATTATTGTTTAATATTATTACTTATGTTCCAAATGCCCTCCCTATCAATGCTTATTTGAGGCTTTCTCTAACACATCATAAGTTTTATAATATTATATAATAAACCTTTCCTAAAAGTCTAAGCATGTGCTAACTTTCTCCATTGCTTTGGGAATCACTTAGATCTTTGAAAAGGCTATACAAAAATAGTGGTAATATATGAGAAAAAAATCATAAAATATGCATTTTTGAAAAATAAAAAAAGTTGGAAATGTTCAAGCCCCAAGTTAGAAATGTTCCAGATTTTCTTCACAAATCTGTATAGAAACATAGGATCATAAGGTTTAATGTTATGCACTTATGTAAGATTCATTATTAAGAAAGATTCCTTACTGTTTTCCATCAATTTTATTGGCATTGGGAACAAAAGGTAAGCAAAACAACAACAAAACAAAACAAAACAAAAAAAACAAGGTCATTGCCTTCATTGAGCTTACAGTCTAGTTGCAGCAAAAGAATGACTCAAATTATCATCTGGTTAAATATACATTTTCCAACTCTAATTGTTATAAGGAAAATACAAGATGTATTGGGAACATGTAACACAGAGCTCAATTCTAGTCTCGGGGGTCAGGGATGAATTTCCTGAAAAATTACATTAAGCTATATAATAGAATAAATCATTTAGCAGGAGATGCATGGCAACTTAAAAGAATGCAAAAGAAGGAATCCAGTGTGGCTAAAGGGCAAATTCAAGGAGAGTATGGAATGACACGGAGCCTTGTATCCTAAGAACAATGGAGAATCCATTGAGGTGACTAGGGCAGGAGCGTTACATGAATGAGTTTATGTTTTAAAATATCGTTTGGGCTTTAGTGTCGAGAATAGAACTCAGGGGACAGAGAAGGTATGAAGAGATCTGTTAGCAGCCTACTGGCGTAGCTCAGGGAAGATATGATAATAGCTTGTCTCATATAATTTATGAATGAGAGACATCCACCATGCAATATGATGTTTGTAAATTTTGTTTTCACATCAAAGAAAACAAAACCCTAAACAGTCATACAAATTCAACTTAGAACCACACTAGAGATAACATAATCTAATTCACACATGTTAAGGATAAGAAAGAAGTAATGCCTTAAAAGATTAAAATGAGCTACTTGCATTGTATTTCATGTACGTAAATTGACTACAAATTGGAAGGTAAAAGTTATTTGTAAAATGGGAGCCAAAAAAGGAACTAAACAATATTTCTTTTCTCTTGATATTTACTTTTTTTCACATTAAGCAACAGGTACTTCAAGCCATAACCAAAAGATAGGATACAGTATGATCATTGTTCAAGAACTCTCCCTAATACTCACAAAATGTTCCTCACCAGGACAGTCTCCATGGACACAATCTGGTCTCTCTTTTACTTTTTCAAAACGATGAGGTCAGTTTGACATTAACTTTCAACATTCACATTCTCATGTATATAAACATCAGTGAATGTTGGATCTATTTAATCTGGAATTAAAAACACTTATTTTTATGGCCTTTAGCTAAATTGAGGTTTTTAGTCGAAAAATGCACATTAAGATGAAAGTTGTTTGTTTCTTTCTTTCTTTCAAAGTGTATACATCACAAATGCCTGGAGTTGTTTATTTGCGTCTTTGAAGTCTGCTGCTTTTGTGGACCAATTTTCAAACACCATTTCACAGAAAGCTGTTTATAGAGTTTAAATCTGTTAAGTTCATATGGTTGGAAAGTCAAAAAGAGGTTTTCTGTTGTATTTCGAAAGTATTTTTTGTGTGTGTGTGTTTGTATAGAAATGAAAACAGGGAGGGGAAATGATCACACTCATTTAACAAGCTTTGAAAACACCAAGAATAACTAAAATATGATGAAAACAAGTACTTAAGCGTTAGAAAGCAACAATGAAGTTACCAGGAAAAGTCCTATTTTTTCATGTTTATATATATATATATATATATATATATATATATATATATATATATAAAATCATAAAGGTCTGAGAATACGGTGTACTAAATCACTTTCCCTTGAGTAGTGACAAAGCAGTTGTACCTCAGCCATAAAATTCCACAGGCAAATGTAGCCCCAAAGAGATAATTACATGCCTTTCTCTCCATGATGTAGATGATTTCTTTGTTGTACATGAAAGTCTATGATCACAGTGATCACAGATATCTTATAAACCACACAAAGTTGGGACTATCACACGTAGGAGCAATACAAAAGGGGACTGATTTAGCTATGACACATTGGTTAGAAGGTTGACTCTAATCTAAAATGTTAAATGAAGTGCCATAGAATGTGGAGCATTTATAAGAAACCTAAACACTCATGTACACACACACACACACACACACACACACACACACACACACAGTAACTGCTCAGGGCCAAACTTCTTAAGGTAAATATTATAACAAGTTGACTTGCTTGATGATGTTCTATCTCGTATAACTTGTAAAGGGAATTGTCTTGTTTAAGTATTGAAAGAAGAAAGAGAAAAGGGCATATGGAATCCTGCATTGGGCAAATAGATGTATTTCCTCTTTTCCTTCATTTCTGCCTCTCCAACTTACCACCTTACACCAGCCTAGGTCAGAGGACTAACTGTGTAAAAATACAAGAAACATCCATGCCCTAGTTTCTATAGTATGTTGTCAAACAAAATAATATCTGCAAAAATCCAAAAATTAAATTGATGTTCTTGATACTAACAATAACAACAAAAAGAATTTTTAAAATCTTAAAGAAAAAAATTACATAAAATCAAAATCCACATCTCACATGATGATTGAATTGTGAATATGATTCCTAGAAAGATTTTTTTTTCCTATTGGACAATAACTGAAAACAGTAAAACTGATGCCTAAATTGTAGAAAAGAAATATAAGAAATGTACTTATCACCACATATGGGACATGTGACAGACTGAAGCACAGCAGAAATGTCTCCCATCACTTCATTTTTTAAATTTTTTACATTTTTTTTTAAATTTTTGAGATAGAGAAAGAAAAAGACAGAGTGTGAGTGGGGGAGGGGTAGAGAGAGGGAGACAGAATCCGAAGCAGGTTCCAGGCTCTGAACTGTCAGCACAAAGCCTGACGTGGGAACTCGAACTCACTAGCCATGAGATCATGACCTGACCCAAAGTTGGACTAAGTCACCCAGGTGCTCCTCTCCTGTCACCTGTTGATAGTTATTTTACTCAACTCACATGAGGTTTCCTGGCATACTTTGAGAAACCATAGCCAGGTAGCAAAAGTTTTGAAACATCTATTCCATGTTTGTTAAATCACTGCTGCTGATTCAGCTTGCATCCTTATACAACCAGTGCCATTTCAGCAAATCATTAGTCCCATAGGCTTGGTATCTTTTCCTTCAGTTTCTGGGAAAAAAAAATGAAAATTTTCCTTTCATTGCATTGGATTCTAGTGTTTCTATCTACTTTCTCTTTTATCCATCTTTATGCACATACATGTATTCACTCTGCTTAGTTATTTTTGGTTTGTTTTTCAATCTGGGTCATCTACTGTGACATAGTAAAAGCAACATGGGCACTGAATCCAAAGGAATCTAAATGTGCATTATGATGCTGTCTTGTAATATTGTGCAAATTAAGGAAATTGCTTCACTTTTCAGTGAATTGAATAAGGAAATATGTTAAATGCTTAATGAAATACATTATAAATGGTGAAAGTAATACAAAGCTGAATTCACTTTTCCCACTTCTTTTTGGTTATTTGTATTTAGGTGGCTACTCTTCTAAAAAAAAAAAAAACAGGTCAAACACCTCAACCTTTTATTGCCATGTAGTTTATTCAATAATATAAAATCTGTGCCCCGCCATCCTTAAACTCTTCAAGCACGTAATGTACTTGTGGTTTCCGTGCCTCATTGGCCATTATGAGCAGTTTGCAATCCGATTTTATTCCTCTGTTTTATTTGGAGAAAAATATACCTCAGAGCTTAAGCTTTTAGGATTAATGATAATCCTATGACAGCGCTCTTTTTACAAATTTAGGAAACCACATCGTTAATTCTTGTCTAAATTGATATTTTTATTAACACTCAGCTCTCTGAATATACTAAGTTGTATTCTACAAATTAATATATAGTAGCATACAGCAGTGTCTATAAGTTATTGTTAAAATCTAATAACTCTAAAATCTAATAATTCCCAGATGAACTTGCAGAAAAATGTTCAGAAATCTATTGAAGAAAAAAAACAAACCTGAGGGATACCTGGGTGGCTCCGTTGTGAAAGCATGTGACTTCGGCTCAGGTATGATCTCACTGTTCGTGGGTTTGAGCCCTGCATTGGGCTCTGTGATGACAGCTCAGAGCCTGGAGCCTGCTTCGGATTCTGTGTCTCCCTCTCTCTCTGCCGCTGCCCCGCTCATGTTCTGTCTGTCTGTCTGTCTGTCTCTCTCTCTCTCTCTCTCAAAAATAAATAAACATTAAACAAAAATTTAAAAAACAAATTGAAAAGGTATTTCACAAGTTTATTCTTCATGAATAATGGCTATTGCCTTCCCAAACTAACATGAAACAGAATAATAGGTACCTACAACAATAGCCACTTTGTTAATGTAAGCAATGGGTGCTTATCTGACACAAAAATATCATTATACTCATATACAATTATTTGAATATATTCAGGAAAAAACATTTGCAAAAAGTCTTGATTTCTGCTTTACTCTCGTCCTTTATTTTCACTTGCACACCTAGCCCCACCCAACTCTATTAAAAACACCACAATGTACCAAGTGTCTCAAGGCAAACTCCCAGGAGGAGGGCACCGTTCTCTTCCGCTGTCCCTGTCCCGGTATCTGCTGGCTTCACTCCCAAGCTCTGTCTCCTTCTGACATCCTGTACCACACCTGACAACATTTTATTTCTCCAAAACGACATCTCCTTCCCACCTTGTGGATTCTGCACGTGAAATTCCCCGTGCTTGTGACCCTCACCCCCCCAGATCCTCACTGAGACTCTGCTACTGTCCAGCTCCCTCGTGTGAGCCTGTCTTCTTGGGTGTGCGCTCCTTGGCGTGCGCTGGGGACTGGCCACGCTAAACACTGTCTCTTTTTTTTGGTCTGTTTACTATCTCTGCTTCTGAAGAGAATGTAATCTCCTTACATGCACAACTTTTTTTGTTTTTTTGTTTGTTTTCTTCCTTCCTTCCTTCCTTCCTTCCTTTCTTTCTTTTTCTTTCTTTCTTTTCTTCCTTTCTTCCTCTTTCTTTCTTTCTTTCTCTTCCTTCCTTTCTTTCTTTTCTTTCTTTCTTTCTTTCTTTCTTCCTTTCTTTCTTTCCTTCTTTCTTTTTTCCTTTTCTTTCTTTCTTTCCTTCTTTCTTTCTTTCTTCCTTTCTTTCTTTCCTTCTTTCTTTTTTCCTTTTCTTTCTTTCTTTCCTTCTTTCTTTTCTTTCTTTCTTTCTTTCTTTCTTTCTTTCTTTCTTTCTTTCCTTCCTTTTTGTCCTTGTTGTTTGTTTGTTGGTAACAATTCTATCCCCAAAGATAAGATTATCAATGGACATGTATTAGCCTCAGCAGACATTTGCTGAATGAATAAGTAACAGGTAGATAAGCGTGGCACAACTAAAACAAACTTTAGAATGGAAAGGCAATCAACCCTGACTCTTGTAACTGGCAGTGTAAAATTTGAGAAGACTCCTCAACCCAAAAGGAATTTAGTTTTGTTTTTAATAAAACAGGGTGGTTGAGTGAGACATTTTTAAGTTTTAATACATTTTCCATATATGATATGGCCTTTTTTCTTTGTGAAAATTATGTATTCCTTTAGTTTCAACCTTATTCAATTTTTATTTGATTGGGAATTTGTGAGTCTATGCAAACAACATCAATGAGGTGAATTTATGCAAATGATCTAAAAAGGCAAGAAAATGATGATGTTAAGAAATAGTCGAAAGTAGCAATTTGGGTTCTCTTACCACACTATAGCCAAGTGATTATGACATTACAGTTGTAAATAAATATTATAATATCACATTATTCAGATTATTCCAACAGCGGCTACTGTTGTTTCATTAAAAAAAAAACACAAATTTTATTTTGCAGAATACACATGATTACTCAAATTTAGTGAAGAACATGGTGCTAATTTGAAGCAGTTCTTTCCCTTAATAGAAGCTTGTCAAGTTTATTAAATTTGAATTAATTGAAAATTCCCTGGTTTTGTAATGAGATAAGGCATTAATTAGAGCCCTACATTTAACTTGGAAATGTATATGCATTTTGACCTTGGAGAAGAGAGCAGAAAAAGGAGATGATGGAAAAATAATATGATAGCAAATAGAGGCAGAGAGAGTGAGAGGAAAAAAAAATAGAGGAATGGAGAGAGAGAGAGAGAGAGAGAGAGAGAGAGAGAGAGAGAGAGAGAGAGGAGAGAAAAGCACCGATAGTGTTCTTTGTTTTTTCAATTTTTTAATGATTTGTAGCATTTTATTTTGACTGTGTACTTGTGCTTTGCTTGAAGAGAACATTTAAACAAGGTTTACACTGTCCTATGTTTCCATTGCTGCATATTGTCTGTTTTTTTCCTATTAAAAGATTTGGTGAACACATTTCTTTTATGAATGGTAGAATTTTTATAAAGGCAAAAATACCTTATGGGAGACATCAGCAGGCAGCCACATATTTAATAAAGAGGAATGAAACCAATGTTTAGACAGCAAAATTAACTTTCTATTAATGGTAGAAAATATAATAAATTATTAACTAACTATTTTTCTGAGATATACTGTCCTAAATCAATTAAACTTTTGTTTTTACTTTTGGAATTTCACTATCTTTTTCCGAGAAGCCTGTAATCATATAATAAATGTCCAGGAACATCTTTAAATTTCAGCAAATGTCAGAGCAGAATAAATTCTAAGTGAAGTGTGAGTCCTTCCTGACAGCTGTGTAAAGAGGCACTTATTTAAATGCAATTTCATATTCCTTGACTTGGAAGTGGAGTTGAGATTAATCAACAATGAAGACACCTCCACTTAAAATTTTATATTAGAGGGTAAATCTTTTTATTGTTTATTTTAAAAAAAGTATTTTATCTATGTTTTGGCTAAGTAAAAGAACAGGATGATACATTCAGGGGGCTCCTGGGTGGCTCAGTCAGTTAAGTGTCTCACTCTTGACTCCCGCTCAGGTCATGATCTCACAGTTCATGATTTTGAGGCCCACATCAGTCTCTCTCTCTCTCATGCAGATCCCACTTTGGATCCTCTGTCTCCCTCTCTCTCCACCCCTCCTCTGCTCACCCTCTCTCAAAAATAAGATGATACAGCCAGTATTTAATGTTAAATCCTATACTTTTGCTATACATCTTATTATACAGCTTACTATACATGTATGAGTGCCAAGTGATCTTTATTGTCTTATATAAATAATTGCCAAGAGAATGTAGTTGATCGAGACAGACATGTGCCTCCAGTAAGAAGCCTAACTGAACGTAAATTAAGTTCAATATTTTTATGCATACATCAAAATGATAATCTTAGATGACAACCACATATTTTGTTTACGATAAAATATTACATAGGTGGGTTGATCATTGTGACATATGTTGAAATTTGTAGTTGATAATTACATAGCTATGCACAAATATATTTTTGTATAATGATGTTGGGAATGCCAGCAAATCTCCAATGTAATATTTCAAATTTTTTTCTGAGAATTTCTAGCCCGATGCAATGTTCTACTTAAAAACAAAACGAAATTACACTTGTGCTAAAATAGTTTGGCAAATGCTGTGTGGTATGTTCTCTGCTTGAACCTCAAAATACAAAGTAGTTAATGGAATCTAGTTAGTTACTAATCCACAATTATCACAACTTTATTGACCAAGGAGTTGCTCTCACTGTGGTAATTATTGTTTTTTTCTTGTTTTCAAATTTTGTTTTATTTTGTAACGCCTATTAGCACCTGGTGGAATAGTAGAAGACCTCTGGGGTATGCTGGTCTAACTGTAAATGAGAAAATGGATAATTCAAGGTTACCGAGAACAACAGAGGGCAACATAGGAAAGGGACGTTGCAGAGTCTTTATTTTTTTATCTTTTCTTTTTTACTCCACTGAAATGGAAGTTTATTTACATAGCCCCCATAAAAATCACTGGTGCTTTTCCTACAAATCTGAATAAACATGACTATCATCCAAGGGTCCCGGGGAAAAGTACAAAGAAGAAAAACGCATCTACAGTGTCTTTCTGCAATCAGACTTCCTGCCTATTTCCCCCAGTGTTTCCTCTCTACCCACTGTCTAGGGACCCTTGGGAAGCTGTCATCCTGCTTGAAGCAGCTCTGTTCGGAATAGCACCACACATTCTAGACCCCTCTCTACTTGTTCATCTCTTGAAAACTCATCCGCTCAATTTTGCCGCTTCCTCATGTGCTTGCTCTGTTTTTTTCTGATTTCTAACTGTCTTGTTTACTTCGTCCTTTTTTAAGGCACATATTACTTCTTCTGTCATTCCTTGGCTAGAACCGCTCCCACCTTTCCTTTTTTTCACCAGAAGAAGCGAACATACCTTAACCTGAAACTTGTATTCTCCATGTTTTACAGATGCTGTACAATTCGATTTTGGGTTATCTATAATCAAGTTAAAACGAAAGCACAACTCTTCTTACTATACGTGTGTGTTTTCTTTTCTCTGTTCTTTGTTGATTTGATTTCAAACCCATGTTCATTTCATCAATCACAACCCACACTCCAAGGCTCAGTATGAATATTGGCTCTTCTGCAAGGTTCCCTGTATTCACTACTTCTTTCCAAAACTGTGTCATATTTTCTTTTGTGTGTGTGTGTTCACCCATGAATCATTAACATCAATACCTTGCTTGTTTTAGGCATAACTGCTATTTTAGGGGATTTGACTGAGATAAAATAAATTGAAAGATAAAATACCTTACTTTTATTGATACAGTCACCAAAGAAGAGTGGGGTTCAAATTTGAGGGCTATGTGACTTCTTAGCATCTTTCAGATTGCCCACCCAAATTTGGCTATATGCATGACTTTCTCAAAAATGGTCTACAAAATTGCACATCCATCTTTGTAATATAGAAACTGTATACGGTGCTGGGAACAAAACAAAGCAAAACAAAACATGATATAGGAGCAACGTTAGAGAACTAAGTCAGAAAACTAATTACTGTGGGTATAGTCAGTGTGTATACCCCTCTCTCTTTCCCCTGGTTTGATGTTCTAATCACTTATCTCATCCTATATTTAATCATACATTTTAATTAACCTTGATAAAGACATGACAAACTTGGACTTTTGATATATATGGGTATGATTGTTACATCTTCTCTAATTCCAAAGTCTCTTACTAGTAATTCATTGCATTAAATATATGAGGACACCACGGAGACAGTACCACTGTGTTATTGTGAATTTCTGTCCTATTAACATGACGCCTTTCTGCTGTTGTATTTCCATGGCCTGTCTGTGTTACTTTGCTCTCACATAAAGATTTGAATGTGCTTGTTCATAGCGAGTGTTAAACGAGAAAGGTATATTTGGGAATCATAAAATAAAATCAAGAGCCAGGCCGACTTTAAAATTCTTTAGTCCTCTTTTACCTACAATTACTTTCATCTAGCTAGACCTTGGTTTTCTCTTACTATAAGTCAAAGCATATGATCATTTTGCATTCTCACACAGAATGTTCTAGGGCGTGCATTGCTGAGGTGAGCCAAAAAGAAGTGATTTTGTATAAATGTAAGAGAGCTGATGTGCACAGTCAGAAACCTAAAGTGTAAAACCTAAACGTCTGTTTCCTTAATGGGATCTAATCTTCTTTTCAAAGCCCTGTTTCCGTCTTGTAGAGGAAAACTTCATGTTGCTATTTTATGATATTCCAGCCACTCTCATTTTGAAATAGTTTCAGACAGGTAAATAGTCCTCCAATTTCAAGTATCTTTATCACACCCACTGACCAAAATTTCCTCTGAGATTCTATCTCTCCAAGGTCCTTCTCTAGCTAATATGTGTGCTGGAGAGCAAAGGGGCAGGCATGCCTGGTCACGTCTCTCAAGTTGCCCACTGTGTCTCCCCTGCAGACATCTGTCACCTCTCATCCTCTGAAGCTGGCTTTCCTACCTCCTTTCTGCAGTCTCTGTTGCAGATAGCATTAGTGGCTAGTGTTTCACAAGCCATAGAGGGAAATTTCTTTGTCTCCTGACAAGCATCTTGGAGCTATTTGGGGTACAGCATGGGAAGCCAATTGTGGCTTATTTCAAACCATGGAAACTCACTGATACTTGGTATAGATTTCAGAGAAGTCCAGGCTGTTGGTTTTTGTTTTTGTTATTCCATTGCCACCTGCTCCCCAAACCCCCTTGGCTTGTCTTTTGCCCTGGAAATGTCAAACAGGTTCTATAGGTTAACATACTCAACCAGTGGGGGTGTAAAAGTAAGATTTTACCTGAAGCATTCTCCACCCTGGGAGCTGGAAGAAGAGGGAATTTTGACTAGGATTATCAACAGCCTTCTCAAACACAATTCCCCAAACTTCCTTCTTCTCCAAACTCAAAATCCCCTTGATCCCTTGCCATTGCCTACCTTCTTTGCTATCCTGAATGGAATTAGCTTCTCGGACAGAAGGGACAAGTTGACTCAAGATTTGGTGTCTGTGTTCTCAGTTGTAACCTACCTCCAGCTAACCACTCCCTTTTATCTCAGGATTTATGAAAAGAAAAGCCAAGCAGAAACTCTGTGAGAAGAAAAATGTCCCCTCAGATGGAAATGTCATCACACTTTAATAAAAGGCCTTCATTGTTATATGAAAAAGTACACCCCTCTCTTAAATCCTCTCTCCTATGTGTTTCTGTGATTATTAATGCAATTTTCAAGGTTCATTCCTCCTATAAAACTATGCTGTTCCTTTTTTTCCCTTCCCACTCCTTCCCTCTTTACCTCTACTCTCCTCTCCTTAACTACTTTTCTTTGCTTTCTATCTTTTCCTTTATATATGTTATTGAGAGAATCATAGCTATGATTTCCTATACATCTAGAGGAAGAAAAGACAGGAGATAGCTGCACTCAAAATCACTAATAAAAATTAATAAAGACCCAAAGGTTATTTACTTATAATCAAGCAACACCAATTCTCAACCCTCTTCCTATCTCCCCAAGATGGCTAAAATAAATCACTGTTTTCATATATTTACCCAAAGCCTATTTTTTATGCAATTATCTTTCATGACTTACCTAATATATATTCCAAATTTATTTTACCCCGGCATAACACTGCTAGGACTTATGAGGAAATATCCATGGTTATGGGCTCTAACTGAGAAAAACATGCACAAAGGATCCTGTGGCTGAACAGCATTTTATGCAGGAAAGAAACAACACGGTTGGAAGGTAAATTGTATCTTCCTACTGCATACACAGAAGAATCTGAGAATATAATGCTATATCTTTCACCATTAAATAGAAATTCCACTGATCAGTAAGTCCATAGGAATAGACTGGATAATGCAAATACAACTCAAATAACCTATTACTCATAATATTAATGACTTTTATAACTATTGCCACCTACAAGAGAAAACTACAACTCAAGTTGCCTAGAAAACAGATGTAAATTGCTCTTATACTGTTGTATATCACTTAATACATAGAAATCCATGCTTTGTTGTTCAAACAGGTAGGAGAGGAGTCTCAGCTCTGCAACTTCAAAATTGTAGGACTTCAGGAAATGCCCTTAAGTCTTGAGGTTTCAGTGTCTTTCTCCTCAGTACACATGTTAACACTGTCTCAGAGTTGCATGGTCAGGATTACATAGAATTGTGTATATAAAGTGTTAAGCCATGCCCTGCACAAACATGCTCAATAAATTTCAACTATTTCAAGCAAGACTCCTTTGCAAAATTACAGTTACGAAATTAATTAGAGATTCCAAACTGAGAGCAAGGCAAACAATAATTCTTCAAAGAACACAATGAATTGACAAAAAGTAGCTTGACACAGTAATTCTAACTGTTCTGTTTTGGTTTTTATAGTGACCCTTTGAAATTATAATCTTCATAAAAAATGTGTTTTGCTAACTATCTAAAGTAAATAGAAGAATTGAGACAATTTGCAAGACATTTGCCCATGACTGATTCCTTTTGTAACATCGCATGTCAAAACATTAAAAGTAAGCTTTTATTTTAATTAATATAAAAATCCAGATAGAACAGCCTTTGGTGCAAAAAGGAGAATGTTATTAATGGAATAGGTCAAACAGAAAAGCAGGCTGAAATGATCCAACACAGATGATCTTTGTCATATGGTCTGTGTTCAGTCTCAGATGCGAATAAGTACTTAAAAGTAATTCATGTGGTGAATGAAAAGGATCAAGCACATGAAACAAGCCAAGCACGGGAGAAATTAACATACTTTAAAACCAGCTACGATCACTGAGATGACATATCTTAAATCCTGTGTTTGTTCAGCGGAATATAACTTTGCGGCACAGACTGTAGTTCACTATATTGGGCAGGCCCCTGGTCTGTAGACCTAAGAATTTTGTGAAAGGTGCTATTTGTGAGTGCAATGTCAAGATTTATTGTTTCCTCAGTCCTTAACGTGGGTCCTTCATTTATAATTCACACGAATGGCACAGTATTTGCCTATAAGAAACAATATTATACGTTTTTAAAACCCAGCGATTCCATTCTGTTCACAAGAATGCACTTGGCATTAAACGGTGTACAGGTTGCTTTTTCAGGAATTGTGTCTTGTTGATTTTATATGTTTGAAATTCAGTACAGTACACAGATAAGATATGTTTTCCAACGAAGTTTAAATTAAAAAAAAAAAACAAAAAACAAAAAAGGACCTCACTGACCACATTCTCACCCTTTGGCTTTTTGGTATGCATTGTATCCAGAGAGAAATCCATTTTCTCAAAATCCAAAAAATATGGCAATAGACTAACTTAGTTCTTTTGCATTTATGGATTTGAGATTTTTTTCTCTAATACCTATACAATGCAACTGCTATTCTAAATATTTTTTGTAATTATTTTCAAGCACTGAGGACTATAAAAATATATAACACAGTTATAAGAATTCATTTTTCTTTCACAATATCTACAATCCTGCTGCTCAATATCTTAAATCACTTGAACATTTCTAGTATAAAGTTTTATGGAAATGCTTATATAGCTGAATTTATGGAAGGTAAATCAATTAGTGCCATTAGAATAACATACCATTAAAATAAGTTGGCAACATCTATTCTAATTTAGGCTTATTTGTTTTGCAATGCCCAAAGTTCTCTGGCTAAAAGATTGGACATTAAAAACCAACTAGCTACTCTCCAAATATACATCATTCATTTAAAAAAATTTTTTTTTCAACGTTTATTTACTTTTGACAGAGAGAGAGGGAGGAGAGTGTGTGAGTAGAGAAGTGGCAGAGAGAGGGACAGGGAGAGAAAGAGGGAGAGAGAGAGAGGGAGGGAGGGAGGGAGGGAGAGAGGGAGAGAGAGAGAGAGAGAGAGAGAGAGAGAGAATCCAAAGCAGGCTCCAGGCTCTGAGCTGTCAGCGCAGAGCCTGATGTGGGGCTCGAACCCACAAGAACCGTGAGATTATGACCTGAGCCCAAGCTGGACACTTAACCGACTGTGCCACCCAGGTGCCTCATCATTTAAAAAAAGAAATCAAATCTATCACCCTTCAAAGCATAAGAGAGTGGATCAGATCAAATCTAAGTATAAGTAGATTTTAAAATTTTAGGAGACCCGTTCAAATCCTCTCTGAAGCCTGAACAATTCACTTATAGGGAAACAAAACAACAACAACAACAACAAAAAAAAAACTATGGGCTTCTAAATAAACCAAAATATTATTGAAAGTCTCCAGTGCAGAACTCATCATTGCCTAGCACAGTCTGCCCATGGTCTAATTCTGCCTGACACAGGTATAAATTGTATGCTTTTCAAAGTCCAAAGATATACAAATTCTATCTGAAGAGGGACAGTCAATATTCCATCAAAAAAGTCAATTTTTCAAAAACAAAGCTAACAACACAAATTAGCATCTATAAATACATTTATTGCAGTGTTCTTTATTTATGTTTGTGCATATAAAATTTTGAATTCTTTTTGAACCAGTTTTTACATCTTACCAGATCCCTCGTTATAAAAGTGCAGTAAATCATCAATTTCCAAATATTATATTAAAGATTTTAAAGATTTTAAAAACTATGTCCTTGAATAATTACTTTCTCTGAGCTCAAGCTTCCTCTATCTGTATCTTGGAAATAATAATATACACACTTCATGGCATTCAAGGAGCTGAGTGGTTTTTTTAGTTTTATTAAGTTCCTCGTTCCCTGCTGGCAGTGACTGAACACTAAAAAAATTGTTGGTAATATATTTGTTTTCTCTGATGAATGTCCTTATTCTATTTTTTCTCCATTAATTCTGTCTTTAAGACTTTTCTCCTGGGTGGCCATTCTGGGCACCTGCTAGAACTGAATCCTTCCATCCTCTTGGTTTCTTTTATAACCCTTACCATATCACAGTCATTTGTTCAAGTATACGTCATTTCATCATATTATATCCCACTAGAGGACTGACATGTGACAATGTCTCATTTTTTTGTTTGTTTGTTTCTTAGTTTATCCACAATCTGTCATATATTAGATGTTCAATGAATGGAACACTAAAATGGCAATAAACAATGATCACATCAAAGTAAGTATTTCTCTACCTTCACCTTTACCCACCATAACCACATGCACCCTACTTTCTTAGGAATAGTTGCACAACGGTGTTTACCTTCCCTCTCCTTTATCCATTACATCTATTAGATCACTGAATTCAATATTTAACTGTGCTTGTCTTTTCTATCTTAAAAAAACAAAAATCACTTTCCTTTTTAATTTTTTTTATTTTTAAAATTTATTCGTTTATTTTTATTTATATTTTGAAAGAGATGGGGTGCCTGGGTGGCTCAGTCTGTTAAGCGTCCGACTTCGGCTCAGGTCATGATCTCATGGCTTGTCAGTTCGAGCCACACGTCTGAGCTCTGAGCTGAGCCTGGAGCCTGCTTCGGATTCTGTGTCTCCCTCTCTCTCTCTCTGTCCCTCCCCTGATCATGGCTCTGTCTGTCTCTGTCTCTCAAAAATAAATAAACATTAAAAAAAAAAAAAAAAGAAAGAGAGATAGACAGCAAGCAGTGGAGAGGCAGAGAGAGAGAGAGAGAGACAGAAACCCAAGCAGGGTCCGTGCTGTCAGCACAGAGCCTGATATGGGGTTTGAACCCACAAACTGTGAAAACATGACCTGAGTTGAAGCCAAGAGTTGGATGATTAACCAACTGTGCCACCCAGGGTTTCAAGACTTCTTTCTTGAAAAAAAAAATATCTATATCTATATCTATATCTATATCTATATCTATGTAAATTTTTATATTAACTTTGAGAGAGAAAGAAAGAGAGAGAATCCCAAGCAGGCTCTGTGTTGTCAGTGTAGAGCCTCACGTGGGGCTTGATCTTTGTGAGATTGAGAACTCAAGAGTTGGATGCTTAACCAACTGAGCCACACAAGCAACCCCCAAAATCACCCTTCTTAAGAATCAAATCCACTTCCTTAGCTGACTACAATTTGTCTCCTTCCTCCTCTTTACCAACAACCTTCTCCACTGTCCACGCTTGCTGTTCATCTCTTTTTACATCTTTTGCATTCTGGTTTTTCCTCCCAACAATACAGCTATCTCAGACAATCTATCAGTTGCATGTTGGCCTTGGTTTTAATGGAGTTCTCAGAAACTTTTAACACTGCTGGAAATGCAAAACACTTTTCTCTCTTGGTTCCAGAATGTTATTCTCAAGGATTTCCTCCTACCTCAACAGGAATCTCTTCTTAGTTGTTAGAACTTGCTCATTCACCTTCACCCATCCTTAATCACATTCCAAAGATCCTCTCCACTTTCTACTCTAGATCTGTATCTGAAGGGATCTCACTCTGAGTAGTAGTTTCATATTCCATGTACAATCTCATCCATGTCATTGGTTTTCAAATTTATCTACACATTAGAAACATTTGGGATGTTTGTTTTTTATATCATACTTATGCATGGATCCCTTCAAGGCCAATTACATCATGAATCTATTACATAGATTACATAGGCTATCCCTATATTTATAAAGTACCCCCCAAATGATTCTAATGTACAAACAAATTTGAAAATTCCTAGGATAGCTGATCAACTACTTTGAAAGCCTGAGTTACCATTTCTATATTAGAGACTAACTTGTCATTTCTAAATAAAACTATCCCTAATAGTCTTTAAATTTACTGTTAGATACCACACTCAACTCTCCAAACTGCAGTTTAGCTTAAGCAGCAACAAATGTAGTAGCACTATGGATATAAGAAAATCTGAATGAATCAAACCATCTCATTATGCAAACAAAAAACATGCAGAAAAAAAAACCACATTTGCATTATTTGGTTTTGAAACTGAACATGAAAGTATGCTGTTGTTAAAAAAAAAAAAAAACAAAAAAAACAAAAAACAAAAAACCCAATTGCATGATCAAGTTAACTATTACTCCCTGTGCATATAGGATGATAAATGAGGTAATATATTATGACCCAAATGGATATATTGTGTTATGTGGATTGTACACTTAATTATATGTATGAATGGCATTGTATTTGTAGTTGAGTAGTGACAGTCACATTTAAAATTAAAATCTAGAGGGGCGCCTGGGTGGCTCAGTCGGTTGAACGTCCGACTTCGGCTCAGGTCATAATCTCACGGTCCGTGAGTTCAAGCCCCACGTCAGGCTCTGTGCTGACAGCGCAGAGCCTGGAGCCTGCTTCCGATTCTGTGTCTCCCTCTCTCTCTGCCCCTCCCCTGCTCATGCTCTGCCTCTCTCTGTCTCAAAAATAAATAAAAACATTAAAAAAATTTAAAATTAAAATCTAGAGAGCTATGAATATGCATGATGTACTTATATTTGTGTTAAAAATAGGTCATATTAAACAAATATCAGAGTTATGAAAAAAATCAACATTAGCTATTCCCTCTAGCCTCTAAGTCATGTATATACATATAAACAAAAACTGCTTTAATAACCACTACTCCACCCAAAAAAGGAGCTATTAATCAAAAAAAAAAACATTTCTGAAGATTATACTGAGGATTTGAAAATGCATTGGGCTTTGAATAACACATATCAGAGAGACAGTGAATGCAGGAACACAGTGGATGAACAAAGCACACGAATAACAGATCATTATTGAGCTATTTCTTTTGAAGTCATATTGAATTTTAGGTAGTTCCTATATCTGCATTTTAAAACTTTCAACCTATGAAAGTGTCTGTTTGATCAAACTACATATGTGTCTGAAATATGCAGAGAACATTAAAGGGAAGAAAATTGTTCTTGAATTAAACGCATAGTGTCTTAAAAATTCTGCAAAATAATCTATAGGAAAAAATACTGATGAAGAGTAAGCCTTGAAGTTTAGTCTGCTTGTATATTATAATATTTTCAGAGAAGTCATTAGTAATACTTCATAAGCCTAATCTGTATATGTTTTAGATACCACACACCATTGAAGCTATAGTAGATTCTAGATATTTTAGTGCAGGAATATCTGCTAAGATCAATATAATCTCTGATAAATAGGAAAGTTACAACTAAAATTCTGTGACAAATAATAAAAAATAGCTTTATCTTAGCAAACCCCAAATCAAGCAGAATTTAAAATAAAGTGATAAGTAGATCTTTTTTTCATACAAGAAATATGTGTTTTTCCCACACTGTATCATCATTTTATTACCTCTATGTAAATGAAATGATTGTTTCTAATGGTTGCTTACATTAGTTATCAACCTTTTCCGATGGATACCCATTGTTGAAGTAACTGTCTTGGGTAGTACAATTAAATAATCAAAAAGTAAATTTTTGAGAACTGTCAGTACATTATTGCAGTGGAAATGGGCAATCGGTTCACAAGCGAAAGATTCATTTTCTACAGATTTTTCCACAAGATATTTCAAGAGAAAGTATTATTAATATTGGCATATCATAAAGTTCACGTTATACAAAGTACACTTTGGAAATTCTGGCCCAGTGTTACAAATGTTTGTGCCAAGGCTAGAAATTAGGAGTTGAAATAAGGTAAAGATCAAAGATAGAAAGAATTTCTTTTTTCTTTTTTACTTTTTCTCTTTTTTTCTTTTTCTTCTTTTTTTTTTTTTTTTTACCACTTGTCTACCCTTTGGGAAATTAAGATATAGCAGAAAGAAGATCTGGATCTTTGTAATTTGAATAATCCTCATGTTTATCTGTCCTTCTATGTATAATAAAACAGAGTATTACACGGTGAGTGTAGAGGAGAAAAATATTTTTTCCTCTACCCTTGTAGATTCTTGCTAGAAACCCCACCCCGCCCCGTAATAAAAAACAGATTAACAGGAGAAAAATAAACAGAAGTTTAATAATATGTATGCCTCTTGCATACATGGTAAAATCCAGGGAAAATGGAGTAAGTACCCCAAATGGCCTTCTTTCCTGCTAGAGGAGGTATAATTGAGCCCAACTTTCCCCAGTCTTAAGGTCCTATGCTTCACATATTTTTAGTGACACAGCTAAAAAACTTAATACCCAAATTCAGGCTATTTGGTGCCTAAATACAAGTTGTTTCTATCTTGCTTCTGAGAACACTCTCAAACTTGTCCTATAAAAATAAAAATGGGAAATATCTCTGCTGGAAGAGAAGCCTGCAGAGAGTCCAGCCCTCAATGTCCCCAGTTATGCTTCAGATCAAGTGTGCACCTCCACGGGGGCTCTAGAGAATGAGGATCACAGTCATTTGCAAGCCCTTCTGCCCACGAGTTCCGGTCTGCAATGGATAAAGATTGCTTTTGTTCAGTCAAGCTCTTTACGTGGCATTCTTATCCTCTGAGTTTATTTCCACGATGACTATTTGACTTTTCTCCGTTGGATTTGATCTCAATTATTCCTAGAACCATATTATATTGAGGTTAGAATGTTTAACTTGGATTCTTATTCAAATGTTATTCGCTTCTTCAAATTTGGTCCTAATAACAAAATTTCAGGACATTTAATATTTTTTGCTCTCAGCATTAACACAGCCTGCTTCCATCTTCCCCAAGTACACCAACTACATTATCTACTTTGTCTTTTCACCATCCTTAAGTGGGTTTATTGATTTTTACTCCTTTTAGACTAAGTCTTTAGTGATAAGAATAGACACTTAAAATAATTCGTGCAATAAAAGGTCATTCCTGGGAAACACTTAAGTACATGCTTCCCTTTGACCATGAAACCTATTACCTAAAGAAAATAAGCCACGAACAAAATTGGTTATGACTCTATAAATAGGTATGAGAATTTGTCTCCAGACATGTAACCACAACAACACTGATAGGAAATTTATTTTTATACGGATACACATCTAAACGTATGGGATTAAAATATTGTTCCTGCTTTTAAAGGTAATCATTTTCTTGTTGATATTACAAAACAATTTCATTCCTCCAATTTAAAGGAGGCAAGTGAGATTAAGAGACAAATGGATTCAATATTTTAAGAATGTAAGTGTGATCAGTTGCACTGGTATAATTGTGGTGGCCTTACAGGGACTTATCTGTTACAGTGTCATGCAGCAATCTGTATCCCTTCACCGTAAAAGGGTCCATCTCTACCTGGAAGGATTATCTTTTGTACACAAGTAAGATCTTCTCTGAAGGAATCACTTTGGAAGGAAGGACACAATTTAAGACTTATAATTAGACAGGGGCGCCTGGGTGGCTCAGTTGGTTAAGCGGCGACTTCAGCTCAGGTCATGATCTCGCGGTCCGTGGGTTCGAGCCCCGCGTCCGGCTCTGGGCTGATGGCTCAGAGCCTGGAGCCTGCTTCCGATTCTGTGTCTCCCTCTCTCTCTGCCCCTCCCCCGTTCATGCTCTGCCTCTCTCTGTCTCAAAAATAAATAAAACGTTAAAAAAAAATAAAATTCAATTAAAAAAAAAAAAGACTTATAATTAGACATAAATAGTAAAAAAGAAACTTAAAAATTAGAGTTGGAGTACAGATCAATTCTTCCCCGTTGGTGGTGGATGTTGAGAATATCTTTAATGAGAGCGGATTAGAGTTATCTTGACAAAAAAGGATTTGGTCAAATGAATGTGGGTTGAAGGGTATGGAGGAAGATAGCCATTATTATCATAATAGACAATTTAATTTATGGAATTGTCATTTGTTATGAGCAATGAGGTCAAAAGAATTTCAAACAGGAAAGTTTGGGGTCAGATTTTGGAATATTTTAAATACTAGGATGGGAAATGGGTGGGAGGGGGGAGGGGAGTGTTTGAACTTTTTGGGTACGGATAGTGATGTAATAACTACTGCATTTCAAAAGTATTATTCCGACTCTAGTGCTTAAGAGGTTTTGGATAGAGTAATGGTGAGCAGCAGAAGATGATTCAGAGACGGTTTTAATCACTCAGGCAAGGATTAAAGAGTAATGTCAGTCAATGAAACTAGAAAGAAGACGTGTATTCCAGAGAGATGATACATGTAGAATCACAAGAAAAGCTGACAAAGAAGTGTTCTTGGGGTGAAGGAAGGTGGTGGTCAAAATATCGAATTTGATTTAATAATTAAAATAAACTCATCCTTAGAAGAAACACTGTCAATCCCCCCCAACCCCAACACACACACATATCACCATCATCATGCACACACACGGCTCCTCCTACATCACAATAAAAGACAAATCTAGACTTCCATCTTTCCAGACGTGGTGTCTTCTAGATATTTCAAGCTCCTGTCACCAACACCAAATCCACCAGTACATATTGTGACCTCCATCTTAAGAACACCTTGAAAATTTGCCGTTCTCTCAACTGCCATGTGATTAATGTCATCATCCTGATAGAGTAGGCAGTTAGCTAGATATTAGCAGGGAACAAGTGCTTGAAAGATTAAGGGCAGAATCCAAGCTCCAAACAGCTGAGACAGACTCCAGAGGATACACATGCATGCTTTCCTATGACCATTCCCTTATCTATGAACCTATAGCTTCATGATAATACATTTACATTTGGATTTTAACCCTCTCCCCCAATGCAGAGAAAGGCCGCCATAACAGTTCTGACAAGGAACAAATAGGGCAAAAAACTTCCCTCCTAATCAGTAGGAGGAGTCCCTTAGGTGACTGACTGCAACTTACAAAGATAATGCCCTAACTATGACCCAAAACCTATCCAAACATTAAAAAAAATACAACCCTGACCCCCGATGGAGCTCCCACCTCTGGGCCTGCTCACTCTCCCATCTCCAGAGTGTATTTCAGCGTAAACTGCTGTGGAACCCTTGCTTTCCTAAGAGTTTAACTCTGAATTCTTTCTTGACCAAACTTGAGAGCTGAGGCCCAGGAATGGGACTCCCCATTGACAACCTCTTTTCACCTCGCCAATGGGTGATAGCTTCCTATCTGATTTTCCTGATCCCTCTGTTCCTCTTTGGTTTACTTATCTTACAACTGGCAGAGTGAACCTTGTTCAAACCTTCCAGGGCTTCCCGTCATATAGCAGAGAGAGTCACAGCCCAAATACCACTAAGCCCCTACATTACACCCTCTTATTACACCTCTGGTGCCCCACTACTCTTCCCTTTAGCCTCAGTGGCCTTCTTATTGTTCTTCAAAGATGCCAAGTACCATATTGCCCCAGTATATTTGCATTTGCTGTTTCATTTTACAGGTATAATTTATCTCAGATCGTTATCGTTATAACCCTTATTTCAGACATTTACTTTGAGGCCATTTTCCCATTGAGAACTTCTTTGACCTTCTTATTAAAAATCGAAATTTGCTGCCTCATCACTCTCCAAGCCTCAGAACCACTTTCTTTTTCTTTCTCTTATCATCATTTGATATATGCATGCTTCAACTTATTTCTTCAATTATTCTTCTGAGTCTTACCACTAAAAGAAATAGGATTTCTTGTATGTGTTTTCATTACTATATTCCCAGCACGTAGGAGAGTCTAGAACATTGTAAAATATCAGTAAATATTTGCTCAGCAAACTTATGAGAATTAGAGTGCATAACCAAGCAACTAAAATATGTAAGGAAAACATTAAGGAAGATTTGCAGAAAAATATATTAGCAGTGATTTTCATTCATATATTACTTTACGTTATGAAATAATGTTTTAAAAAGTGATTACATTTACTTTTAACAAACTCCCATCTTAGACAGGAGATAGGTGAGGTACACTGTTTATAAGACCTGTATTAGACAGGGAAAGTTTTTAGAGAAGAAAAATTAGACATGATTTCAAAGTAATGTTGAGCATAATGAATAAACTTGTGTATTATCATCTGTTTCCTTGAACAAAAACCCACTGCTGGTAAATGACAGAAAAAGGACCCCTCCCCCCATTTAGTGTAGATCCTCTAATAAATGTGTGACTACGAGCAAATTATATAATCTTACCTTCATCTAACCTCCCTCTCACACATGTTTGGATATGAAATAAGATCACATAGTATGGAGGAACTCATTAACAACAACAGACATCCATTAATTGCTTAATTGTGATGTTCAGAGACAAACATGTAGGCAGCCTTTGCCTTGGACACAATTACAATGTAAGAAAAAATACTGATGCAGAACATAGGTCGCAGGAAGACATCAGAATGAAATCATCAAACTAATTAATGAAAGACGAGTGAGGTCTTAGTGTCTATGAGCAATAAAGCAAGACATTTCCCTTTTCCTCATCAGTTTATGCTGATTATTAGGAATGAGACTGCTTGGCACATGCCTGGGGGAGGCCATTTATTGCTGTTACAATGAGGGGAAAAACCCTGATGTCAAATGAGTCCAAGAGCAGAACATTGAACAGGTGACTGGAGTATAGTGATAGAACTGAGGGCATTTGTATCATACTGAGAAAACAGCTTTGAAAAAGTAAGAATTCACAATGGAGGATAAGAAAATGGAACATGGGTGGAAAAGATGAGACACTGTTAGCCTCCAGACTGTTAAAAAACAACATTTAATTGAGTAATCTTTAAAGATCTAATTGGCTTTATTAATCAATTCATGAATTGGGCAGTATTCCATCCAGCATGTAGAGGGAGGATCTGAGAAGTTGGAAAGATTTGGAAAGAGTTGGAAAATGGAAGATTTTTATAGGAAGGATAGTGGGTCAAGAAAGCTAGTAACCAAAGGAAAAAAATTGTTAAGGCAAGATCCTCTTCTTTTAGGGGTAAGAGTGCACAGTCTTATTGTGAAGATTACCTCATTTTCTTTTGGGGGATGGAGAGGGCCCATGTGACAGATGATCTCACTGGTGCTGATTAGAAAATTCCAGACTGAGGAGCTGAAAATACAAGTGGATTGGGTATTAAGTTCCAGGTTTGTGGGTTTCCTGGGTGGCTTGGTCTATTGAGCACCCAACTCCTGAGTTTGGCTCAGGTCATGATCTCAGAGTTCGTGGGATTGAGCCCCATGTCGGGCTGCACACTGACAGTGCAAACCTGCTTAGGATTCTCTCTCTCCCTCTCTCTCTGCTCCTACCCCATTCTCTGTCTCTCAAAATAAATAAATAAACATAAATAAGTACATACATACATACTGAAGCAACTAAATAAACAAACAAACCCCGATTTTGGGAACTTGCCCTAAGTGATGCCATTTTTGGTCTCTGGTTTTCTGTTTTTAACAAGACTTAAACACATTTTTAGGAAAAAATTAAATCTGACTTACTTTTTCAGGTCATCTTTTCTCTGGAAGGGAGAATGAAAATCTTTCTTCCTGGCCCTTGATCCAAAACACACACACACATACACACACAAAACACAAAAACTCATTTCTTATACATACCCTGAAGCTTTTACTTTTTCTGCTACAAGGTATACACACTATATTTATTTTCCATTAAATTAGTTGAGTCATTTCTCAGAAGATATTTGATCTCCACTAATGTTAGATTCTGTCTTGGAGATTTGTATTAACATTTTAATTAAAAAGTGTTAATGTTTATTTAGTTTTGAGAGATAGAGGGAGAGAGAGAGGGGGAGAGAGAGAGGGAGAGAGAGAGGGGGAGAGAGAGAGAGAGAGAGAGAGAGAGAGAGAGAGAGAGAACATGAGTAAGGAAGGGGCAGAGAGGGAGGGAGACACAGAATCTGAAGCAGGCTTCAGGCTCTGAGCTGTCTGCACAGTAACCTACAGCTGCAATGACCAGGTCACGTGCACGCTGATAGTTTCCTATCCCAATACCATTTTTTTCTCAGTCCATTTGCCTTAAAGCCTTCTCTAGTACTTAAGAAGTTTCCTCAGCTTATCTTCAGCACAGTCTGACATCAAGTGACAAGAGTTGAGCCACTCCATGCAAACCTTAACCAAAGAGACACGGGGCTCAAACCCATGAACCGTGAGATCATGATCTGAGCCAAAGTCGCGTGCTTAACCGACTGAGCCACCCAGGCACCCCTGTATTAATGTTTTAAAATAAATAATATTCACTGAAATTAGCTATCATGTAATTGTAGCCGGCATGCAGAGACACAAGAGCACCCGGGGCCCCAGATTGACCAGGTTCAGTCACTCAACCCTGACAAAATCCAAAGGCAGAGAAACGAATGCTAGTGAAATAAGAAAGTAATTTATTTCAGTGAGGCCAACACCAGAAGATGGCAGACTAGCATCTGAAAGATTGCTTCTCAAGTGCTGAAAATAAATCCAGGTTTATATAAGGAGAGTGTGTGGGGGGCAAAGGTGGCTAGGTGCATACAGGTGGGCAGTGAAGGTCAAATCGATGTCTTAGAGTCCATCAAGTGGGAGGAGGTCTTTCTGGCCTAGAAGAGTCCTTATTGCTTTGAGGGGGACGAGAGGATGCTTTGCCATCAGTGTCCTCCTACTCAGCCAAGAGACAAGATGAAAAGAAGAACCCAACGAGAAATTTTGAGGTCAAGATGAAGGCAACAGAAGTTCTCTTTCAAAATGATCAGAAGATTGTACTCAGAATGTACAAATGAAGAGTAGTCAGAATGTACAAATAAAGAGTACTCAGAAGTTAATATTTTCACAGACTATGAGTTCGTACCTTGTGCCACAAATAATGGAATAGAAGTAATGGTTTCCTAGTGTCATAAAAACCAAAAATAACTTCTAAAGGTCATTTTGAATTTCTTTCACTCTCATACCGTCAACACACTTTTAGACATCTACACCAATCAGCACTACTTCGGGGATAAGATGTGTTTTACGTGCTATTCTGCCTTTGTCAAGACAAAAGGTCTTGAGAAATTTTAGTGTAATGGATTCAAGCTCATGCGTAATATACATACCTGATAAATATGCAAAAGTCATTGAATACACTGGGATCTCTGCCATTTTTGCTTTAATCTTCAAAATATACTGGTTTATTTTTTTTTAATTGAGAATAATACATGGAAAATCTTTTCATCTTATTGATGAAAGAAAGTGTTTGATCCAGCAGGCATTGGAGTTCAAATGCACAGATAAAAGATAAAACAGCAGATTACTGAAGAGAAGTTTTTGGGCTATGTATTCATAATAAGTAAAGACATGAAAAGGATGTAATATCAGTATATCAAGCATCGAGAATACACAAAGATTACAAGATACAATGTTTTTGCTGCTCATCTATAAATTTAATGGATGTTATTCTTTCATATGTAACACTCCATTGCCGATGTCCAATTTTCAAAAGATATGTCAGAATACATTTTCTCAAAGCTAGGAAGAAATCATTTTGGATAACTATTAGCATAGAACAAATAGTAGGGCATATTTTCAACTCAATTTCTGATCCTTTAAGGAGAAATGAGCTAGAGCCAATATAATAAACCTTCAAATCGTGGTGTGTAAAAATACATTCTCACATTTTTAGATATAGCATCAGGCACAAGAGTTCTCATGGTTTTAAAGGGAGTGCCACAGTTGGCCAAGGTCAAACAAGCAAGTTTGACATATCCTTCCAATGCAGATCATGTAGCTGGGGAAAAGAAATAGTCTGGCTCCAAAGAAAAAATGACTTCCTATGTAAAGTTTTTATATTTAGATAAGTGACTTTCAAAGGGCAAGACAAGGACCCACTAAGGGTCTCTTTGACTGGTGATGCCTTCTGATGTGGAGTCCCTCTATTAGAAAATAATTTCTTTTTCTTTTTTCTTTTTCCAAATGTTTATCATTTATATTTGAGAGTGAGAAGACAGAGGACAAGTAGGGAAGGGATAGAGAGAGAGGGAGACACAGCATTCGAAGCAGGATCCAGGCTCTGAGCTGTGAGCACAGAGTACGATGCAGGGCTTGAACCCACGAACCGTGAGATCATGACCTGAGTCAAAGTCGGACACCTAACCCACTGAGCCACCCAGGCACCCTAAAAACAATTTCTTTTTCAGTTGAAAGTTCCATCCACTAGTAATAGTCCCTCTTGGTTCAAGGCAGAACCTGACATTTCACTCTGGCGTTGCAATGCAAAACAACAACAAAAATCAAACCACGCCAAATCAGTGATTTTCAGTACATGCATTTTCTGATAGGTTTTATTTAATCTAATCCAGAGAAATCAAAGTCCCAGAGATTTTTATTCCCAAAACTATTGTTGACAGTAAATTGTAAAAATAGACAAAAATTCAATTTTCCTATGTAAAATGTATTTTATTTTCTGGCCATCAAGCCCCCCCAAAAAATAATTACCTCTAATATCACTTTGTACAGGTACTTATATTTTGTTAAAATATCATCCCCAGCTTTCCGAAATATATATATAGAACCAATCATGAATTAAGTATCTTATGCAGGTTTTCATGTCATGGGTATTCTTTGTGCATTGAAGAGTTGGCATTACCAAATTTCATGACTTCCATGGGTTTACCTATATAAAAAGATTACTTTAAGAATCTCTATGATTATTCATGGGCCCTCTGGAGACAGACATTTCAAAACTCTGACAGAAGAATAATATGTAAGGATATGGTTTAAAATTTTGATAAAAGGAAAATAAGAAAAAGAAGAGGGAGAATGAACAGTTTTTAAAACTAGACTATCTGCCTGAACCATTCAGGATATTATTAGGCTCAGAAGTACACTCTGAACCTAAAATTTGCAAAATTTTAGCATCTTGTAATGAAAGAGGATAAAAGAACAGTAAAAAAGAATTAGACTATCTCAATGGACTTCTAAATTTTTTTCATTTAGGGAAAGTAAAAAAAAAAAAAAAAAAGGAGAGTTTTTAAGATCATCTCTATCAAGATCATTCCATCTTTGCTCCAAAAGATCTTCTTTTTTAATTTTTTTTAACGTTTATTCATTTTTGAGAGAGAGAGAGAGCAAGCAGGGAAGAATCAGAGAGAGAGGGCGACACAGAATCTGAAGCAGGCTCCAGGCTCTGAGCCGTCAGCACAGAGCCCAACACAGGGATCAAACTCATGAACTGAGAGACCGTGACCCAAGCTGGAGTTGGATGCTTAACCGACTAAGCCACTCACCCGCCCCTCCAATGACAGCTTCTTAATGAGACTTGCTCTCATCATTGCATTTAAAGACTGCAACTCCCAACACAAATTTTACTTTGACTTGACTACCTCTTTAATTTCTGATATTTATATTGTATGAATTCTTTGTGTGTGTGTGTGTGTGTGTGTGTGTGTGTGATTGCATTTGTGCTATTTTCTGTGTCCCTCCACTGGAATGTGAATTCCATGAGGGCAGAGATGTTGTCTGTTATAGTCATGGATGTGTCAGGTACTTAGATCTGTGGCTATCACATAGGCCATATCCAGTAAACAGCCCACTGAATAAATTAACACAAGCTTTGAAAAATTCTTTCCTAGCAAATACTTTATTTTTAGTATTAGGAACATCAATATCAGCCTATTGTTTACTTAAGGGTTAAAGTGATGTTACAAAGACTCTTCGAACAAATTTTTCTGTCCTCTTCTTCTAGCTGTCTGTATAACTAACATAACATCTGGCTTTTGGGAAACCTGATTGCTGCTCGAAGTCCAGAAGATATGGAGGGCACAAACCACCTATGTGAGCCTGAAGCTTGGGCTTTTTAAGCACACCTGATTATTTCTTCACATCCTTTTTGTTTTCAATATTGAAACTTGATGAGATCTATGCTGTCTGGATGATATCCCTAGGAAATAGCTCAACCTATTATTTTTGACCAGCTGATACATAAAAACACTATTTTGGCAAATGAAAGATAAGACTTAGTAATGTGAACATATTAGGGTCATGATCTCAAAGCCCATTGTGAAAATGTAGGACTCAGTAGCTGTGGCCTGCCCTCTAGTTTTGCTGCTAGCAGATGGCTATCCGTGAGATAAGATCTTTATTTGGGGGGGGGTGTTGTTTTGTTATGAAATTTCTATTTTTAGAAAGCACTGCAAAGGGTGGGATCCAGCAAGTCCACTGAAGCAAACTTCCCTACAGACGCTAAACTGGCAGTGATAGAAGAAGAAACCAGAATTCTTCACTGCTTTCATAAAGCTGAAGGTCAGCAGCTTAAGTTAAGTAGACTAACTCAAAAATCAGCTTACAGAGTAGCATGTAATCTTATTTAGCCATTTAGAGGAAAAAAAAAAAATATCCGGTACTTATTACATGGCTGTCCATATTTTCAAAAATTGGCCAGAGTTTTCCCCCAAGTTTTACAGTAATGGTCTCATTATCCCCATCGCATAGAAGGCCAAGTAGAAACTTAGATTAAAAAAAAGAACAGAGAATTGTGAAAAGAACCAGATTAAGAATAAATGGTAGATAGAGGACTGCACTCCACATCCGTGTTACTTCAATAACCATGCTCTTTCTATAGCAACCCGGCACACTCAGTTACCAAAAATACACAATAAAAATCTGCAGTAATTACTCATTCAAGTGGGTAGATGCACGTACTTATCTTGACTTCGTTTTATAATTTTTCTAAATACAAATGGGAAACTAACGTTCTTTATGTTGATGCTACTGATGCAATTTATACTTTTGTATTGTTCAGACCTTTTTCTTGTAATACATCTTCCTATAACAAGCTGGAATTGGCAAGTTGGATGACACTAAGAAAATCACCCCTGTTATGAACACTAATGGGAAGGAATCTACTTATGTAAGCATTCATAGGTTCCTTTCTTCTGTAAATATACCACAAACTGTAATGAGATTATTTTACCCTTTGATACTTTCCACACCCAACCTCCAATCACTGGAAGAAGGTCACATACACATATCCAATAATGTGATTTATCCTGGCCTTGTATGTTTCCAGGAGAATACATTCATCTACATGAATTACGAAGAGTCTCTGCATTGCTTCTCTATTCAAAAATTTTTATTTGGTTTTCCTCTTTTTCTTTTGGAAACTCCCTTCTAAGTACCCAGATATATGTGTTCAAGATCCCAGTTTGCAAATATGTGTCAGTTTCTTTTTTTTTTTAATTTTTTTTTAGCATTTATTCAATTTTAAAAGACGAAGAGAGATAGAGCATGAGGGGTGGGGCAGAGAGAGAGGGAGACATAGGATCTGAAGCAGGCTCCAGACCCTGATCTGTTGGCACAGAGCCCGACGCGGGGCTCGAACTCACAGACCAAGAGATCATGACCTGAGCTGAAGTCGGACGCTTAACCAACCGACTGAGCCACCCAGGTGCCCCCATGTGTCAGTTTCTTAGAGATTGCTTTTCGGAAGACAGATATGTGACCCTATCATATTTTAAGTTATTAATAGGGTATTATTCGCCATTTCTTTTGTTTTAATTAAAATATATTAATGAATTAAGTGAAGTCAAAATTAATATGAGATTATAGTTCCCCCTAGAACAAGCTTAATAAGGAAATAACAATACATATACAGCACATTAATTTTCAGTCCTATTTACCTTACCACCCTAGTCTACACAGAATCTTTTATTAGAATGTTCTCTTTTGATTCACCTGAAATCCAGGCTGTCAGTTAGACATTCTTCCTGAAGCTTTGTTCTCAACCTTCAGGCTCTTGGCAACAAAGTCTCTCTGGAATTGCTTATCCCGCAGCAATCAGCCATTACCACCTTAGCAAAGGTGATTCATTTCTGTGACTATTTCCCAACTCTTCAAAGCTATAATTTGTCTTTTCTGGCACTCAAGATCAGCTGAGCCCCAAGAGTTCCTGCATCCTTTCATATGTTCTCCCACAGGGCTGAAGAATGGGAGCTGAAAGAGACAGGCTTCCCTATACTGTGAGCTTAAAGAGTCCCCTGTCCATCATGATTAGAACTCCCAGTTCTTTAGGATTTCTTTGTCAATTTGATTTTTTTTAATTCCTTTTTTTTTTTTTTTTTTTTTTTTTTGGCAGAAGCGCTTTTAGTTTCTGCTTCCGTCAGCTCTAAAGCTTAGTTCTTATTTTTTTTTTTTAAGTGTAACTACATAATTTTTATCAGAACTTAAAACAGTTCATCTACTTTGGACATACGATTTCCAGAAGTGTTTTGAGATAGTTTAAATCCTCAATAAAGAACAAAAATTGTAACACATTAAAAAGAAGCATTTTAAAACAAAACACGTAAGTGGTTAGTATTACTTTGCTATCCAATTATACAAGGAGCTTTCACTTTTAAATTTCACATTAACTGATTTAAATTCAGGGGATTCTCCTTAGTTGAGGAATTTTTTTGTACACATCTATGTCAAATTTATCCAAACTATATATTATACTATTCACCCTGTGGATGCACTTTAATCACATAAGATCAAATTTTCATTCTCTCACTTGACTCCTGAGCTTTTTAATGTACCCTTTGGTAAAGAATCAGAAATGCTGTACAGAAGAGACTTCCTGTTGGCATCCTTGTTGCAAGGACAAACATAGGAAGTAAGATGATTTGGTTCCCATGAAAACACACCTATCCCACTGCTGACATAACTGACCAGTGGCCTCAGTTACTATGAGATGCAGACTCCATTTGCATAGGAGTTAAACTTCCCACAGCACCGAGGCAATGACTGAGCATGACAGGTGCACCAAGATGGACCATTCCTGGGAAAAAAATCCTGTAAGTGGCAACAATGATTCAAGGATTGCCTGATAGCCTCACTAGAATTTTCTTAATACCATGTGGCACTTCCTTCCTTTCCTCTCTTCTTTAAAGGATCAAACTTCCATCATGATCCAAAGGCTCTCCCAGACATCTCCAATTCCTCTCCCCTTTTCCTGAATAAATGTCCTCCTCATGTAATTCCTCCCTGATGCCTGCACCTTATACGATCCAGCTAATATAAATGAAACTGTCCTCTGTGTCGAAAATAACTGAGTGCAGTTTGTCTCTCCCCACAACACTCTGGCAACTTTACTGGCACCCTTATGAAAGCAACTATAAACCCTTGATCATTTTGGTGTTGTTGTTGTTGTTGTTGTTGTTATTCTCTGGGCTTTTCCAAACCTTCCATATCTTCTCTGAAATGTTCCATACATATCCAAGCAGCATTTCACGTATGAATTCAACACAGCCTATATGAATGAAAGATCATTTTCTCTTTCAATTACAATGCACTTGGTTGAAAAGTATGGGTTGGCCATACAGATATTACACCTGTTTGGTTCAACATTAAATTATTCTGTAAGATCCTTTACTCTGCGACAGATATAGAAGGCTTTGGAAAATGTATCTCTCTCATTGACTATGATTAGAATTACTTTTACTGGGTGAAAAAAAAATCTGCCCTGTGATACATTTTCTTATTGGCAATCAAATTCTTCAGGGAAAATTATTTTTAAATATTTGTATCCAACTGTTTATGCATCTGAAATTTTACCAAAATTTACCAAAATACAGTAACCCTAATATTTATATATGACTTGCCGCTAATGTGTCTTTAATTATTATTATTATTATTATTATTATTATTATTATTTTAACATTTATCCACGTTTTGAGAGACAGAGTATGAACAGGGCAGGGGCAGAGACAGAGGAAGACACAGAATCCGAAGCAGGGTCCAGGCTCTGAGCTGACAGCACAGAACCCAACGCGGGCCTCAAACTCACAAACCATGAGATCATGACATGAGCCAAAGTCAGAGGCTCAACTGACTGAGCACCCAGGCGCCCCAATATGTCTTTAATTATAAGGTAGTACTCACATGGGGACTAATAAAAGCACAAGAGCAATGTTGGCCACATATCATTTTACATCTTTCATCGCTCCAATCGTGAAACTTGGGCAATGCTACAGGTTAACTAGCAGGACAGGTATGCAGTTAACCTCCTACCCTAAATAGAAAACATACTTTCTTTGCAAAACGTGTCCTTATACTGATTTAAAATAAGAACATCAACATATCAATTTTCTAATCAAAGCCTTAAAATTTGTTTAAAAAATGAGTAGGGGATTAAAAACACTCTCTCCAAAATAAATCTCAAATGCATACAGAAGAAAAAGCAGTTAGGATGACATATTAATGGTAAATAAGGAGTACAATTCATTTAAAATGAATATTGATTATTTTCACAGCATGTCGCTGAAATCAAGATAAACAGAATTTTTCTTCATCAGATATTGAAACACATCAATTGAGTTAAAAACCACATGGTGTTGAGAGTAAAATAGTCATGTGAACAGAACTGAGCAAGAACTAGAGAAATGGATCCAAACATACCTACATATGTAAAACCATATGATAAATATATAAATCGGGCGCCTGGGTGGCTCAGTCGGTTAAGCGGCCGACTTTGGCTCAGGTCATGATCTCGCGGTCCGTGAGTTCAAGCCCCGCGTCGGGCTCTGTGCTGACAGCTCAGAGCCTGGAGCCTGTTTCAGATTCTGTGTCTCCCTCTCTCTGACCCTCCCCCGTCCATGCTCTGTCTCTCTCTGTCTCAAAAATAAATAAACATTAAAAAAAAATTAAAAAAAATATATAAATCAATTTCAGGAAAAAATGAGCTAATTCACAGGTTAGAACAAAAGGTTAAGAATTAAGAGAAAATGCAACCATTTACCTAAACCAGTCTGAGAATTAAAAAATTCTAGGAAGAATTAAATATGTATATTCACATGAAAACACAGTAGGGTGATGAGCGTAAGGAAAGGTGATAAGCCTAAGGAAAATGACAGATTTTTAAGCCTGACTCCAAAGGTGGGAAGGAGTTGATTAAGTTATTTAACAGTGTATATTTTAAAAAATAAATTAGAAACAAAAGGAAGGAGCAGGAAAAATGCTATACACACATTTCAGGTAATTGAAAAAAAATATTATTGTATTTCTATGGCAAAAAAAGGTCTAGTAACTTTACAATACACACACACACACACACACACACACACACACACACACACACAGCAACACACACATATGTCAAATACCCTGAAAGAAAATTATAGAAAGAACAGAAATAACAATCCCTAAGTTGTCAATTTACATACAACAGCTGAATTTAAGTGCCTCCTATGTCACAGAAATCGTTCTCGGTACTGGGATAAAAATAGAACAAAACAAAATAAACGTCTACCATTGGAGCTTACATTCAAATAGGGAATTCACATAATATAAATCTGTTCAATGGAATCCAGGCCAAATAGTTCAAAGTCATTTATAACCAGAGGAAACACGATTTCACATGACATTTGACTTATTTGTTATCAAATGGTAAATGATGAAAAATTCTAATTAAAGCTAGTATTTTTGTTTGTTTGTTTGTTTAGTAGGGAACTCACCCTCCTGAGTTGCTGGTAGGAGTTTTTACTAGAGTTAGCTTTCTGGAGGACAATTCAAAATGCTTAGAAAAATGTGTAACATCTGGTCAAGCAATACAACTTATAGGGCCAGAACCTGAGAAATCATTCAGCTGTGCCCCAAGCTATATATTAAGGAAGTTAATAGTGTTTTTCTTTTAAGGTGCAAAATTGCAAACAACCTAAATGTCCTAAAATATACTGTTAATTTGAAACGGATGCAGTAAGTGCATTTATATATATATATATTTTTTAATTACTAGATGGTCACAATATATTTTAAGTGAAAAAAACAAGCACATTTCAATATGTTTAGTGAGATTTTATTTTAATGCCTACACACATACACAAATAATTCCAAAATATTTGCATTTTCAAGCCTGCTGGTAGATTTGGTGATTTGGTGATTTATTAGCCATTTTTTTGGTGAACATTTATACCGTCTAACACATCTATAATTAGCATGCTTTACTTATTTAATAAAATCATAAAAGCTTTCTTAAAAACTGTACTTTATGTTGAGACAATCTAGTAATACAACCTAGAGATTCGAATTTGGCTTTCATACGGAATGTAAAGCATTTAGAAGCTTTATTTTTAGAGCGTTTGTGCCTTTGGTGAGTTCATGTTGTTCTCACTCTGGAAATCACTAAAAGAAAGATCTTCCCCATAGTACTTCCTATTATACATTTTCCTTGTAAACTGTGGCCTTTTAAATACTTAGCATTCTCTGAACTTTGTGCCCCTGTCATTTGCTAAATTATGTGACAAGAATAACAATGTCTAAGTGTTTTATCTACTTTTATGAGTCAGACTCAGTCTCAGCAGGTTTTATTAAACATCCATTAAACTTCAACTAGGGTTACGAATTAGTCCATTTTAGTAAACACAGTAATACTTTTTCCAATAGTTTTCTCTGAAGCATTTCATACATATATATATATATATTTTTTTTTTTTTTTTTTGAGAGAGAGAGAGAGAGTGAGAATGAGAATAGGGAAGAGGAGCAGAGAGAGAGAGAGAGAGAATCTTAATTCTCGCAGGGCTTATTTCACAACTGTGAAATCATCACCAGAGCCAAAATCAAGAGACTGATGCCCAACCGACTGAGCCACCCAGGTGCCCCCCAACCCCAGTTACATATTTTTAAAAAGCAACCTCAAATCTTTTAAGAACCATAACACTCAGCCTCTCAATAAAATATCTGCAACTTGGGGTGCCTGGGTAGCTCAGTTGGTTAAGCGACCAGCTTCAGCTCAGGTCATGATCTCATAGTTTGTGAGTTCGAGACCTGCATCTGTCCTGTCAGTGCAGAGCCTTCTTTGGATCCTCTGTCTCCCTCTATATCTGCCCCTCCTCCCTCTCTTTCTATCCCTCTCTCTCTCTCAAAAATAAATAAACATTAAAAATATCTGTAACTTATTTTTTCACACTTTGTCGTCAAAGTCATCTGTGATTAGAATGACCAAAAAATATTCATTTTTTTCTATCTTGTAAAGTTCAGGTATACATTATTATTTATAGCCTTATTTACAGCTTTGGGTGAATATTGTTAGACTATTGAGGAAATCAGTAATTATCTCCTTTAAAAATCCATCCTTGTCATTCTATGAATTTATCATTAATCAACGATAGTTTACAATGAATGAACACAATCAATACAAAAATTTTGAATTAATGGCATCTAAATTATTGGAACCACAATAAACTACTAGGTAAACAATAGAATAGAGATTGAGCAATGAAATTGTATAAATTCCAAACTACCAATTCTCTCTTCAGCTTAAAAAGATAACAGACCTATGTGGCTAAGTTGCATCTCTAAAAATAAATTCAAGGTTAATCCTTGCTCTAGATGGATTAAAGACAGGGCAACCTCTTCGCATTGGCACGGTTTTCTGAACATGTTTGAAGATTTATGACTGGGAATCCTGCCCTAAGTAAACACATTTGATATGTGAACACGGACTTTGGCTATGACACCTTCTGCTCATCTGTTAGGTTGGCAACATTCCTGCTTACAATTTGGTTGGAATTCTGCCTCAGGGTTTAGATGCCAAATGGCAAGATTTTAAATAAGACAGTGCGTATAATGCCTCCCTGTTGTGGGCGGAATATCCCTTATAACAGGATTCAAGCAACAGCATAAAGTCTGGTTTGATTCTTTATCACAACAGTTGGGCAAGGGTTCCAGATAACACACTTAGAATAAATATGCTAACATTATATTTCTATCTCTGAATAAAGTTTGTCTTTTTTATAGATCATTTCTCTGAAGGTGGCATTATTATCATTATTGTTCCAATTGCCATTGTTATTATTTTACATTTTATAAAGCTAAAGCTTCTTTGTAGACCTGTAAAGGGCTATTTTTTTTTTAATACGGAAATCAGCAACAGAAACTACAAGGATTTCACACACAAGAATTTTATAGCTAACATACATATTCAAAGACAGAATTCTTTTAAATTGTAATAAAGTAACCACAAATGAATTTATTTTAATATACCCACACACAATAAAATACTATAAGACTTTAAAGTGTACATACTGGTAGAATATGTATTTAAAGAAGAACTAAAAGTAAATATTAATAGAAAAAAATAGAAAAATCACTTCAAACTTTAGGTCTGTAATTCTTTTCATCAGTATAACTTAGTTCTATAAAGTGTTCATTTATTCATTTTTTATTTCTTAAAACAGTGTGTCTGAGTTTTTGATGTTATTGTCTCAAAAGAAAAACTTTAGCAAAGAAATTGAATGTTTATTAGTGTTTGGAAAGAAACTCTAGGAATGTTTGTATTAGTATAGCATAGAAAGCATCATTTTATATGTCGAATTTAGAACTGAAAAACCAATACAATAATTAATTACTAAAGATCAATTTATAAGCTGTACATCATTTTAAACAAATAAAAAGTCAATCAATGCCATCTTTCATTAAGTATGATATTGTCATATTTAATGTCTTCAACTAGATGACTGTTACAACTGCTTTATAAAATATTCAAATAATTATAGATACATATACATGCTCATCAGAACCATGAAAACCATAAATGAATATGTTGAGGGTGCCTATCCTTGCTAAGACTGTGATTTAATTTGGAACTATTTTTGCCATCTGTGTACTGATAAAAGATAGCTAAAAAAACTTGCTTTTATATTAGCTTAATAAAACTGGCTGATTGGGAAAGCAAATCTATTGAAAACAAAGACCTAAGTTGGTATATTTTGGCTTTTAATACTGGATCTTTATTACTATTTACTAGTTCATTATTCAGATTCCCAGTATATAGTTTTGTTGTTTTTATTTTTCAACTAATCAAGCCTTTTTAAATTAATTGAAAGTGCATTATTTTAGGTTATTTACATGTGATCAAGCTAGTTATAAGAAAATTTTTAAACATGGAATATAGTATATGATCAATAAACTTTATGAGAATGAATAAATCAGAATACAAAAAAATACCAGCCAAACATTTACCTGATGCAACTATACCTGAAAGACTATTTTAACAGACTATAAACCAATATGAGGAAAATAAATTACTATTTACATTCATGCCAAAGCTAATCATGCACATTTGATAATCTAAAACTGAGGGAAATATACTAAAGTGTTATTCCCCTAAAGTAAATTAGCATTGGCAAATAAATATCAAAGAATGTAATTAAGTTAGATTAAAATCATAAACATTTGCATTACGTTGAATTTTTTTGTTTGGTCTATAGACGTGATTCCTTTTAGAGGAATATACATATGACTCAGAATATTATGACAAACAAAAACATAAATAAACACAGAATGTACAGCACACTGAGGCAAAATTTCTCACGTTAGATGGGATTGAGGACCAATGGAAATGAACTTTTAGATGAGAAATTAATAGGAGGGAAGGCTATTCAAAGATACTACTGATACAGAGCTAGGGACGTATTTGAGGCAAATACTCAGCTACAAAATTATTCTCCTCTCTTTCCCTCTTGCTCAAGCTTTCCCAAGTAGCAGATCTGAGTCACTTCCTTTTCTCTGGCCCTATATCAATAAGTGGCATCAAACTGCATGTGGAAGTTATGCACTGAAGGTGATTTCATTGCTTTCAACTTACGTTAGGTGGATGAATGCATCATTAACAACGGATAAACAAGGTAAATTATGTATTAGGAGAAAAGATAATTAGTTCCTTTTTAGTCACATTGAGTTTAACATGTCTGTGGGACAATCAATAGTGATCCCTGGCTAGAAATTAGAGATACAGATCTGAAGAAGAAATACAAATCTGAAGAAGGAATTTTTTTTTCTCTTCTAATCAAATGCCAACTCTACATGGAATATTATACATTTGTAGCTTTAGCCCCAAATGTTCCCTTGAACCCAGATGTTCCTTTTTATTCTGCATTCTCTATACAGGATCGGGAAAAAATATTGCTGGGTTGCATTCAGATCGGACTTTAGTAAAATATACAAGGTAAAAAGGAAGACGATGGGAAGGAAGCTTGGAATACAATGTGAAAGTAATCACAGTCTTAGACTATGTGGTTTTTGGTGGAAATGTGATCAAGGAAGAACGTTGTATTCTATGTTCCAACTATACCAACCTGTGTCACCTTATATGTATTCCCAATATTATCCCCATGGTTATCACCCTCTCTAGTCTAGATTATTATTTCAGTTGCCTTCTTATTCCAACACTTCCAATTGATCTTAGAGCCCCTGTGAAAATAAATACAAATGCATTTAGATTATGCCGCTGCGTTGCTTAAAAATCTGCATTGTGTTTCTTCCCCAACAGATCAAGGTTAAAATTTAACCTTTCCTTGTATACCCCTGGCCCTCTCTCACAGTGCATCTGTTTCCTAGCCTTTCACACTTGTGTATACAATGGTGCCTAAAGGGCACTCCATCCTTTGTTTATCTGCAAAACTCTTGACCGATTCAAGACAGATCCTTATTTATCCTAGCCAGATACAAATGTTTTGTTTTCTTTCAACTGTCTTAAGACTTGGTTGAGTATCTGCATTATCACAGTCATCATTCCATGTGGCCATAATTTGTAATAAGATAGGCAACAGGACTCAGTTACTGCTTTCTACCAACTGTTGTGCCAGATGCTTGAAAAATAATATTAAGGGGCGCCTGGGTGGTTCAGTCAGTTAAACGTCCAACTTTGCTCAGGTCATGATCTCAAGGTTTGTGAGTTCGAGACCCGCATCGGGCTCTGTGCTGACAACTTAGAGCCTAGAGCCTGCTTCATTCTGTGTCTCCCTCTCTCTGACCCTTCCCCCCTCATGCTCTGTGTCTGTCTCTCAAAAGTAAATAAACATTTTTTTTAATTTAAAAAAAATTAAAAAATAAAAATAATCTTGAGTTATGCATTACCATTTCCATTTTGCAAATTAGAACACTAAGATCCAAAAAAGTAAGTGATTTTACAAAGGTGATACAGCACCTATTTGACAGTACTGAGGGCAGGACCCAAGTTTCCCAAAGCCTTTGAAGATGCCATTCTCTTGTCCTAGTCTCCAAACATAAAGAGGTTGAGCCTATTAAAGTCAGGAGATATTTTGGGTATTCATTTAATATTTCTTATAACAAACAGAATCATCTATTTGGAGCCTCAGTGAATAATTGCTGATCTAACCAGCTGATCTAATCATCCCCTACACCCAATGAAATAAGAAATACTAATTAGACCTAGATCATCTGGTTCAACCATTTGCCTTTCAAGATAATTAAAAATGGAATAAACACAAATATAAGGATACATGACTAATGTATGGGGATACATAATTTAAAGAATGGTGGAGCCCCTTGTGGATTTTGTGAAGGAACAGAAAATACAGAAGAGAGAATGATTTTCCCTTAGGGATTTAGAGCTGGTCGAGACATCAGAACATGTGTTTTCACATTCTCAATTTAATGTCTTTTAAATACCAAATCTTAGACAATGATTATGTATAGACATCCTATAACCATCCTATGCCATATCCATATCCATTTATCTAGATCTACAGTGATTAACATGTACTATGTAACTATTTCTAACAAGAATTTCTTAATAGTTTTAACAATACGAATGCACAAGTAGAATGTTATTTGGGGAGACCCACTGTTCATGAAACCCGAATATTAAATTTTTGACAAAAAATAAATTGGTAGCTTTTTCATGTCTTTAAGGTTCAGGGGAAATGTTTTCTGATGATAGACCAGGCAGATGTTTTGCTAAGTGTCTTTCTAAAACAGAACAAGTGTATAAAATTTATTCAAGGATATCTACAGCGGCCCTATTAATTTTAGTTGGTAGCTAAGATAATTATGCCTGCTCTCCTGTGGAAAGGCCTGTATAATCCAACATTACTTCAAAATATTTAATGAAGTTTTCCTTTTCCCAATCTTAGTTTTAGATATATTAAAATTGTCAGGTCATAGATACATGTTTAGCTGCCAAAGTTTGTTTTCCCATGCTTCTTGTTATACTTACTTAATCATCAATAGTAACTGATTCTCTTTGATAAAAGAAGTAAAACTACAGGGTTCCTGGTGATTAAGTCAAAATTTATCTTCCTGAACACCCTTGCTTACAAAATTCACAGTCACTTCAGAATTGTTTTCTAAAACATCCTGACTGTATATCGCGTAGGTATCTTTGAATTCTGTATTGCTATCTAGCCAAAATCCTGGCAACTAACCAGCTTTTTTTCCATTTTATTTTTCAATTCTCTGTACTATTGAAAATAAACCTTGTATTTCTTCCATATCAGTTACACATGATATTCCTTCATTTAGGCATCATTTTCCCACTTCTGTGCAACAGCTTCTCAGTATGAAGTGTGGGTTGCCCTTCCATTGTCTGGGTTCCCAATGACAAGTCGCATTGGATGCTCTCTGAACACCTTTCCTCAGTTTCCCTTTGTCTTTAAATTATTTGTCTCTCACAGATTCACTGAATACCCAGTTCAAAACTCCAGCAAAAGCACCTTCTTTACTCATGATCATCACAGGAAATGTAAATAATACATATACTAATGTATTTGATTATTTCAATGGAAATATTATAGT
The DNA here is from genome assembly GCF_046562875.1 of Panthera onca. Taxonomy (NCBI): domain Eukaryota; kingdom Metazoa; phylum Chordata; class Mammalia; order Carnivora; family Felidae; genus Panthera; species Panthera onca. The sequence continues at coordinate 16,406,628 of NC_138339.1, forward strand.
CTTTGTCAAATTTATCATGGCTAAAACTAAATTTGTGATCCTCCAGACACACACCCCCTATCTCCTGTGCTCCTTATCTCATTTCACAAGATAGAAAGCCTAGAATAGTGATTGATAGGTCTTTCTTGCTTACCCATTTCAATCAATCACCAACTCCTGCTGATTCAGTCACCTAAATATCCCTTAAGTCTACCCACTTTTTTTTCCCTATCCCATTGACATATACTCATATAGGTCACATTAACTATTACAATAACAGCCTAACTAGTTTCCCCACTGTTATTAATGGTCCTCAACCGTTCATTTTCCACAAAATGTAGTTCAGTCATGCCTGTGACAAGCAGTGGTGAAGAGTCTGTATCCATACTGCATAATTTGGAATCAAACTCAATCACTTACTTGTCTTATAGTCTTTAGCTAATGACTCAACCTCAGGGCTTAATCCTGTTCTCTAAAAATGAGATAATCATAACTCTTTCACGGGGTTGTTGTGGAGAATAAAAAATAAAGAATTAAGTAAAAACACTTGGAATGGTTCTGGACTCATATTAAGTGCTCAATAGATATTGGACAACATTATTTCATTGAGTCCATGCATTTTGATTTAATGCCTAATATGTAGAAGTTATTGGACTAGTACCATAGGTGCTAGTAGGTAGCGTAGAATGGTTCCTCCTTCCTCGAGGTGACTTGGGATCCTTGGAATTGTCAGGACACTTGGGGCATGGCTGGAGGTAATGATTTACCTAGACAGCCATCCTTGTTATACTTTCTTTCTAGACTAGACAGTTCACGTCCATAGGCTTTTCTTAAAAATTACCCTTCTTTATCAGTCTCAGGTATGTATGGTTTGCACTATCATTGTGATGTTGAGCCATTTCCAAGCAGCTTCTAGTGTCTCTTGGGATGATGATGATTAGCTTAATAGCTCTTATGTTCTAAATAATATGGGTTGCTAACACAATGGGTATGAGCTGTCCATTAAATGTGAGGAGTTGCCTGAGTGATGGTAAGTAGTAGCTTATTCAAGATTGATCTCCCACTGGTTAGCCTCCCAGGAAAATATTTGGCCTCTGATAAAGACCTAGGGCAAAATAGGCAATGCCTCTGGGTTTAATGAAATCAATCTTGGCCAAGGCCCCAAAATCCTGGTCCCTATAAGAGCAGATGAGGGCCTTGGGCATCTGCTCATAATGAATGATATAGCCAACACTACCATTTAGCTTTCCAGATCACATAATTGTGATCACAAGGATTGGACCCCAGTGTTTGATCATACCAAAGAAAGGGTTAATATTATACCCAACTTCCAATGCTAAGTTACAGGGTAGGGTTAGAGTCAAGCTTCTACCATGTCATATTTCTCTGTGCCATAGCCCTGATCATACCAGAGAATAAGCCTCACCCCTTATTTGTGTAGCTTAACTGTCTACAGCTCCAGAGCAGGCCCTCCCAGAGTCAGAAATGACTATTTGATCTCTGTGTGCTGTCCTAGAAAGGGCAATGGAGACACACACACCTGCTATTTCTTTAAGTTTCCCCTATGAATGTTTCTCTAGCAGACCTCAAGTGAATGCTATTTCCCATTGCCCCTTTTTGCACAACATGGAATAAGGGAATTTTACAGTCCATTGTGAGTAGTAAACTGTGTACAGAGCTTATAAGACAAGAATCACATTTGTGCATTCTCTTTCCACATACAAGCAACTCCTATACTCTTATATTCTTTATATGGTAATATTCATATAAAAATATGCATAAAGGAAACGCAAAATACAGTAAAAACAAAATCTGGTGATACTTTATAGCATCTGTAGTTCTCATCTTGCTAAAAATTGGCAAGTAAGTAGAAAGGGGATGCGTATTCTTTTCTTTTAGGATCACTGATTTAGGATTATTCTTAACTTGGCTGTATTTCCTCAATACAGCCTTCTTTTGCTTCCATAAAGACATAGAATATTCCTTAACATAAAAGATGTTTTCAACTCTGACTGTACATTAGAATCAACTGGGGAGCTTGAAAAAGCATTGACGTTTAATCCCTACTTTTAGAGATTCTGATTTAATTGGTCTGGGGTGCAGCTAGGGCAAAGGTATTTTTATATGAATCCTTAGATGATTCTAGATAGAAAAAAGATGAGAACTGCTGACATAGAATTTAGGGCTTCAGGACTGCAATATGCAAGCACTTACCAAACATATCTTGTTGCAGAGAATATTGGAAGTTTCTATGGCCTTTCATATTATGAGCATGATGTATCCAGAAAAGGATGTGTAAGAGGTTCAGTATTACAGAGTAAGAAGAATACTGTGCCCCTAGAATGAAATGGAATAGTGATCTGAGGCTTACAGTGGAACTCAATTTTTTTAATTAGCTGGAGACTATTTCATTAAATGTGGTCATTTTACTTTCTTTGGAAGAATTATTATTTGTGTTTAAGCAGTTCTTAAGATCGAGAAATATGACTAGTGTCCAGGACAGAGAAAAGAAATATAATCTAAATCTAACAGCCAGAAAAAAAATGGCATAAGACCATACCATCCAATGAAAAACAGAAGGAGAGAGAAAAAGCTTTCTAGCATCATTTAGATGAGCTCATTGACAAGGAAATATTTCATATCTGAATTATTTGAGGATAGTGAATTTATTTTAATGCAGCAGTTCTACTTTTAAATTGAAGTAAAAAAATGTACCTTTTTATACCATTATCATTTGGCTTTGGAGAGGCAGTGCTAAAACTTGATAAATTTTAGCTTTCCAATCTGAGCATCTAACTTTGGCACAAAAAGCAGAGTGTGAGCATTCAGCACTGGCATTAAAGCAAACAAAACCCCAATTCTAGTGCCAATACCAAGTGCACATTTCAAGCCCTATCCTGGGAGCTGGCATATAATTCCATAAATTCATTGCCCTCCATCTGTGTATTGTCACTCAGCTCCCTAGTCAAGCAATAGACAGAGCTTCAAAGATGATGCCCAATGTTCTGTTATAATTTATTACTCTTTGAATTTTCCGAACAAAGGTCATATTCACTATGGACCTATAGGAGTTTGCTTTCTTTTACTTTCCCTTTTTCTCATTATGCTCGGCTTCTTCTTTCACCTTGGGACTCAGCTTTCACTGAAGTTGGAAATAAATCTTTTTTTTTTCTTTCCCTCCTTCTTAGCTTGCCCTTCCTTGACTGCTATGGAAACCAAAAAAAAAAAAAAAGAAAAAAGAAAAAGAAAAGAGCTATAGAAATCCCATAACACTGATTCCCGCCCCCACTCCTTGAAAGGAGGCTGGAAGAGTTATTGAAGGTCTCTTAAACCCTAACATAGGCTTAAATGGCAAAATAATAATAATACTAATAACTAAATAAAAATAAAAGAAGGAAATGTAGTTTCACTTGAATTGGATCCAAATTATGTTGGCTGTTATCCACCTGCAGGGTGGGAGAGAGAGAAGTTGACAACATTTGTCTCTCATATATATGTCAGTATATATATCTTATGCTAATTGCAACCAGCAAAAAGAAGGAAAATTTAGAAAGAGAAAAGACGTTATCTCAATAAAAAAAAAAAAAAAGGACCATGCACTTGGCATCAGAAATGCTAGCTTTCAAAGTCAGACATCACTGGCTTCTTTCTTCATTTGTTTTACTTACTATGAAATTCTATGTGACTAAGCCACCTTTTCTGATGGTTAAGCCCCTTTTCCACTGTAGAAAGGAGTGCAGTGCAGAGGAATTATTGGAGGATATGGATAATAAAACACACAAACAAACAAACAAACACTTTTTTTGAGCATATTCCCGGAGTCCAGTGCTCCATTTCACAAGGCTCTGCCATGTGTGACTAGCCAAGACCTTCTTGTATTGCTTGTTTGTCCGGTTGTTCATGAATAATATGGGCATCGCTGATTTGGAAATCATTTGGTGTTAGAAGCAAGAAGCAAATGAATGCAATAGAGTAATTTACAAAAAAAATATATTCTTTTAATAGTGAAATTCTAGTTTTTATTAATGCCTTATATTTCTAGAGATGTATAGCCTTCAAAATTCCTCCCAATAAGGATTTAATACTGTCTCTTTTTAAAGCAACATGGATAAAAGTTGCATATTTGGATAAATTAGTTGATCACTATCATTATCACCATCATCATATATAATAAGCATGCCTCTAATGGATTTGTGTCTATTTAATTACTTTATAAACCTTTGCCATAGTTACTAGTATTTCTTTAGAGATTAGGAAACTGAAGTCCAGGAAATTGAACCAATCAGTAGGCACAAGAGCTAGAATCTATATCTAGCATTGTAGAACCATCACACATAGTCTTACTTTTTATGTTGATGGTAGAATAATTGAGATTATTAATCTCACTTGCTCATAAATTATCTATTTGTACTAGATGCTATAGCAAGTGTTGAGTACAAAATGTTGAAAAGACACACATGAAGATTATGTAAATCATTGTTACGACAGACATAAGCGGATGATATATTCAAATGCATATTTTCAGAAGATCGCTCTTCCCACTTTGTGGGAAATGTTTTGGGAGTTCGATGAGAGTAGTGGGTGTTACATATCAGAAGAACATGTAATTAGTCCACAACAGATCCTCCAGGTATAGAAGAAGGTGGGAGGAGTAGTGATGGGAGGGGTTTGTGCTCTGGGGGGTAAACAGGGGAAGGGAACTTTCTGAAAGATGTAGAGGTGGTTGAATGAGTTGGGGACATGGTGAAGAAAATAGAATCAATAATAATGACAGAGATCTTACAGGAACAGCTGTGTGGTGGGTAGAGCAATTTATAAGTTAGCAGATAGAGGTAGATTGTGGATCGATAGTTCTGTTTTGCAGAAAGTTGGCATTCTGAAACATCTCTCCAAGTAGAGAAGTCAATTAAACAGCTTTTAAGTGAGTGTGAACATCAGATAAATGGTAAGGTGGAGATACCTATTTGCTAGTCTCAAAAACAGAATGTAGCAATGGGAGGCAATCTTTCAATTTGGCAAAATGGAAAATTACAAAAGCATGTTTTGATGCATGGTGGATGAAGAAGCCTGGATGGAGTGGCACAATGTGTAACTGCAATTCAAGAGCAAAAGGGACACTCTACTAACATTTCTTTCTAGAAATGAGTTTGTGATGGGGAACAAAAAAATAAGAACATAACTAGAGAATGTCAAGCGTATATCCTGGATGTTATAAGATAGAAGACAATAAGCACGCTCACGTGCTAATAAGAGATTTGGTAGAGTGGGAGAGAGTGCAGAAAACGGAAGATTCCTAATGGTGTGGAGCTTTTGAAATCTAGAACGGTGATGGGGTTCCAACAACTAGTTCACACAAGGCATTTGACAGAAGGAAATCTCTTCTAGGGTAAGAGAAGAGCAATGGGTGAAGAGGCTAGAATGAGGGTAAGTTTGAAGCTTTGGTGATAGAATCATCAGAACGGCTTTTATTTGGATCTCAGCAGTCACACTATCACCGAAGGAAAAATTCGAATCCTACTTTTGAATATTTTACATTAAAAGCAAGATCTGTATGACTTAGTAATCTCTGCCTCCATTGCCACACCCAGACTGCCTCAACTCAGGCTCACTTCTTCAGACATCTACAGAAGAGACAAAGCCAAGTCAACGCTGAGTGAGATGAATCAGAGGTGGCTTTGGAAGGAGGGAAATACCTATTGAGTAAATATCTATTACAGAATTCAGTGAGACTGAAAGTTATTGATTGGGATCTCTCACTATCTGAGGTAATTAGAAATAATTCCCTGTATTTCACAAAGAACCACAATGGTTAAGATTTCTCCCTTATTTTACAGAGCAATCACTGAAGATACTCCTGAGTTTTCTAGCTCTTTAGAACATTCTTTAGACCAATTTGGTATAGGCCAGGCTTTTCAGAACCAAGAATCATCAATGCAGACGATAAACTGAACAAAACTCCAGGGAAAGAAGAGACTATATGAAAAATTAACTTGGGAATACTCCTTAAGAAATAACAGTAATAATCATAGTAATAGCCATGACAATTAGTATAAAAATCTATTCAAAGCAAAACTGATGAGAATGTGTTAATCCGAAATAAGAATCAAATTAATTTTACAGATTGTGTTATTTTGTTAAATATCCTAAAATAGGGCGAATTTAGTAAGTAGCATTGGTCTTGAGGTGAATTTCTTAGACTCACCATAATTTGGAATTGCTTTTCTTGCTTTTCAAATGCTTACAGTGTCAGGAGAGAGGTGCTTGGGTGGCTCAGTCGGCTAAGCGTCTTACTCTTGTTTTCAGCACAAGTCATGATCTCGTGATGGTGGGATTGAGTCTGATGTCTGGCTCTACACCAACAGCATAAAGCTTGCTTGGGATTCTCTCTCTCCCTCTCTCCTCCCCCTCCCCTGCTTGTGCATGCTCTCTTTCTTTCTCTCTCAAAATAAATAAACATTTAAAAAATAATATCTTATAAGAAATACTTACAATATGACTGAGGAACTTCGTTTTTAATTTTGCTTAATGAAATCAATGTTAATTTAAGTTGCTGTTTGAGACCCATGGCCACCATATTGGACAGTGTAGGCCAAGGTTGTGCTTTGCAGTATCATCAGTTAGGTAGAATGATTCATACCCTGATCCTCTATCTTAGCTTTCATGAATTTCATTTGACTTGGTTAGTCTGACTCTATAACCCACTCCAACTCTCTTTATGTCTGCTTTACGAACCTTATTTAACCTTTCCCTTTTGCAGCTCCTGAACCCATGCATTGGGGACAATCATGCTTATTGTCAGACCTGCACTCATTTATCTCCTGGGGACTGTCAGGATTAACCTTGTGTTGTTTAGCAAGCAGGGTTGGTATGAGACATGCAATAAAACTGAACTGATCACAGTAAGCTAAAGGATTCCCACACTGCCATTACCCTCCAAGTCTGTATTCCTTAGAAAATGAAATAAAAAATTGTTCACAATGCATTAGAGACCACCAAAAAATAGCAATAATTTATCAAAGGGCTTCCTCATGCTTTGATCTATGTATATACATGAACATTTTTTTATAAGCAGAATCACCTTGGCCTCCACTAGAGACTGTGTCCTTCATGTCAGTTTCCTGACGCAAAAAATTTGTTTGTTAGCTATTTGGTCCATAGACCATAATTTTCTCCCTACTAGATATAAATTCAGATAATTATTCTTAAAATTTTATTTCTTTCTTTTTCTTTCTTTCTTTCTTTCTTTCTTTCTTTCTTTCTTTCTTTCTTTCCCTTCCTCTTCCTTCCTTCCTTCCTTCCTTCCTTCCTTCCTTCCTCCTTTCCTTCTTCCTTGCTTGCTTGGTTGCTTTCGAGCCAGTCTAGATATTTTAAGATTTCAGTGGAGACATACCCCATGAGAAAGTATTCTACAGTGAGCTGGAAGGTACTCAACTTGTGAAGAGAAGAGAGGGTGCTTTGTTGGCTTTAGTGCAATATGGAAATAGGTATCAACATGAACATTAATAATTGCATTACCAAATGCCTTATAAAATTCATATTTTTAAAAATTTTGACAATATTATCTTATTTTTTAATTTTTTTTAACGTTTATTTATTTTTGAGACAGAGAGAGACAGAGCATGAACGGGGGAGGGTCAGAGAGAGGGAGACACAGAATCTGAAACAGGCTCCAGGCTCTGAGCTGTCAGCACAGAGCCCGACGTGGGGCTCAAACTCACGGACCGCGAGATCATGACCTGAGCTGAAGTCGGCCGCTCAACCGACAGAGCCACCCAGGCGCCCCGACAATATTATCTAAATTTCCACTGTGATTCAGTAATGTGGTAGGTTTTAAATATAAAATCATGAATAAAACAGACAAGAACTTACCACCTAATCTAATGAACCATATAGTAAATAATTAAAAAAAAAATTCACACAGAAAAATTATTTTGAAAAGATTTCTCTCTCTCCCTCCCATCTCTTCCCTTTCTTCTTTCTTTTGTTATTATTTTAAGGTTTTTATGATTTCCTTTCTTACTTTTTTCCTTTCAACTGAGGTGTCTTCAATGTTCTGTTTAAAAACCTCTGTATAGAGGGGGTCCGGAAGATGGCGGCGTAGGAGGACGCTGGGCTCACCGCGCGTCCTGCTGATCACTTAGATTCCACCTACACCTGTCTAAAGAACCCAGAAAACCGCCAGAGGATTAGCAGAACGAGTCTCTGGAGCCAAGCACAGACGAGAGGCCCACGGAAGAGGGTAGGAAGGGCGGCGAGGCGGTGCGCGCTCCACGGACTGGCGGGAGGGAGCCCGGGCAGAGGGGCGGCTCACTGGCCAAGCGGAGCCCCCGAGTCTGGCTGGCAAAAGCAGAGGGGCCGGACGGACTGTGTTCCGACAGCAAGCGCGACTTAGCGTCTGGGAGGTCATAAGTAAACAGCTCCGCTCGGAAAGCGGGAAGGCTGGAGGACAAAGGGAGGGAGAGCTGCTGAGCCCCGGACTGCAGAGCTCAGCTTGGCGGGGAACAAAGGCGCTCGCCAGCGCCATCTCCCCCGCCCATCCCCCAGCCAAAATCCCAAAGGGAACCAGTTCCTGCCAGGGAACTTCCTCGCGCAGCGCAAACACCCAACTCTGTGCTTCTGCAGAGCCAAACCTCCGGCAGCGGATCTGACTCCCTCCCGCTGCCACAGGGCTCCTCCTGAAGTGGATCACCTAAGGAGAAGGGAGCTAAGCCTGCCCCTCCAGCCCCCGTGCACCTTGCCTACCCACCCCAGCTAATACGCCAGATCCCCAGCAACACAAGCCTGGCAGTGTGCAAGTAGCCCAGACGGGACACGCCACCCCACAGTGAATCCCGCCCCTAGGAGAGGGGAAGAGAAGGCACACACCAGTCTGACTGTGGCCCCAGCGGTGGGCTGGGGGCAGACATCAGGTCGGACTGCGGCCCCGCCCACCAACTCCAGTTATACACCACAGCACAGGGGAAGTGCCCTGCAGGTCCTCACCACTCCAGGGACTATCCAAAATGACCAAACGGAAGAATTCCCCTCAGAAGAATCTCCAGGAAATAACAACAGCTAATGAACTGATCAAAAAGGATTTAAATAATATAACAGAAAGTGAATTTAGAATAATAGTCATAAAGTTAATTGCTGGGCTTGAAAACAGTATACAGGACAGCAGAGAATCTCTTGCCACAGAGATCAAGGGACTAAGGACCAGTCACGAGGAGCTGAAAAACGCTTTAAACGAAATGCAAAACAAAATGGAAACCACGACGGCTCGGCTTGAAGAGGCAGAGGAGAGAATAGGTGAACTAGAAGATAAAGTTATGGAGAAAGAGGAAGCTGAAAGAAAGAGAGATAAAAAAATCCAGGAGTATGAGGGGAAAATTAGAGAACTAAGTGATACACTAAAAGAAATAATATACGCATAATTGGTATCCCAGAGGAGGAAGAGAGAGGGAAAGGTGCTGAAGGGGTACTTGAAGAAATTATAGCTGAGAACTTCCCTGAACTGGGGAAGGAAAAAGGCATTGAAATCCAAGAGGCACAGAGAACTCCCTTCAGACGTAACTTGAATCGATCTTCTGCACGACATATCATAGTGAAACTGGCAAAATACAAGGATAAAGAGAAAATTCTGAAAGCAGCAAGGGATAAACGTGCCCTCACATATAAAGGGAGACCTATAAGACTCGTGATCGATCTCTCTTCTGAAACTTGGCAGGCCAGAAAGGAATGGCAGGATATCTTCAATGTGATGAACAGAAAAAATATGCAGCCGAGAATCCTTTATCCAGCAAGTCTGTCATTTAGAATAGAAGGAGAGATAAAGGTCTTCCCAAACAAACAAAAACTGAAGGAATTTGTCACCACGAAACCAGCCCTACAAGAGATCCTAAGGGGGATCCTGTGAGACAAAGTACCAGAGACATCACTACAAGCATAAAACATACAGACATCACAATGACTCTAAACCCGTATCTTTCTATAATAACACTGAATGTAAATGGATTAAATGCGCCAACTAAAAGACATAGGGTATCAGAATGGATAAAAAAACAAGACCCATCTATTTGCTGTCTACAAGAGACTCATTTTAGATCTGAGGACACCTTTAGATTGAGAGTGAGGGGATGGAGAACTATTTATCATGCTACTGGAAGCCAAAAGAAAGCTGGAGTAGCCATACTTCTATCAGACAAACTGGACTTTAAATTAAAGGCTGTAACAAGAGATGAAGAAGGGCATTATATAATAATCACAGGGTCTATCCATCAGGAAGAGCTAACTATTATAAATGTCTATGCGCCAAATACCTGAGCCCCCAGATATATAAAACAATTACTCATAAACATAAGCAACCTTATTGATAAGAATGTGGTCACTGCAGGGGACTTTAACACCCCACTTACAGAAATGGATAGATCATCTAGACACACAGTCAATAAAGAAACAAGGGCCCTGAATGATACATTGGATCAGATGGGCTTGACAGATATATTTAGAACTCTGCATCCCAAAGCAACAGAATACACTTTCTTCTCGAGTGCACATGGAACATTCTCCAAGATAGATCATATACTGGGTCACAAAACAGCCCTTCATAAGTTTACAAGAATTGAAATTAGACCATGCATACTTTCAGACCACAATGCTATGAAGCTTGAAATCAACCACAGGAAAAAGTCTGGAAAACCTCCAAAAGCATGGAGGTTAAAGAACACCCTACTAACGAATGAGTGGGTCAACCAGGCAATTAGAGAAGAAATTAAAAAATATATGGAAACAAACGAAAATGAAAATACAACAATCCAAACACTTTGGGACGCAGCGAAGGCAGTCCTGAGAGGAAAATACATTGCAATCCAGGCCTATCTCAAGAAACAAGAAAAATCCCAAATACAAAATCTAACAGCACACTTAAAGGAAATAGAAGCAGAACAGCAAAGGCAGCCTAAACCCAGCAGAAGAAGAGAAATAATAAAGATCAGAGCAGAAATAAACAATATAGAATCTAAAAAAACTGTAGAGCAGATCAACGAAACCAAGAGTTGGTTTTTTGAAAAAATAAACAAAATTGACAAGCCTCTAGCCAGGCTTCTCAAAAAGAAAAGGGAGATGACCCAAATAGATAAAATCATGAATGAAAATGGAATTATTACAACCAATCCCTCAGAGATACAAACAATTATCAGGGAATACTATGAAAAATTATATGCCAACAAATTGGACAACCTGGAAGAAATGGACAAATTCCTAAACACCCACACTCTTCCAAAACTCAATCAGGAGGAAATAGAAAGCTTGAACAGACCCATAACCAGCGAAGAAATTGAATCGGTTATCAAAAATCTCCCAACAAATAAGAGTCCAGGACCAGATGGCTTCCCAGGGGAGTTCTACCAGACGTTTAAAGCAGAGATAATACCTATCCTTCTCAAGCTATTCCAAGAAATAGAAAGGGAAGGAAAACTTCCAGACTCATTCTATGAAGCCAGTATTACTTTGATTCCTAAACCAGACAGAGACCCAGTAAAAGAAGAGAACTACAGGCCAATATCTCTGATGAATATGGATGCAAAAATTCTCAATAAGATACTAGCAAATCGAATTCAACAGCATATAAAAAGAATTATTCACCATGACCAAGTGGGATTCATTCCTGGGATGCAGGGCTGGTTCAACATTCGCAAATCGATCAACGTGATACATCACATTAACAAAAAAAAAGAGAAGAACCATATGATCCTGTCAATCGATGCAGAAAAGGCCTTTGACAAAATCCAGCACCCTTTCTTAATAAAAACCCTTGAGAAAGTCGGGATAGAAGGAACATACTTAAAGATCATAAAGGCCATTTATGAAAAGCCCACAGCTAACATCATCCTCAATGGGGAAAAACTGAGAGCTTTTTCCCTGAGATCAGGAACACGACAGGGATGCCCACTCTCACCCCTGTTGTTTAATATAGTGCTGGAAGTTCTAGCATCAGCAATCAGACAACAAAAGGAAATCAAAGGCATCAAAATTGGCAAAGATGAAGTCAAGCTTTCGCTTTTTGCAGATGACATGATATTGTACATGGAAAATCCGATAGACTCCACCAAAAGTCTGCTAGAACTGATACATGAATTCAGCAAAGTTGAAGGATACAAAATCAATGTGCAGAAATCAGTTGCATTCTTATACACTAACAATGAAGCAACAGAAAGACAAATGAAGAAACTGATCCCATTCACAATTGCACCAAGAAGCATAAAATACCTAGGAATAAATCTAACCAAAGATGTAAAAGATCTGTATGCTGAAAACTATAGAAAGCTTATGCAGGTAATTGAAGAAGATATAAAGAAATGGAAAGACATTCCCTGCTCATGGATTGGAAGAATAAATATTGTCAAAATGTCAATACTACCCAAAGCTATCTACACATTCAATGCAATCCCAATCAAAATTGCACCAGCATTCTTCTCGAAACTAGAACAAGCAATCCTAAAATTCATATGGAACCACAAAAGGCCCCGAATAGCCAAAGTAATTTTGAAGAAGAAGACCAAAGCAGGAGGCATCACAATCCCAGACTTTAGCCTCTACTACAAAGCTGTCATCATCAAGACAGCATGGTATTGGCATAAAACAGACACATAGACCAATGGAATAGAATAGAAACCCCAGAACTAGACTCACAAAAGTAATGTCAACTCATCTTTGACAAAGCAGGAAAGAACATCCAATGGAAAAAAGACAGTCTCTTTAACAAATGGTGCTGGGAGAACTGGACAGCAACATGCAGAAGGTTGAAACTAGACCACTTTCTCACACCATTCACAAAAATAAACTCAAAATGGATAAAGGACCTGAATGTGAGACAGGAAACCATCAAAACCTTAGAGGAGAAAGCAGGAAAAGACCTCTCTGACCTCAGCCGTAGCAATCTCTTACTCGGCACATCCCCAAAGGCAAGGGAATTAAAAGCAAAAGTGAATTACTGGGACCTTATGAAGATAAAAAGCTTCTGCACAGCAAAGGAAACAACCAACAAAACTAAAAGGCAACCAACGGAATGGGAAAAGATATTTGCAAATGACACATCGGACAAAGGGCTAGTATCCAAAATCTATAAAGAGCTCATCAAACTCCACACCTGAAAAACAAATAACCCAGTGAAGAAATGGGCAGAAAACATGAATAGACACTTCTCTAAAGAAGACATCCGGATGGCCAACAGGCACATGAAAAGATGTTCAACGTCGCTCCTTATCAGGGAAATACAAATCAAAACCACACTCAGATACCACCTCACGCCAGTCAGAGTGGCCAAAATGAAGAAATCAGGAGACTATAGATGCTGGAGAGGATGTGGAGAAACAGGAACCCTCTTGCACTGTTGGTGGGAATGCAAATTGGTGCAGCCGCTCTGGAAAGCAGTGTGGAGGTGCCTCAGAAAATTAAAAATAGATCTACCCTATGACCCAGCAATAGCACTGCTAGGAATTTATCCAAGGGATACAGGAGTACTGATGCATAGGGGCACTTGTACCCCAATGTTTATAGCAGCACTCTCAACAATAGCCAAATTATGGAAAGAGCCTAAATGTCCATCAACTGATGAATGGATAAAGAAATTGTGGTTTATATACACAATGGAATACTACGTGGCAATGAGAAAAAATGAAATATGGCCTTTTGTAGCAACATGGATGGAACTGGAGAGTGTGATGCTAAGTGAAATAAGCCATACAGAGAAAGACAGATACCATATGGTTTCACTCTTATGTGGATCCTGAGAAACGTAACAGAAACCCATGGGGGAGGGGAAGGAAAAAAAAAAAAAAAAAGAGGTTAGAGTGGGAGAGAGCCAAAGCATATAAGACTGTTAAAAACTGAGAACAAACTGAAGGTTGATGGGGGGTGGGAGGGAGGGCAGGGTGGGTGATGGGTATTGAGGAGGGCACCTTTTGGGATGAGCACTCGGTGTTGTATGGAAACCAATTTGACAGTAAATTTCATATATTAATAAATAAATAAATAAATAAATAAATAAGAAAAAAAAATAAAAACCTCTGTATATATATATACTTCTTATTCTTTAAACCTTAAAACAGTGAATGGGATAAATGTGTCTGAGATCAGACATTTTTCATACTCTTGCAGAAAATGAATGCACTCATCAGTTAACTTCATTAACAAATAGTTGCCCTTTGTTTGAAGACAGGCACAGCCTCTAGAGAGGAGGCTTGAGTAGCCTTATAAGGTGCAAGCACTAACTTAGGTAGACATTATGCTATTTAACATACATTCTTTCACTTTTTACAGCAATTTCATCAGTTTTGCATCCTTATGTCAATTTTATAGACAAGAAAGTAATTGTGTACAATGTCCAATTAATGTTTGCAAAGCCATAAAAATACTGGTAGTTAAATCCAAGTGTGTAATTGTAAAAACTCTCTGACATAATTGACACCCATACCCATATGCTATAGAGTCTGATGTGAAGATCTTCACTGCAGTTGAACTGAACTGAAATGCTACAACAATCATGGAGAGTTATATCTCGGCACAAGAGAGATCTCCAAATGGATACCACTCTGCCCTCTGTACCTGACTGTCTTATTTAGCCTGAGGCTGTCCTAGTCTAAATTCAATACATAAGGGGATGAGATAACCTTATAAAACACATAAAAACAATAGAAAGCTTTTCCCAGCTTAATTTCCTTATATTTTCCAGAAATATTAACCTATGAAGAACTTTCCCAACAAGACTCTGAATACTCAACAGGGCTGTGTGTCAACAATGTTTATTTAAGCAACTGAATATGCAGTTATATACCATAGTCTAGTTTTTGGACATTCTATTTAAATTGGCTATTATTAAATGCTGTTAACTCTGGGGGCATGCCTCGTAATTTTGTCTGAAAATTTCAATGTCTGGGTCCCTGTTTGGCTCAGTCAGTAGAGTCAGTCTTGATCTTGGGGTCCTAAGTTCCAGCCCCAAGTTGTATGTAGAAATTACTTAAAAATAAAATCTTAAAAAAAATCTCAGCGTTGATTTCTTGAAGAAAAACTATAGAACTGTAAAATATAAATCATCTCTCAAACATAGGATAGTAGTAACAACTGGGCTAGATTTCTTATACTCCTAGCTTTTTAAAAAAAATATATTATCATGTATGGATTTTTTAAATATCACTAGATCTCACAAATATAAATAATGCCTGATTTATTCTGTGATAGAAAATATATTACAGAGCCATACTGTTGTAATTTTACGTGGAGCAATTTCTAATAATGACAAAGGTCAACCTCAATTTCTCCTGAGCAGCTACTATAGTATCAATACCTCTCTCTCTCTCTCTCATCTATGTTTATTATCTATCTATCTAGCATCTACCTTTATCATCTATCTATCATCCATCATCAACTATCTATCATCATCTATAATCTACCTTTATCTATCTATCTATCTATCTATCTATCTATCTATCTATCTTCTATCATCTTTATCTACCTACCAACTTATTATCTATCTCTATCATCTATCTCTCTCCCTCTCTATCATCTATCTACCTACCTACTTATCTCTACTATCTATCTATCTATCTATCTATCTATCTATCTATCTATCTATCTATTTATCATCTATTATCTATCGACCTATCTATCTTCTATCTTCTATCTATGTATCTATGTATCTATGTATCTATGTATCTATGTATCTATCTATCTATCTATCTACCTACCTACCTACCAACTTATTGTTTACCTCTATCATCTCTCTCTCTATCATCTATCTACCTATCTCTACTATCTATCTATCTATCTATCTATCTATCATCTATTGATCTACCAATCATCAATCTATGTATCTATCACCACAACAGAGTATTATGAACATCCCCCAAAGCTATAAAACCTTTCTCTCCTATTTCAAGTAATGCTATATACAGCTAGCATTAGGTACTATAACAGGTACACATACCAAAGATATACTCAGCAAAAATAAGGGTATTCATTGAATATTTAATTGGATTCAAACATGATGAATTGTATGCATAAATATGTATTTGAAGAGATTATTTTAATGATTATGTATTTGAAGAGACTATTTTAATGTATCTTTAAACTTACTTTCACGCCTGCATTTAGGATTTTATTTTAAAGACAAGAGTCAGCAGCATATAGCTGTTAAAACTTAGTGAATAAAAATGTTAAACTTGGATGATTAATGGCATTTATAAATGACACATAAGGAAAATCAGCACTAAATTATCCCTGACTATTGAAAAATCAGTATGAGAAAAGTACAGAGTAAAAAGAGGTCGGGGGGGGAACCTGCCAGCCCTGGGTGGTGACCCCAATCACTGAAGCAAAATTGGCCACCTAAATGGATACTGAAGAAAACAAGGTAATATGATGGCACAATTGCAAAATGTTCCAACATCTGAATTCCATAAAGTGTCTCAAGTGTTTTATTGTTTCCTTTCTGTGAAAGATGGACTATGGCTTCTAATGATTGATGGCTAAAGGCACAAAATGGCTATCTTTGCAAAAGGAGGGAAGAAATAACACAAAGGGAATAGCTGGATGTAAAATGTAGCATCTCTTAAACATTATTTGTCAATTTAATAGCATTTTGAAGGATGAGTTGAAGTTGTGTTAGAGATTAATCTTTAAACTCATTTTTGCACCACATTTAAGTATCGAGGCTCTGGAGTAAGGCAAATCTGGGTTCAAATTCATTTCCAAGAATCTAAAGTTACAAGACTTTGGGGAGGTACTTAAACATCCTAAACTCTACTTCCTTCTTTAAACTGGAATAAAAATATAGATCCCAGTGGGCTATTTGTTAGATAAATAACACATTTATTTAAAAATAATCCTCATGGTTATTGATGTTAAAATATTTACATATATATTATTAGTTCACTATCTGGCACACAGTAAAACCTTAATGCATGCCTATCCATATTCTCTTTTTTTTTTTTTTTTTTTAACATTTATTTACTGTTGAGAGAGCATGAGTGGGAGGAGGGGCAGAGAGAAAGGGAGACACAGAATCTGAAGCAGGCTCCAGGCTCTCAGCTGTCAGCACAGAGCCCCACACAGGGCTCGAACCCACAGACCGCAAGATCATGACCAGAGCTGAAGTCGGACGCTTAACCCACTGACCCACCTAAGTTTCCCTTCATGTTCTTAATTACAATGTTTAGCACCTAATTTTATCTAATATCGTGGTAGCCTCCCTCATCTTTACCCAAAGCATGAAAACAACTTTCAAGACAGAAACTGGTGAGTTAATTTTACTCACTCAATCAATAATCACTATTAGTTGAAAGGCTGAAATATTGAGTTTTGTTTGTTTGTTTGTTTGTTGTTGTTGTTGTTGTTGTTTTAATCTTACTATTTTTCTTTTGTTTGGATGATATCAGTTTTAGTCCTCCACCCAATTTCTGATGCTGGGCACAAATTCATCCACTTTCTAAGATAACAGAAATAAAACATTTTTAACAAAACTCAAAATGGGATTAAAAAACCATAATATTTCAGCTCAAAAAGGCAGAGGGATTATACTAATTTTCATGTAAATAATGAACTCTGGACAATTAGTCTACATTAGTCAAGATAAATTCTCTATGACTGCATGCCAAAGACACCTGTTATGGGTTAAACTGTATTCTTTCAAAATTCATATGTTAAATCCCTAACCACCAGTACCTCAAATATTGATTATATTTGGAGATAGGGCCTTTAAAGAAGCGATTAAGTTAAAGTGAGAGCATTAGGACAGCGCCTAAAACACTGTGAATAATGTCCTTATAAGAAGGGAAAATTTAGACACAGAAAGGGACAGTAGGGTTATGCATACATAGAGGAAAATCCTTGTGAGAAAATGGGAGCGTGTCCATTTACAAACCAAAGAGAGGCCTCAGAAGACAAACCTGCTGTCACCTTGACTTTGGATTTCCAGCCTCCAAAAATGGGAGAAAATAAATTTCTGTTGTTTAAACCACTCAGCCTGTGATATTTTCTTATAGAAACCTGAGCAAACTGAAACAAAACCCATTCAAATAATTACAGCGGATAAGAAGAGAGAGATGGGACGTGGTAGGGCACAAGCTGGTGTGTTAGAAAGAACATGAACGTGTTGCCATGTAGGAGGTGGGAATAGAGGCTCTAAAGAGGCTCACTGAATCAACCCATTTAAATTGTATCACTTCTGTCTGTGTGGTGCTCTGAATCCTCCTCTCTGTGTTATATCTTTTCCATATAATTGGCCACCTTCCAATTTATAATCAATTTATTTTCATCTTCATTGTTTTCCCAATCCCAGTAATAGGGAGAGTCTGGATCATAGTTTGCTTTTTTGTCTAATTTCCTTTTCTAGGATATGTGCTCAGCCCCCAGAAGAGTGCCTGGCACTTAATAGAAGATAAAAAAAAATGAATAAATGAGTGGGTCCAGAAAGAAAGGACCACTACATGGGTGGTCATGATAGGCAGAAATAAAAGAGTGGGCTGTATAATTTGAAAGAGACTTTTGCCCTTCAACCAAGATAGAATTAATTAATATCAAATGTAACAAAGAGTGGCTTGTCCTGAAGTAAATGATTATTCTGAAGATTATTTGTACTGATTAATTAGCCGAAAGAAATTTTCTCTTACTCTTTCTGATGTTAAGGATTTATATGGGAGTTTGTATTAGGATAAGAAAGAGATAAAATAGAAAGTGATACCAAAACGTATCAGTTGAATATGATTATCTTAATGTTTTGCAAGTCTATTCATTTTGATACTGAAAACTTAAGTTCTGCTAAGATGAAATAAAGTCTTATGCATGCTCACTCATTTTCAAAATGTATTTGAGGGACAAAACTATATAGGAGAGAACAGACATGGGGTATATATAGCAAGTTGATAGTAGGTTTTTGTTTTTGTTTTTACTGGAGAATAGTGGTATGAAATGCTGGATGGTAACTGGTCACGTCAAGAAAGACATTGGCTTTCACAGTAAAGAGCAGGAATCATAGTAGAGTTTTATTTTAAGGATGCCAATCGTGGTAATTCCTTACAGGAAGATCAGTACAATATATTGTATAACCAATAGGAAGAGTTGGTAAGTAAGGAAATATATAAGAAAAGAAATCATCCTCACTTATGGGGAGGTGAATGGGAGGAGCAGGGCTTAATGGGTGAGATCAGGAGTAGCTAGTGAGAAAGACAGTAAGAGCAACATCCTTGAGTATCATCAAGATCAAGCAATGAAAACAAACCACTTCAAACAGCATTGCTTTTGCCCTCTTTTTAAAATCACATGCCAGTCATGTGCGCATGTCCTTATTGTGAGCTGTATTATAAATACAGTCCCTACTGTTCTTTTTCCGACTATCAACACACTAGCAAATAGTTTTCTTTCACTTCCCGTTCCACTACAAGTGGACCATTTAATTGAGAGTGACCATTTAATTTGCCATCCAAACAGGAAAACTGTTATTAATAATTACACGGAGCCAGCAGATAAACTGAATTATCTCATCTAAAGTCAGAAGTATATTTATTCTACCTCTCATTCTAGACATAAGCTGCCACTTGCCTCCCTGGAAAAACCCCTCGTTAATCACAGAGATGGTTAATTCAATGATATTTCCTTTTGGAAATATTTGGTTGCATCAATCCTTCCTTATATTATAACCAATATTCTCAAGCGGACTTGGGTTTTAAAAGGTGTTTTATGATAGGAAAATATTTTATACCTGAGATATTTTTATCCCTGGATGTTCTGAGTTAGCACTTCTGAGTCCATTTAGAGGATAAAATGTTCAAAGCAAAATTGTATCCAAACATCAGCCATCGAAGCACTTTAAAGATTAAAACTTAACCATTATTTGTAACTACCTTTATGTTTAGAAACATCCTGAGTATACATCAAAGAAACAGTTTTCCCAGCAATGTTTTGCAGAGATTTCAAAGGCTGACAGACTCTGCTTCACCTGGAAATCGCTGAAGAGATGCTATGGAACTACTGAAATATGGAATATATGGCACTTGTGTGTTTTGTTTTTGTTGCTTTGTCTCAGCTTTCCAGATGCCTTCAGTATCTGCATGAATGGAGAATAGTTCTAGCTGATCAACGGACATAAAATGCTTTGATTAATATATTACTGCATTCCAGTAGTCTTTTGGATGTATTTTACATCTGCCGTTGTACTGAAATGCTCTTTTGGATCTATTTTTTTTAGAGAACAATGAGAAGTGACAAATTATTGAAAACAGGTTGGTAAGCCACATAATTACAGAATGTAATTTGTAATAACAAACACACTTGCAAGCAGGGTAAATAATATGAAAATTTTAACTACTATGTAGAAATGGTAATGACTTTTCATGATTAGATAGAAAAGGAATAATAATAATAATATCATTATCAACAGGATTATGTTACTGAAATCAATCTGTTAAGTGATAGTATCATCATCTGGCAAGAGTGGCCCATGAGATACAGACCTCAAATTTAAATGGAAGTTAATTGAAAATTTAAATAACAATGATATGGAGAGAAAATGGTTTTATTTAAAATGTTTAGTTTCTCAGGATCCACGGTATCTGTCTTTCTCTGTATGACTTATTTCACTTAGCATAACACTCTCCAGTTCCATCCACGTTGTTACAAAAGGCCATATTTCATTGTTTCTCATTGCCAACTAGTATTCCATTGTGTATATAAACCACAATTTCTTTATCCATTCATCAGTTTTCACTGTTATGTGAATCCTGAGAAACTTAACAGAAGACCATGGGGGACAGGAAGGGGAAAAAAACAAAAAGGTAGAGACGGAGGGAGACAAACCACAAGAGACTCTTAAAAACTGCGAATAAACTGAGGGTTGATGGGAGGTGGGAGGGAGGAGAAAGTGTGTGATGGGCATTTAGGAGGGCACCTGTGGGGATGAGCACTGGGTGTTGTATGGAAACCAATTTGACAATAAATTTCATATTAAAAAAATAAATAAACAAATAAATAAAATGTTTAGCAATCCTGGGGCTCCTGAGTGGTTCAATCAGTTGATCATCCCACTTAAGTTCAGGTCATGATCTCATGATTGGTGAGTTCGAGCCCAACATGGGGCTCTGTGCTGACAGTGCAGAGCCTGCCTGAGATTCTCTCTCCTTCTCCCTCTCTATCTCTCCTTCCCCCACTTGCACACACACACACACACACACACACACACACACACACACTCTCTCTTTCTCAAATATGAATAAATAAACTTAAAAAATAAGATGTTTAGCAAATGATTTTTTCATTTTATTTTTTAAAGTTTAGGTATTTATTTTGAGAGATAGAGAGACAGAGAGAGACAGAGAGAGGGAGAGAGAGAGAATCCCAAGCAGGTTCTGCACTGTCAGTGTGGAGCCCCATGCAGGACTCAAACTCATGAACTGCGAGATCATAACCTGAGCCAAAATCGAGTAGAAGGTTTAACTGACTGAGTCACCCAGGTGCCCCAAAGTCTTGGCATGAATTTTAAATGCTTTAAGAGTTTTGGGGTTTTTGTTGTTGTTGTGAAACCCTACTATTATGAAATGAGCTGACAGAATTTGCATATATTTTTATATTGCTTACTTGACCATGTTAAACGGTGTTATGCTTGACTATATCTAACTTAGTATATACTCTATTTATGTAATTTTTGGATCGCACATAATCGAGAAACCCAGAAAACACAAAGGGTCTTATATATTATATGCTACTGACATGTATAAACCAGAGAATTTCCTTAGATCAGAGTATTATGGACCAACCTGACAGAGGGAAAGTATGCACAGACCCTTGTGAAAAATCTAAGAGACTATCCTTGATCGTTGTGAATAATCCCAATCTAAGAGTTCTGAGCTCCTGTATCCACCTCTCTCTCCCAAAAGACTGTGGTTGAATAATTTCCAAAACTGTCATAACAAGCCCTGTGTCAGCATAAGGATCTTGGGGCTTCTTTAGGCTAAGCTGGTGGGCTTTCAAGGATCCAGATGCTAAGTAGGATCCTGGGCTTTGCAGAATAAGCAACGAAATAATTTGTGTTTTCACTCTCTCTGCTAATACAAGAAGGGAAAATTCTATCACTCACCAGGTTTGGCAAACTTTGACTTGCAATCACCTTATCAAACTAATGACAACTCAAAGATGAAGAATGGGCTGTTTTAGATAAATGTGGAAAGGAATCCTTTTAATTTTCTCTCTGGTGTGTGTGTGTGTGTGTGTGTGTGTGTGTGTGTGTGTGTGTGTATGTGTGTGTGTTATTTCCCATAGTATAAAATAAAGATGTTACATAAATTTTGTAAAAATATAACTATAATTATAGCAATGCAACAGAAACTATAACTATATGCATATCTCATATACATCCGATCTGTGCAATATACTTTTCCAAAGTAGAAATTGTGCTTTGATTTTAACTGTAAAAATAACACATTCTCATCATTTAAAAATACATAAAAATAATAAAGGAAAAATACAAGTCTCACTTCAATATTGTTTTTATACATAATTAGAAAACATTTTGCAAATATGTTTGTCTGTTTCTGAATCTATCATGTTCCCTTCATAAGAAGAGAGTTCCATTTGTATAATATTCTGGGACTTTCTTTACTTTTTGGCCATCCACTCCCCAAGCGAGGACATATATTTTGATTTGATTATTGACTTGGAATTAAAAAAAATGCGGGGCGCCTGGGTGGCTCAGTCGGTTGAGCCTCCGACTTCGGTGCAGGTCATGATCTCGCAGTTGACGAGTTCGAGCCCCACGTTGGGCTCTGTGCTGATGGTTCACAGCCTGGAGCCTGCTTCAGATTCTGTGTCTCCCTATCTCTCTGCCCCTCCCCTGCTCACGCTCTGTCTCTCTCTCTCTCAAAAATAAACATTAAAATTTAAAAAAAAATGCGAAGTATGTTGGTCTAAACCTCTCTTCTCCTTCTTGGAGTTAGCCGGTCTGCAGTGAGCATATTTTTATTCTCAGCAGTCAGACTGCCAAGTTTAAGAGTGAATGAGCTGTTTCCAGGTGGGAAAGTATTGATATTCACCACATAATTTATGTCTTTCTAAATCGGAAACTCAATATTCACAAGTTAACTTGACTATGGAAAAAGCCACATTAAAAAAAAACAACAAATAAAAAAATAAGTAGAAACTATTAGTATTTTCATTTTTTTAATGAAATTTATTGTCAGGTTGGTTTCCATACAACACCCAGTGCTCATCCCAACAGGTGCCCTCCTCCATGCCCATCACCCACTTTCCCCTCCCTCCCACCCTTCATCAACCCTCGGATTATTCTCAGTTTTTAAGAGTCTCTTATGGTTTGCCTCCCTCCCTCTCTAACTTTTTTCTTCCCCTTCCCCTCCCCCCATGGTCTTCTGTTAAGTTTCTGCCTCCCTCCCAGTGCTGCAGGGCCCCCCCGCCCCCCCGCAGGGGACCATAGATGGCAAAGTGAGCTAAGCCTGCCCTTCCCTCCCCTGTGTACTTTGTGGATCCACCAATGTCTAATATGCCCTTGGTCAGATCCCATCGAAGCAGCACCACAAGCCTGGCAGTGTGCAAGCAGCCCAGACAGGGACCACACCAATCCACAGTGAGTCCTGCCCCTGGGAGAGGAGAAGATAAGGTACACACCCGTCTGACTGTGGTCCCAGAGGTGGGCTGGGGGCAGACATTGGGTCTGACTGGGACCCCGCCCACCAACACAAGTTTCTCTGGACAGCACAGGGGAAAGGCCTTGCAGTTTGGAGCTACCACAGGGACTACCTAAAATGACAAAATGGAGGAATTCTCCTTAAAAGAAACTCCAGGAAGTAGCGACAGCTAATAGATTGATCAAAACTGATTTAAGCAATATAAAATAATTTAGAATAATAGTCATAAAATTAATCACTGGGCTTGAAAAAAACATAGAGGACAGCAGAGAATCTATGGCCACAGAGATCAAGGGACTAAAAAATAGTCATAAGGAACTAAAAAATGCTATAAATGAGGTGCAAAATAAAATGGAGGTGGCCATAGCATGGATTGAAGAGGCAGAGGAAAGAATAGGTGAATTAGAAGATACAATTATGGAAAAAGAGGAAGCTGAGAAAAAGAGAGATAAAAAAATCCAGCAGTGTGAGGGGAGAATTAGAGAACTAAGTGATGCAATCAAAAGGAACAATATCCGTATCACAGGAAATCCAGAAGAAGAGAGAGAGAAAGGGGCTGAAGGTATACTTGAACAAATCATAGCTGAGAACGTCCCTGATCTGGGGAAGGAAACAGACATTGAAATCCAAGAGGCACAGAGAACTCCCTTCAGACATAACTTGAATCAGTCTTCTGCACGACATATCATAGTGAAACTGGCAAAATGCAAAGATAAAGAGAGAATTCGCAAAGCATCTAGGGATAAAGAGGCCCTAGCTTACAAAGGGAGACACATAAGGGTAGTAGCAGACCTATTTGCAGGCTTTTAGATAAAACCAAGAGATAAATGCAGACACTTGGGCTCCAAAGTTCACCTAACTACCACACCATGATTTAGAATCTGCTTGCAACGGGGGAGTCACGTTTCTGCAATGTCACTTTTAGCAGAGATGAATAGGATAATTTGGCATCAGTTTGCTTTGCATGTATGTGGCAATTGGTTTACATTCTAAGGGGGAATGAGAAGTATTATTTTTGGATCACAAAAGCCATGTCATGAAGTAACTACTATATCGACCCGCCTCTCTTTACACATGAACAAATGAGGCACAGAGGCTTATATACCCAAGGACAAACAGGTAATAAGTGGAAGAAATTGTATTCAATTTTTTCAATTTTATTGGACACAACCTACTTCATGTAACCAATTTCTTTTTTTACAATACTCATTTTTCCACAATTTGATAATATTCAAATGTATATACTATCCTAGCTGAAGATAGTTACTTAAGCCTTCCTGATGTACGCTTTGACATTTTATGTATTATTGAAAACTACAGTTGTCCCAATAGTTTTCCTTACTTATAGAGAAAACCAACATTCTAAATTGTAGAGTTTCTAGCACTTGCCTACTACTATCATTCTGCCAGTAAAATTCTACTATCATTCTATTACTATCATTCATTATATATGTGTGTGTGTGTGTGTGTGTGTGTGTGTGTGTGTGTGTATAAACCTTACTCATGCATTGCACATTTTGACATGTCAGAGGTTTTGTGTCTCTTCTGCCGCAGTTACATGCTTAATTGCTCTTTGAGTCCTCCAGTTGAGGAACCAACAAACTTTTTCTGTAAAGGACAAGATGGTAAATACCATTGGCTTTGTGGGGAACGGTCTTAGTTGTAGCCATCATAGGTCTCCACAGCCATTAACGAATGGATGTGAGAATTTGGCCCACTGGACATAGTTTGCCCACCGTGCCATAAGCATGAATATGATTCAATCTCATGTAGATCAAGAGACTGACACATTGCAGGCAGATCCTAAATCGTGGTGTGGTAGTTGGGTGAATAGACTTTGGAGCCCGATTGCGTTTATCCCTTGGCTTTATCTAAAAGCATGGCAATATTAATAGTTTCTACATTATAAAGTTGTTGTGAGCATAAAATGCACCAGTATATATGAAATACTTATAGTAGTTTAGACATATAACAGAGCTATGTGAGTGCTTACACATATAAATATTGTTGTAATCAATCATTATTTCTATTTCATGAGAAACATTCTATTAATATCAAGCATAATGAGCTGTTGAACTTCCACTAACAAATTTTATAGATTTAATCCTATTGTATCAATTCACAGAGCTTTGCATTGTCTAAATTTGGTTTACATTGTAGGAGGACAAGCACATTTAAATCCATCATGGCTAATAATTGCACAGTTTGCTCTGTTACACTGAGGAGTAAAACCCAGGGGTTCTCTGTGAGCTTCCCTCTCCTTATTCACTGTAGGAACAAACATGGTTTTATAAACTTCCCATCACTGAGCCATTTTTTATCACCAATATCCCTTGAAGGTGAAGCAGTTTCATTTATAATGCCTATCATTTTAAAGCTCTGCAATGATGTGCTATCACA
The DNA here is from genome assembly GCF_046562875.1 of Panthera onca. NCBI lineage: Eukaryota > Metazoa > Chordata > Mammalia > Carnivora > Felidae > Panthera > Panthera onca. The sequence goes on from NC_138339.1 coordinate 16,432,670, forward strand.
TCAATTTCCACGGACAGACAGTAACAAAAACTATTAATTATTTCCACAGTAATGAACAGTCAAATATCCAACATATATGGTTCTAAATAAAAATGCCACTATTCTATAAAATTGAAACCAAGTCTTAATCCATTTATTTTTTCAAAACTATATTAATAAAATTTATTGTAGAGAATTATTGATACTTGTATTTGCCAAAACATTTTTACAGAAAAAAAAGAAGATTCTCCTGAGAGTGGAAAACAACACCATAATATACATAAATTGTGCTCTTTATTCATTGCCTCCTTTTGTACACTTCATTCAATACAACCCAGAGATCATAAAGGTGGTATTAGATGAATACCTGTTGATTTATTAATTAGAAAAGTTAAAAAGAAAGTTAAAGAAAAAGGACAGAAAAGGTAACTATGACTTTTCAGGATAAGCAATTGTAGCATTTTAACAATGTTAAACAGGCAGAATTTTATGAGAAAAATAATATTTATTTTTCATATTGAAATAATTATTTAGGATTTTACAATATAGCTTGTCTATCACTTAAATACTAAGAACTTTTATTTCCTTTGTATTTTATATTTCTGGGAACTCTTTTCATGTATATTTATATTCTACAGGTAGAATTTCCTCAGATCTCAGTATTCTCTGCATATAAATGAAGAGATAGTAGAGGCAGTGTATATATATATATATATATATATATATATATACATATATATATATGTATATATATATATTCTTTTTATAGGTAGAAATGGTAAAATCTAGACTAATTAAGTAACATGCTCATGCTCAAGGGGAACATGTGTCTGCAAAGGCAGGACTTGAAATAGGTGTTTGATTCTAATGCACTTGCTTTCACTGACTACACTGCATTTATTCTTAGAGAAAAATAACGATAGCTTACGTTATTTCAAAGGAAAAAAATTCATGGCGATAACATATTGACTTATAAATCTGAGTAAGAGCAAATCACTGTAAATGTAAGCCAGTGACTGTACTCAATTTTGGTTCAGGACCTTTCTTATTTATGACTATCTTTTTTTATAGATTTTATTTTTAAGTAATCTCTATAGCCAATATGGGGCTCAAAGTCACAACCCCAAGATCAAGAGTCGCATGGTCTGATTGAGCCAGCCAGGCACCCCAATTTCTGATTATTTTTGATTTCACATTTAATTTCCAACAAAATTTACCACAGCGTTCTAGAAGAAATTACATTCTTACATTCTAGCAACCTATACCCAGTGTTTGATCTATTCTTCTCCGACAAATTCACCTATAGAGGTAACACATTTACTATTTCAATCACAATATCCATGAAGACTGACATTCATGTAGTCATGGCACTGAAAATTTTAACACACATACATATACCCACACAAACATATATTTCTACCTATTAGATCGAAGGGGCATATGAGATGATGGGGTGCTTCACCATTTTCTGCTAACATAATTAAGAAACTGAATAGATATAATTTATGGGTGACATGGAAGAAAGGTAATTAGGCAAGGTAGTTGTTTGGTGACTCATAATCTATAAACTTCTAAAGACAAATGCTTTTTTCTGTGGGTAAAATTGAAAAGCCACCCATCTTTGATCTATTCAATGATTCATTTATAAAACTAAGCAATGCATTTTTGAAGAACGTACATACATTAAAAAAAAAAAAAGGGTGCATTGCAGCATACTGTATGCTAGTGAAAGGTCTTCAGAGCTGAAGGGTGGCTAGCCATGGGTGTAGACGAGCCCTCGTGTCTTCCCTCTTCTCAGCTCATTGGGATTCACTAATTTACTGATACAGTTACTGAACTGATTTATTGTCGCAGGTAGTAACGGAGTTGCCAATCCTACAAATCTAACAAAGCTGTCAAGTCTAGTCATCTCATTCCATGTAAAAATTAAATATCATTGGTTACATCAAAGTTACGAATTCATCCATTCGAAATTTGGGTTTGAAATATGCTGAACAAATCATTAAGTGTTCCTTGTTTTAAGGTGAAATGACATGTATGGTCATGTCCATAGAGCCAAAAAAAAATTGTTTCCCGCATGTGATTGGCACGATGATAATTATTTAATGAAGTGACGACTGACAAAAAGAAACCATAATAAATTATGATTAAGGTAAAGATATTAGTCTACAAATGCTATTGTCGCACTGAAAATCTGTAGAAAAGGCAAGAAAATCAGGCATATTCACTGTTTTATCCACAAGCATATTGAAGTGGATACGACTAATCAATTGCTTTAACCTTCCGTATTCATTAAATATCATTGAGCTACACTGAAATTTCTTTAAAAATTGATATAAAGCCATAATAATCTATTTGAAAATAATTTCAAACTTGAATATAACTTTTCTTTATTTCCATTTACAGCAATACCATATTATAATTTTTTGCTTAATTTGGATAAAGGTATGTTGTGAAACAATTAAGCATGTTTTTTTCTGACACTTCGGTGACTATATGCATGCGATTATTTTCCTTACTAATTTTTATTTTTAAATGTTTATCTATTTTTGAGAGAGAGAGAGAGAGAGAGAGAGAGTACATGCATGTGCTCATGCATGTGGGAGAGGGGCAGAGAATGGGGCGGGCCTGGACAGAGGATCTGAAGCGGGCTCTAGGCTGCCAGAACAGAGCCTGAGGCAGGGCTGGAACTCAACAATGGTGAGATCCTGTCCTGAGCTAAAGTCAGACACTTAACTGACTGAGCCACCCAGGCGTCCCTTTTATTACTAATTTTAAAAAGTTCATTCATTACTCAAATTAAAAGTTATCCAACCTTTATATCCACTGCGTGCCCGTGTTTCTAAAGGCACAGGCCAGCTGGTAATGAAGGGTCGTTAGTCCATGTTCGCCATATTGTTCAAGCAAACAGAGGGAAGGACTCAACCCACATGACAAAGTAGACATTTATTAGTTTGTACATTTTTTTTGACTACAGGGTTTTGAATTTTTTAGTAAATTACTAGCAGATAAAGGGGCCAAAAGATAATTTTCAGATACTACTTTTTTTTTTTCATATAAACATATAGCCTTAAGGAATCCAACTGGGGCAAGTGGGGGAATGACTTATCAATGTTGTCTTTATATCAATGATATCTGTCAGATACAAAGATAGTACAAACGATACTTACAGTTTTAAACTTTCTAGCAGCCACACTATAAAAATATAGCAGGTAAAATTAATCATGATAATACATCTTACTTTAATACCTCTATCCAAAACATTATCATTTCAACATACAGTCAATAAAAAATATTCTTAATGAGAGTTTTCATTCTGTTTTTCATACTAGGAATTGAAAATCCATGTATATTTTAATTTACAGAACATTTCAATTTGAACATTAACTTTTCAACAGAGTGAAATATAGTTCTAGCAAAACAATTGTCTTTAATTTAAAATATTATATTATTTCAGCATATATAAATATTTAATAATAAATTATTAATTAATAATTAATATTACATTAATTCAAATGAACTAAAGTTAAAAATTCTGTTAGTTGTGCTAGCCACATTTTAAATATTCAATAGACACATATGCCTATTATGTTATATGCTATCTTACTGGGCAGTCTAAACAGGTAACAAATCAGAAAGCTAAGCCTATTTCTTGAATACTTTATCATTTCTGATACAATACAGCCATAAGTATAGTGTTTTATGTTTATGAAATATATAATATTTCTATAGTTAGTCTCTAAAAGTGCATTAATATTTGCTATATATCGGAATGATAATCCTGTGTTAAGCACATACACTTTCATTCTTTCTTAAAATATATAGATAGATACATAATTGCCATTTTCTCTATTTCTGTTTACAATTATTTATATATTTTGAGAAAGAGAGAGAATGTGGTAAGAAGCAGAGAGAAAGGAGAGAGAACCCAAGCAGGCCCAGTGCTGTCAGCACAGAATGCAATGAGGGTCTCAATCTCAGGACCCTGAGATCATGACCTGAGTTGAAATCAAGAGTTGGATGCTTAACCGACTGAGCCACACAGGCGCCCTCATAATTGCCATTTTTGAAGTGACTGACTTAGTTAGCTCTGAAAGAAGTTAGTTTGTATTTAGACATTCAATATATGAAATGGTCACATTTAATGAACAAGACAGTACAATTTCAATACTATTATGTGACAGAAGCAGGGAATATAACCAAGAGCCTTGCTTTGTATAACAGGAAGATTAGGAGATTCTCAGAAGGGAAAAGCATGGCAGCTAGCATGAAAAGCAATTAAACAAACCACACAAAACTCACTGATCACAGCATCTCTGTTCCACCCAAACAATACAGCCATCTCATAAGAACTCTGCACTTGAAGGAACAATGAATTCAAAGTTCAATCACTTGGTTTTGCATTTTCCACTCTTATGGTGGGAGGGAGCAAGGGGAAGGTGGTTGTGATAGGACTTTGGATGCCAGTCAGCACCACTTACAATAAGATCATTTGCATAAAAATTGCATTATTTAGAACTAGGTGCTGAAAGAAACATGAAATGCGGAGTATTCCTAGATATCAGGTGAACTTCCATGAAAGGCTACCCTAAGATTTATATATTTTATTAAAAGTTTAAAAATTTTAAAGAAATATTAAAAATTATTATCATTTTTAGTGATTAGATACTTTAAAAAAGATTGAAAGATTTTCGGATATTCTAATAAAAAAACTTTCAGAATCATGTGTTACCACAAGAGTCTCACAGATAAATATATTGGTTCAAAATAAACATGAAATATGCATGTATTTCATTAAACCAACTGAAGTGCAAATATTGGAATAAAGTGAAATAATGAAATAGGGCAAATACAACAAAACAGAGTATAAGTGCATATATATATATATATATATGCATATATCTATATATATATATAGATATAAACCTAAATATATGTTATATATTTATATGTTTGAATATATAATATACTAAATAAGTACATAATATAGAACATATATATTCTTATATGTATTCACCAAACACAACAAAAGCACAATAATGATACTATTTGAGGCTATCTGCTTTAAACCCATACCCATATTGTTAAAAACTTCTTTTATCTGATTTCTATGAACAAAAATTATCTAGCCCCCTTTTTATTGACAAATTCAGCATGGAGACATCCTCATAGAAATGATATATCACTCTGATAGTTGTAAAAGATATTTTAATTTCTAAACGTGTATAGTATTAAAATTCTAGGAAAAATTTGAACTTACGTCTTTGTTGTACAAAAAAAGAATATGTTTTCCCAAATGTATGTACCAGTTCCAGTCATAGCCAAATTGATTGAAAAAATAGCCCATTAATTAAGTTGTTCATGATATAAGTAGGGAGAGGAAGAATTTGGTTTATTATGCCCAAGTATTCAGACACACAGATCCTTTACTTTCTCAGGAATTTTTAAAATATGTACATAATCATGATATATGATAAAATAATTATTCCAAATTAAATGTGCTTTTAAGATATGCTCAGGCACCTGGGTGCCTTATTGGTTTATACATCTGAGTCTTGATTTCGGCTCAAGTCACGATCTCACAGTTCATGGCTTCAAGCCCCACATCGGGCTCTGCACTGACAGCATGGAACCTGCTTGGGATTCTGTCTCCCTCTCTCTCTCTCTCCATTCCCCTGCTCGCTCTCTATCTCATTCTCAAAATAAATAAACAAACATTAAAAATATGCTTAAAATTGGCTTTTAAAACTTGTTATAGATTATTTAATAATATTAATCTTTTCAGCCACATATAGCTTTATAATCATTTAAGTGACACATGGGTTGGCTAATGTATATTAAATTAACAACTTTAGAAAGTGCATTTTTATATAAATAAATATTTAAATTACATATGAAGTTTAGCTTTGCAACTGAAGTCATATTACATTTTACCTGCAGTCAGTCTTTACATGAGAATTAAATCATTGTGTCCTTTTCTTTCCATTTTCTCCAAAACACATAAAACAGAAAAAGACTGACTTCATTTTTAATGAAAACAAGAGACATTCATAATCCCAATCACAACATATAATGCCTGAGAGCCCCAATCACCAGATGTAATGCCTGAGAACAGGTGGGGAAATGAAAAGTATATAAGCAAATGGAGCAAAGTTAACCATAAGTTATCACATATACAAAATAAAAATAATAACCTATAAAAGCAGGACCTGAAATTGTCCTAGAATTAAAAGAAAATCATAACAGAAAGGCAAAAATTGGTAAACATATTGGAAGAAAATATTAAAGTCTTCAGAAATTAGAATAGAAAACATGAAGATTACAATAGGCGATAGATTTGAAGATCAATCCAGGAGGACTTTAAAATGGACTACTAGTAAGAGTTGTATTAAGAGAAAAAAGATGAAACATTGTTTTTGAACAAAAATACAGTTTTTTTCAGGCTTGAAGATAAACATCCTTTGCCAAGCTTATTACTCAGAAATTTCAGAACTTTATAGATGAAACGAAGATTCTGAGAAAAAGATATTAGTTCTCGTTCAAAGGATCTGGAATAGGAAAGCCGTGTGCTTCTCCATCACTCACTATGATATAATGTGGAAGAAAGAACAAGGATATTTCAGAGCTACAGAGTTCCAAACGATCTCTTTATTCCATTTCTAAGAAAACTATTATAAGCTCTGCTATATCAAAATGAGGAAGTAAATCAAGATGGAGGAAAACGTGAGTTCAGATGGGGGTTGGGAGGGGAAACAATAGCAGAAGAGCAGAGGGAATTGTTAGCAAATCGATATTCCAGGGCTATACCGTGCGGTGTCCCAGATGAAGCAAGAGGTGTAAAACCACCGGGAAGGGTGTCCCATGACACACAGACTTGAGAACTGGATAAACCAGATCATCTCACAAAGTTCACTCTCTAGAAAATCCTATTGCCACTTCACTTAGACACTGGAGAGTATGAAAGAGTTAACCCAAGGTTAAAACAAACAAACAGTATTTTCAAACAAACAATATGAAGCAAAAATTAACTCCGGGAAAACAGGAAAAAAAAAAAAAAGCTATGGGAAAAAATGATGATGCATGCTACAAGTCTCAGCGTGAAAAATATTTATATAGTATGTAAATTAAAAACCTGAATATAGATTTAACCAGGAATTCATGAGGAAGGTATGGCAGCTGGGGATTTAGGGACTAAGATAGCTAGTATCTCCATTTGCAAGAAGAGGTTGGTAAGTAAAATGGACACATCGATAGATAAATTAGTTAAAAGTATTTATAAATAAAGTTTTTAGTGTTCAGCATTCTGGAAGTGGGGCAAAAACTGATTTTTGCTTTTCTTATCGTACTTCTTAACTCTTAGATGTTGCGTTTTAAATCATATATTCTTATACTGATTTGAAAAAAAATTGATGCAGTCTCTCAAATTTAGCTTAAATCTAGTGTCTACCAATGTTTTCAACTCTGGTATATTAACCTTTAAAGAAATAGCTGCTTTAGTTTTATATTTGTTTTGTTTTTAAATAGATAATGCAAATGGTTTTAGGCTGATATTTACAACCATTCTCCTCTAAATAACACATTTTGTTTTAGACAGACTATATGCCAAATAGATGAAAATCCAGATTATGCTAACCCTCTTTTTTGTCTTAATTGTTAATTTTTTTCAACGTTTCTTTCTTTCTTTCCTTTTTTTTTTTTTTTTTTTTTTTTTTTTTTTTTTTTTTTTTGAGGGCGAGACAGAGACAGAGCATGAATCGGGGAGGGGCAGAGAGAGAGGGAGACAACATCTGTGAAGCAGGCTCCAGGCTGTGAGCTGTCAGCACAGAGCCAGATGCGGTATTTGAACTCATGAACCATTAGATCATGACCTGAACTGAAGTCAGTCACTTAACTGACTGAGCCACTCAGGTGTCCCTTATCTTAATTTTTTTAAAAAGGAACTGATGTGGTACATACAGATTTTAATCAAATGTTAGACAGTATATGATAGTGGCTATGAGCTTTGCTCTAAACTCAGACTACATTGGTTCAGACCCCAGCTCTCTCATTTTCTGTGTGACCTTGGTCAAGTTACATGGCCCCTTTGTGCCTCACTTCTCTGATATTTAATAACACAAAATTAATAAAACAGAATCATAGTTTTGTGGTAATTAGATAATTCACAGTAATAAATTATCACTGCACTTAGCAGTAGGAAGAACTTTGTAATTATTAGTCATGTTATCACCATTCTCAGGACAAAGTGTTTTATGAGTTTGATAAAGAGAAACTTCAGAGAATTGGAAAAATTATTACACTTTTTATCTTTTTCACTTTCTTTTTTATATTATATCATTACCTTTTTATTTTATTCTTCAATTCATTTATAAATATGGATTTTTACTTTTGTTAACAAAATAAGAGAAATTTATTTATTTAATTTATTTTTATTTTTTTAAATAATTTTTTAATGTTTTTATTTATTTTTGAGACAGAGCGTGAGCAGGGGAAGGTCAGAGAGAGGGAGACACAGAATCTGAAACAGGCTCCAGGCTCTGAGCTGTCAGCACAGAGCCCGAGGCGGGGCTCGAACTCACGGACTGCGAGATCCTGACCTGAGCTGAAGTCGGACCCTTAACCGACTGAGCCACCCAGGCACCCCTATTTATTTATTTTTTAAAATGTTTATTCATTTTTGAAAGAGAGTATGTGAGCGGGGGAGGGACAGAGAAGAGGACAGAAGATCCTATGTGGGCTCTGCGCTGACAGCAGTGAGCCCGATGCTCAACTTGAACCCATGAACCATGAGATCATGACCTGAGCCAAGTCCAATCCGATGCTCAACTGACCGAGCCACCCACACGCCTCAAAATAAAACCATACTAAAAATGAAACCGTTTTCTTGAGCTTTCAGTCTCTTAATCAACTCTATCACAATGTACTCATTATACACACTCACACACAATTACATATATAAGTTTTGTAGTAACTGAAAATCATAAAAGTCAAAACTATTCTGACTGCAAATCACTGTGAAGAATTACGTAGCCAATTAAATGAGTCCTGAGCACAAATGAGGAAGATCCAACTGTTATCCATGGTCCTCCTCTTACTCCTGGTAGGATCTCTATCATGTCTGTTTTAAAGTGATATATAGAATTTTTAAACATTAGAGTTCATTTTATTTATTTTTTTTTTTTTATTTTTATTTTTTTTAACATTTATTTATTTTTGAGACAGAGAGAGACAGAGCATGAACGGGGGAGGGGCAGAGAGAGAGGGAGACACAGAATCGGAAGCAGGCTCCAGGCTCTGAGCCATCAGCCCAGAGCCTGATGCGGGGCTCGAACTCACGGACCGCGAGATCGTGACCTGGCTGAAGTCGGACGCTTAACCGACTGCGCCACCCAGGCGCCCCTAGAGTTCATTTTAAAAAAGGGCCGTGGGGGAGCACCTGGGTGGCTCAGTGGGTTAAGCGTCCAACTTCGGTTCAGGTCATGATCTCAGGGTTGGTGGGTTCCAGCCCCATGTCAGGCTCTGTGTGACAGCTCAGAGCCTGGAGCCTGCTTCAGATTTCGTGTCTCCCCCTCTCTGCCCCTGCCTGCTTGTGCTCTCTCTGTCTCTGAAAACTGAATAAACATTAAAAAAATATTTTTAAATAAAAAAATGATAAAGTGATGTATAGAAGTTTTATTTTATTTTATTTTAACATTTTCAAACGTTGCTAAATACCACCCCCCATAATGACTTTTAATGTTATTGATTCCCCACGTCGTACAGGAGGGTTAGATGAGAACATTTTACATAACTTTTAAGAGTGTGAGGTCTCATGGGAAATCTCCTTGCCAGTGATCTCATCACATTATTCCACTCCTTCAAACCTCATCTTCCTGATCTGGGCAACTGAGATTATCATAGACTTCATCTCATTGTATTGGTGAAGCAATTGAGTGAAACAGTGCTTGACATGCTTAACATAGTGCTGAGACAATGACAAACACTTATCAGAGGGAATAAAGTATAGCAACCATAAAACTACATCAGTGAAAACCCTGGATAAGCTTTTCACTATTTTCATTTGATATTCAAGTTTATATTCAGTCAGAAAAGGAAGCTACAGATTATTTCAAATATTTTGGTACAATCACTAAAAATGTTCCTGAATTTGTTCTGTTTATACTGCGTTCAAGAGATTTACTCAAGGATTTAGGATAATTACATAGTAGAAGGAAAAAGCGCCTTAGAAAAAAATTAATTTCCTCATTTTACAAAGAGGAAAAGTCTCTGAAGACAACCAAAGCAAACAGAAGAAACACGGCATAACATTTTGCAAGGTCTATCGTGCTTTAAGAAATATTTGGGAAATGGACAGGAAATGTATTTCTTGTTGGATCATGTATGATGCATTATATTAAACTTGAAATTCAATAAAATCCTCAAATATGAGTAAGAATTCTAACACTTTCTGTTTTAAGCAGTGTTAACACGTATTTTTTCTGTGATTAACAATACATGTGATTTTTTCTTAGAAGTACTGACATGAGTGGTTAGTAAAATTTGTTACCCAACAGGAATAGAATGCCATTGTTCTAAATTCCAATTCCGTCAACTTTCTCCAAAGGAGAATTTTCACTTCATTCTTTTTCCTGAGTCCTTATGCGTAAGCGAGTATCACATAGACCCATTTTTTAGGCAAGTGTACCTGTGAACAGGACAAGACTTGAACAGAGTCCTTGTGGGTTGTTACTATAAATTCAGATAATATGAGAAAAGGAACAGAGCTCAAGAATTGATTTTAAAAATCAAGTCATTAAAACTAATCTATATCACCAACTAGGGAAGTTGGCATTGGGTGAAAAAGCCAACACATTAAGAACCACCATCTAGGCTTAGAGTATGGTTCGAGCAAGTCTATGATAGAGAATTCTCAGTGACATCTTTAAATTAAATGAAGACAAATCATCACAATAAATGTTATTGTATACTTATATTCTGATGCATAGTGTCATCTGCCTTGTTTGGGCACATTTATAAATATAGAGCTAACAATATAATACAAGGCATTTTGTGGTAATTGCCTAAAATTAAGTATAAATAATGCACAAAGGAAAATGGAGGAACTAAAGGTGAATTCTGACTACTTTGGTGGGAATGTTATCTAGAGAAGAAATTAAATTAGCACGAGGCTTGACGTACTCATATGTTTCAATCTAGAATTAAGATAGGGAAAGATACCTTAACCAAAAATAAAGATGTAGTCATTAGATAAATATAAGGCAAATTCCAGAGAGTGTAAATAGTCCTATGCTTCTGAGTATATATACTTCTCCTATAATATAGGTATTATATTGAAAGGTAGTTTATGACAGTGGATATTAAACATTTATAGTGAAATATGGAGGGTTTTGAGTGAATGACATTAATTTTTGTAATAAAACTTTTAATTCCACATTTTAATTGTGACAGAAGAAATCTACCGTGAGGATTACATTTCAGTATAAATGACCATGTTCACTCACTGTATGTATCAGCTCAATCAATCTTAGAAATTTACCAGCTGACATTGTCCTGATGATTTCTTTTTGTGTACAGAAAAAAAATATGGAGGGAAGTAGAAATGTATCACAGAAACATGGCTTTAGGGAGCCCTATATATTTTTTTTAATGTTTATTTATTTTTGAGACAGAGAGAGACAGAGCATGAACGGGGAAGGGTCAGAGAGAGAGGGAGACACAGAATCTTTAACAGGCTCCAGGCTCTGAGCCGTCAGCACAGAGCCCGACACGGGGCTCAAACTCACGGACCGTGAGATCATGACCTGAGCCGAAGTCGGACGCTTAACCGACTGAGCCACCCAGGAGCCCCGAGGGAGCCTTATATTTTTAATTGTGAATTTCTCTTTAATTTTCTACAGAAATTCAGCAAGAAATTGTCTTTAAAAATAACATCACAGCATATCACTTGGAAAAACTAGCCCTCAGGTGCGTATTTCTTCACCACCATTTTCCTTTGACGTTCTCAAGTTGTGTAAGTTAAAAGAAAAGTGTACTAGAATCAAAGCTTCAAAAAATTCTTCCGTTTTGTTCTACACATTTTAATCCTTATATTTGAACCTCTACATAATGAAAGACAAGCAAAAATTTCAAAGGGTAATGTTAATTAAAAGCTTAAATATATTTATTAAAATTAAACAGTTATGTGTTCTAATATTCTTTATATCTTTCTCTATTTTTAAAATGTCTCAAGTAAGCCCCCTCTAACTTTAAAATCATAAAACTTTGGCCATGTTCCACTACAAATGGCAGACAATACAAGTTCCAAGGTTTATTTTGTACATATCTTATACCACTGTAAAATCCTTACATGTTTCCTTTTGGCGATCAGCATTTTAGGAAAAAAACCAACACACAACATTTCTTGTACATTTGAATTCATCATATTATCTTCCTTCCCTCTCACGTTTACTTAAAGTAAAATATCCTTTTCGCGAGGTACATATACTTTAAGCAGGTATGGGGAGTCAGGGTATGACAAAATTAGAGAACAACTTGAGGCTGAGATTTTCTTTTATTTCATAAAATAAACATTTGGGGCTTCTGAAATAAATAATTCATCCCATCAGGTTATAATATTAGATTGCCAAATGATGATATTATTCAATATTATTTTAATTAGTAAATCCATGACCTGGCCACTTGCCAATTAGCTCTATTTTTCTCCTTTTGTTTCTTGTACTACAGATCCTCTCACACTTAATGTTACTGCCCCATTCCTTTTAGAAAGTGAACACATAATTTGTGTTAATTTTTAAGAAACGGTTAGTATTATTCTGCACTTGGGTGGCTCAGTGGGTTAAGTGTCTGACTTCGGCTCAGGTCATGATCTCATGGTTTGTGAGTTTGAGCCCCGTGTCGGGCTCTTTGCCGATAGTTTGGAGCCTGTCTGGGATTCTCCTCTCTCCCTCCCTTTTTGCCCCTCTCTCTCTCTCTCTCAATAAAATAAAATAAAATAAAATAAAATAAAATAAAATAGTAACTAAATAAATGAAATAAATGGTTAGTGTTGGCTATACCAAGTTATGACTCAAATCTATTGGACACTGTTTAATCAGTCTTAATGTTCCAGGAATAAAAAAGTCTGTATGCAGCAATGTAACATGTAGTATGACTCTGGAGTTGCAAATTCATTAGTTGAAATTTTCCACTTTTCTAATTAGAAAACTGTCATTTTTCTTCCGCCCAGTGTGCTTTAATATAGAACATATATAACCATAATGGATCACAAATAATATGTATTGTTTCGTACTTCTTTTCCTCCCTTACCTTTGCACTTTTTTTCCCCTTCAGATACAGGGAAAAATAAAACAAGGGAAAGTAATAAGAAAATATTTCCTTGAAAAGTGCAAGCGTTAGTAATTTCCCCACCTATCTAGATGGTAACAGGCAATCCTTCAAAGGGAGCTATATGCATTTTTACTTAGTGGAGATAGAATCTTCTATCAGTTCCCAAGGGAGAAGCCCGTAAAATATTGATGTTCTGGAGGGGAGTGTAAAATAACACAAATGTTCTTCCTTCCCTTCCCGATAACTCGGCTTCCTTTTTTTGGGTGAGTTCTCTCATGCAACCTCTCTCCTCAAGGGAGACTATAACGTTCTCCTTCACAGTCTCAGCCTTACCCCCATTTTCATTCAAAATTCCGGTGGAGTTTGTCTGTCTGCTGCCTCCCAGCATGTCTTCTACCCAGAGAGATTCAGCTTATGGAGAAGGGGAGATGGGAGACGGAATAAGTTACCATGCTCTGTAAATTATTATTTATGAAAAGAAGAGAAAAGAGAAAGAGGAAAGAAAGTGTTTCGTCATCTTAGAGGTACAAACCCATTGCATATTTTGGCCAATTAATTATATAATCCAATGAAGGAAACCTCTAATATAAATGACAAGTAATAATTATTTACAGCCAGGTCCAAGTCAAATGACACCAGTTGTCTGTTTACCCTCTTTCTTCCCCGGTTTTGAAATTTCTCTAAAAATTATAAATATGAATAGGACACAAAAGGAATATATCGCTTTTATGTTTTTTACCAGTGTGGTGTGTTGAAGAGAGGAAGCCTGACATACTTCTGAGCAAATAGAAACTGCATTTGCTAAACTTTAACATAATAGGATGTTTGCAGTAACTGTGATATTTATCCAAAAATTAAAGTGAAAGGCTATGGTATATTAGATAACCTTCAGAGTAAGTATCATTGTATAACAAATGTTTTACTATAATTTTAAATAAAGGCAAATATCTGAAATGATTATGCCAACAGCAGTCTGTATTTATTCAGCAAAGTTATTGGGTAGTGGTTAAAGCTCATTCCAAACGAATCCCTATTTTATAAATATTGTTTGAGACAAATTGTTTTTTTTCATAAAAAACTCAATATTTGTGTCATTTATTTATTCTCCCCAGAATTCTCTTGGAGAAATTATTTCTTCAAATGCATATAATCCTTACATACGTGGGAGACCTAGGGGGACAAATTGTTGCAAGACATTTTACAAATATTTTTGGTTTGTTTTAGTAAAAAAAGGAAGCACAAATGCATGCAATAAATTAGTTGTAAAATCAGAAGATCAGGTTGTTGTTTTTTTTTTTTAATTTAAAATTTGGTCAAAAATTAAACAAAACAATCGTGCTCTATGAAGAAAAATAGTACCAAACACCCGCCACATTGTAGAAGACACAGTCTACTGGGCACCTCTCATGTGGCAAATGGAACACTTTGAATGTACTGACTTAAAAAATTTTCATAGCACGAGGTGTGTGATATGGCCATTACAGATGGGGAAACTGAAGTTCGTAGTTAACATGGTCATGCAGCTCTAGAGTCTTTGATTCTAGATTCTAACACATGGCGGCCATCTCCAAACGATGTTTTTCAACGCGGAGAGCATCATGCTAAGACTGTGAGGCTGTGGTGAGATTATTCATGTGTCTTGGCAAGTTTGCCCGTGGACCCATTCTATGACTTTGTGCAAGTGACTACCATCCACGTACTTTTGACCCCCCCATGTGTAAAAGTAACTTCCTAGAGCCCAGATTGAATACATATCACATACCTGTGAAGAAGCAAGACACTAATTAATTCTTAACATAATTAAAATAAATAGTCTTTGTTCTTTTGTTTTTTTTGTTTATTTAATCATTCAGGGTATTGAAACAACCAAAGCTAAACAGAAAGCCAGAAGTACATATAAAATTAAAAAATAGAATTAACACCCAAAATATAAATGGAGATCTATTAGGGATTAAATTCCACTTAGGCTGTAATGTTGAGATTTATTTTTCCCTCTCTTGGGCTCTAACTATATATATATATATATATATATATATATATATATATATATATATGTAGTATATCTAACTGTATATATATACATATATATATATATATATATGTAGTATATCTAACTGTATATATATACATATATATATATTAATTTCTATTTTGTAATAACAGAGACCTTTCATTTAAAAAAAGTTAAGTCTCCAAAAGATGGCGGCACAGGAGGGCGCTGGGCTCACTGCACGTCCTGCTGATCACGTAGATTCCACCTATACCTGCCTAAAGAATCCAGAAAACTGCCAGAGGATTAGCAGAACGGAGTCTCCGGAGCCAAGCACAGACGAGAGGCCCACGGAAGAGGGTAGGAAGGGCGGCGAAGCGGTGCATGCTCCACGGACTGGCGGGAGGGAGCCGGGGTGGAGGGGCGGCCCACCAGCCAAGCAGAGCCCTCAAGTCTGGCTCGCAAAAGCCGGGGGCCGGATGGAGTATGTTCCCACAGCAAGCGGGACTTGACATCTAGAAGGTTATAAGCTAACAGCTCTGCTCAGAAAGCGGGAAGGCTGGAGAACAAAGGGAGGGAGAGTTGCTAAGCCCCTGGACTACAGAGCTCAGCTTGGCTGGGAACAAAGGCGTTCGCCAGCGCCATCTCCCTCGCCCATCCCCCAGCCAAAATCCCAAAGGGAACCAGTTCCTAACAGGGAACTTGCTTGCACCACGCAAACACCCAAAGCTGTGCTTCTGCGGAGCCACCCCTCCGGTGGCTCTGACTCCCTCCCGCTGCCACATGGCCCCTCCTGAAGTGGATCACCTAAGGAGAAGCAAGCTAAGCCTGCCCCTCCTGCTCCCGTGCACCTTGCCTACCCACCCCAGCTAATACGCCAGATCCCCAGCACCACAAGCCTGGCAGTGTACAAGTAGCCCAGATGGGCCACGCCACCCCACAGTGAATCCTGCCCCTAGGAGAGGGGAAGAGAAGGCACACAACAGTCAGACTGTGGCCTCAGCAGCGGGCTGGGGGCAGACATCAGGTCTGACTGCGGCCCCGCCCACCAACTCCAGTTATACACCACAGCACAGGGGAAGTGCCCTGCAGGTCCTCACCACTCCAGGGACTATCCAAAATGATGAAATGGAAGAATTCCCCTCAAAAGAATCTCCAGGAAATAAAGACAGCTAACAAACTGATCAAAAAGGATTTAAATAATATCACAGAGTGAATTTAGAATAATACTCAAAAAATTAATCGCTGGGCTTGAATACAGTATAGAGGACAGCAGAGGAACTATTGCTACAGAGATCAAGGGACTAAGGAATTCAGGAGGAGCTGAAAAACGCTATAAACGAGAGGCAAAATAAAATGGAAAGGACCACGGCTTGGATTGAAGAGGCGGTGGAGAGAATAGGTGAACTAGAAGATAAAATTATGGAAAAAGAGGAAGCTGAGGAAAAGAGAGATAAAAAAGATCCAGGAGTATGAGGGGAAAATTAGAGAACTAAGTGATGCACTAAAAAGAAATAATGTATGCATAATTGGCATTCCAGAGGAGGAAGAAAGAGGGAAAGGTGCTGAAGGTGTACTTGAACAAATCATAGCTGAGAACTTCCCGGATCTGGGGAAGGAAAAAGGCATTGAAATCCAAGAGGCACAGAGAACTCCCTTCAGACGTAACTTGAATCGATCTTCTGCACGACATATCATAGTAAAACTGGCAAAATACAAGGATAAAGAGAAAATTCTGAAAGCAGCGACTGATAAACGTGTCCTAACATATAAAGGGAGACCTATAAGACTCGTGACTGATCTGTCTTCTGAAACTTGGCAGGCCAGAAAGAATTGGCAGGAGATCTTCAATGTGATGAACAGAAAAAATATGCAGCCAAGAATCCTTTAACCAGCAAGTCTGTCATTTAGAATAGAAGGAGAGATAAAGGTCTTCCCAAACAAACAAAAACTGAAGGAATTCATCACCACTAAACCAGCCCTACAAGAGATCCTAAGGGGGATCCTGTGACACAAAGTACCAGAGACATCGCTACAAGCATGAAACCTACGGATGTCACAATGACTCTAAACCCATATTTTTCTATAATAACACAATGGAAATGGACTAAATGTGCCAAACAAAAGACATAGGGTATCAGAATGGATAAAAAAACAAGACCCATCTATTTGCTGTCTACAAGAGACTCATTTTAGACCTGAGGACACCATCAGATTGAGAGTGAGGGGATGGAGAACTATTTATCATGCCACTGGAAGTCAGAAGAAAGCTGGAGTAGCCATACTTATATCAGACAAACTAGACTTTCAATTAAAGGCTGTAACAAGAGATGAAGAAGGGCATTATATGATAATTACAGGGTCTATCCATCAGGAAGAGCTAACAGTTATAAATGTCTATGCGCCGAATACCGGAGCCCCCAAATATATAAAACAATTACTCATAAACATAAGCAACCTTATTGATAAGAATGTGGTCATTGCAGGGGACTTTAACACTCCACTTACAGAAATGGATAGATCATCTAGACACACAGTCAATAAAGAAACAAGGGCCCTGAATGATACATTGGATCAGATGCACTTGACAGATAAATTTAGAACTCTGCATCCCAAAGCAACAGAATACACTTTCTTCTCGAGTGCACATGGAACATTCTCCAAGATAGATCATATACTGGGTCACAAAACAGCCCTTCATAAGTATACAAGAATTGAAATCATATCATGCATACTTTCAGACACAATGCTATGAAGCTTGAAATCGACCACAGGAAAAAGTCTGGAAAACCTCCAAAAGCATGGAGGTTAAAGAACACCCTACTAAAGAATGAGTGGGTCAACCAGGCAATTAGAGAAGAAATTAAAAAATATATGGAAACAAACGAAAATGAAAATACAACAATCCAAACGCTTTGGGACACAGTGAAGGCAGTCCTGAGAGGAAAATACATAGCAATCCAGGCCTATCTCAAGAAACAAGAAAAATCCCAAATACAAAATCTAACAGCACACCTAAAGGAAACAGAAGCGGAACAGCAAAGAGAGCCTAAACCCAGCAGAAGAAGAGAAATAATAAAGATCAGAGCAGAAATAAACAATATAGAATCTAAAAAAACTGTAGAGCAGATCAACAAAACCAAGAGTTGGTTTTTTGAAAAAATAAACAAAATTGACAAACCTCTAGCCAGGCTTCTCAAAAAGAAAAGGGAGATGACCCAAATAGATAAAATCATGAATGAAAATGGAATTATTACAACCAATCCCTCAGAGATACAGGCAATTATCAGGGAATACTATGAAAAATTATATGCCCACAAACTGGACAACCTGGAAGAAATGGACAAATTCCTAAACACCCACACGCTTCCAAAACTCAATCAGGAGGAAATAGAAAGCTTGCACAGACCCATAACCAGCGAAGATATTGAATCGGTTATCAAAAATCTCCCAAAAAATAAGAGTCCAGGACCAGATGGCTTCCCAGGGGAGTTCTACCAGACATTTAAAGCAGAGATAATACCTATCCTTCTCAAGCTATTCCAAGAAAGAGAAAGGGAAGGAAAAATTCCAGACTCATTCTATGAAGCCAGTATTACTTTGATTCCTAAACCAGACAGAGACCCAGTAAAAGAAGAGAACTACAGGCCAATATCTCTGATGAATATGGATGCAAAAATTTTCAATAAGATACTAGCAAATCGAATTCAACAGCATATAAAAGAACTATTCACCATGATCAAGTGGGAATCATTCCTGGGATGCAGGGCTGGTTCAACATTCACAAATCAATCAACATGATACAAGACATTAATAAAAGAAAAGATAAGAACCATATGATTCTGTCAATCGATGCAGAAAAGGCCTTTGACAAAATCCAGCACCCTTTCTTAATAAAAACCCTTGAGAAAGTCGGGATAGAAGGAACATACTTAAACATCATAAAAGCCATTTTTGAAAAGCCCACAGCTAACATCATCCTCAAAGGGAAAAAACTGAGAGCTTTTTCCCTGAGATCAGGAACATGACAGGGATGCCCACTCTCACCGCTGTTGTTTAACATAGTGTTGGAAGTTCTAGCATGAACAATCAGACAACAAAAGGAAATCAAAGGCATCAAAATTGGCAAAGATGAAGTCAAGCTTTCATTTTTTGCAGATGACATGAAATTATACATGGAAAATCCGATAGACTCCACCAAAAGTCTGCTAGAACTGATACATGAGTTCAGCAAAGTTGCAGGATACATAATCAATGTACAGAAATCAGTTGCATTCTTATACACTAATAATGAAGCAACAGAAAGACAAATAAAGAAACTGATCCCATTCACAATTGCACCAGGAAGCATAAAATACCTAGGAATAAATCTAACCAAAGATGTAAAAGATCTGTATGCTGAAAACTATAGAAAGCTTATGAAGATAATTGAAGAAGATATAAAGAAATGGGAAGACATTCCCTGCTCATGGATTGGGAGAATAAATATTGTCAAAATGTCAATACTACCCAAAGCTATCTACACATTCAATGCAATCCCAATCAAAATTGCACCAGCATTCTTCTCGAAACTAGAACAATCCTAAAATTCATATGGAACCACAAAAGGCCCCGAATAGCCCAAGTAATTTTGAAGAAGACCAAAGCAGGAGGCATCACAATCCCAGACTTTAGCCTCTACTACAAAGCTGTCATCATCAAGACAGCATGGTATTGGCACAGAAACAGACACATAGACCAATGGAATAGAATAGAAACCCCAGAACTAGACTCACAAGTAATGTCAACTAATCTTTGACAAAGCAGGAAAGAACATCCAATGGAAAAAAGACAGTCTCTTTAACAAATGGTGCTGGGAGAACTGGACAGCAACATGCAGAATGTTGAAACTAGACCACTTTCTCACACCATTCACAAAAATAAACTCAAAATGGATAAAGGACCTGAATGTGAGACCGGAAACCATCAAAACCCTAGGGGAGAAAGCAGGAAAAGACCTCTCTGACCTCAGCCGTAGCAATCTCTTACTCGGCACATCCCCAAAGGCAAGGGAATTAAAAGCAACAATGAATTACTGGGACCTTATGAAGATAAAAAGCTTCTGCACAGCAAAGGAAACAACCAACAAAACTAAAAGGCAACCAACAGAATGGGAAAAGATATTTGCAAATGACATATCGGACAAAGGGCTAGTATCCAAAATCTATAAAGAGCTCACCAAGCTCCACACCCGAAAAACAAATAACCCAGTGAAGAAATGGGCAGAAAACATGAATAGACACTTCTCTAAAGAAGACATCCAGATGGCCGACAGGCACATGAAAAGATGCTCAACATCGCTTCTCATCAGGGAAATACAAATCAAAACCACACTCAGATATCATCTCACGCCAGTCAGAGTGGCCAAAATGAACAAATCAGGAGACTATAGATGCTGGCGAGGATGTGGAGAAACGGGAACCCTCTTGCACTGTTGGTGGGAATGCAAATTGGTGCAGCCGCTCTGGAAAACAGTGTGGAGGTTCCTCAGAAATTAAAAATAGACCTATCCTATGACCCAGCAATAGCACTGCTAGGAATTTACCCAAGGGATACAGGAGTACTGATGCATAGGGGCACTTGTACCCCAATGTTTATAGCAGCACTCTCAACAATAGCCAAATTATGGAAAGAGCCTAAATGTCCATCCACTGATGAATGGATAAAGAAATTGTGGTTTATATACACAATGGAGTTCTACATGGCAATGAGAAAGAATGAAATATGGCCCTTTGAAGCAACGTGTATGGAACTGGAGAGTGTGATGCTGAATGAAATAAGCCATACAGAGAAAGACAGATACCATATGGCTTCACTCTTATGTGGATCCTGAGAAACTTCACAGAAACCCATGGCGGGGAGAGGGAAAGAAAAAGAGGTTAGAGTGGGAGAGAGCTAAAGCATAAGAGACTCTTAAAAACTGAGAACAAACTGAGGGTTGATGGGGGGTGGGAGGGAGGGGAGGGTAGGTGATGGGTATTGAGGAGGGCACCTTTTGGGATGAGCAGTGGGTGTTGTATGGAAACCAATTTGACAATAAATTTCATATACTGAACAAAAAAAAAAAAGTTAAGTCTCAAGGTGCCTGGGTGGCTCAGTCACTTAAGCGTCTGACTTCGGCTCAGGTCATGATCTCACGGGTTGTGAGTTTGAGCCCGCATCAGGCTCTGTGCTGACAGCTCAGAGCCTGGATCCTTCTTTGGATTCTGTGTCTCTCTCTCTCTCTCTGCCCTTCTCTTTCTCACACTCTGTCTCTCTCTCTCTCAAAAAATAAAAATTACAATTTTTTTTAATTTAAAAAAGTTAAGTCTCTATAAATATGCTAAATGCTGACAAATTAAATGGCAACAAATTTCCATTTCTATTTCTCTTGACATGTTTATAGTAATGAAGAAAACCTATGTGAAAGAAAGATATATCATTCAATGATGTCTACATTTGATAGGCACTTTTTCCCTTCCATATTACAGGGAAAACTATTTCTAGCAATTCTTATTGAATAATATTTAAAACCAGTTTAGTACAATTTAGTATGGAAAGGGTATCTACAGAAAAACATCACATACACCAGGCACTGTGTTAGAAAATTCCAATGACTTGTTTTATTTAATTCTAATAAGAGCCCTGTAAATTAATAATTGTCCTATTTTTTGAAAAACAAATGGATGCTCCCAAAGGTTAACTAAATTGTTCACACACCTGTAACCATAACATGACAGGCTACCTCTAAACTTGAGGCACTAGCTCAAAAATCTCTGTGACACCACACTGTTTTGGAACATCCTGATTTCATTGTGCATTCACGATTGCTGGTGTGTTTACTGAACCATATTGAAAAAAGAAACAGATGGAGCTTCATAGAAGTAATTAGTTAAGGTATTAGTCCCTTAATTACTAACACTCAATTTTCCTAAACTACTAATTATTCTTCCCTAGTGTTCAATCTCATTCAGAGTCTAATACCATTTGACATTGGGACAGAGACAGAATTTGGTAATCCGACAGGGAAGTTAGGATTGTTGATGATGGCCATGGGTAGGAGCAGAGTAAAAGGTAGTTAGTACAGACTGGACTGAGGTTAAATTGAACACTTGCAATAAATATTTACTGAAGTGTCACTGCATTGGTTTACTAGGGTTGCCATCACAATTACCCCAGACTGGGTGGCTTAAATAACAGAAATGTATTTTCTCACACTTGGAGGTGGGAACCCAGTTGCCAAGGTGTCTGCAAATTTCATTTTGAGGCATCTTTCCTTGACATGCAGATGTACACTGTCTCCCTTTGTCTTCATGTGATGTCTCCTCTGTCTGTGTTGTTGACCTTTATCCACTCTTCTTACAAGGACACTAGTCCTATTGGATTAAGGCCCACTCTAAGGACTCTATTTTAACCTAATTACTTCTTTAAAGGCCTCATCTCCAAATACATTCACATTCTTAGGTGCTGTGGATTAGGGCTTCAACATATCAACTTTGGGAGGACACATTCAGCTCATAGAAATCACTATGCTGAATTCCATATTGAATCCAAAAGATGAAATGAATCAAGATTTGCCTTTAGGAAGTTTCCAATCTGGTAGAAGAATCATTGTCTTGAACAAGAGTCCTACTTCCAAAGCAGGTTATCCTATAAATGCTACAGAACTTTATTTGTGTAACACAAGTGATTGACGCTCTTTCTCACTTACATATCTTTAATGTATTGCTATCAGAGTCTAAGTTCACACTTCTCAACAAAATAATTAAACCCCCGGTTCACTAATTCCATCCTCTCTCACAATAGTTCAATTATCCCACATGGTACCTTCTCAGTCCCTGAAACTCTCTCAATCAGCAGCTACCAATTAATACTTTAACAGCACTGACCGTGTTCTTGTTTTCTTCCTATGCTTCCTTCTGTTTCCATTCACACATAATTTTCTCTACCTTGAAATTCCTTTCTCCATTTCTGTTGTGGGACATGTAGCTAGCTGTTCTTCACGATAGTAATTTTTTTTTCTTAAGATTATATTTCCCAGATTTTCTTGAAATCAATGTAGACACACAGATTCTAATCAAGAATTGGAAATATAATTGATATTGGTCATTTCTTACTCAAGACATTTTGGTAGAATGCTTTCTCCTCTTCTGTCAGTCAGAATCAGGTACCACGGACCTGAGGGATGGGCCTGGGCTTTTGAATTACCCAGAGAGAAGTGTCAGATATTGAACTGGAATAGCCCATGACAATTATAGCACAAGTGAGAAAAATATTTCCATAGTGTTCAAGCCATTACATATATCTAAGTCTCTATGTTATTTCATTCTAGTCTACCCACACAACATACCCAACTACTGAATTCTTATTTATTAAAACAAAGCAAAATAGCCAAAAATAAAAATAAAAAAACAACCTAGCTCAATTCAAGATCATTATCCATGTAAAGTTTTCTCCTATGTTTTCCCCTTCTGGAACACACACCTTGTAGATTTAGAAAGGAGTAGAAAATGTAAGACACTGTGAAAAAATCAATAGGATTTAATGATAAGTTAGAAGGTCTGAGGGGATGAAAAGTGGATGGTGATGGAATGGAAAAGAATTCTAACATATTTCTAACTTTAAAGTATAAGAAAGATATTTGAGGGACAGAGCTGATAAGTTCAAGTTTGACCTGTTAAGTTCCACATGGATATGCAATTAAACATACCTAACCACTATTTATAAATGTCAAAATGGGTGGGACTAAATATAGATTTATGATTTATCCTCTAAAAAATTATTGGGAAGTCTGTATGAGAAGGTGAAACATACAAGGGAGAAATGTGGAGGAAGAGGGAATATGGTGAGAATAGGATATTAAGGATTTTGCATGTTGGAAAGACCAATTAAGAAGTCCCAAGATATCATTGTAATATTAAAGCAGAACAAAGAAAACTGAGAAAGTCTGATAAGAAAAAAGTGGTAAAAGTGGTAAATCACAGACGCTTATTTAAAACCATTGTATTGTACAATCATTTTGTGAGAGTGTAAGCTCTCTGAGAGCAGGGATGTTTGCTTTTCGAGTTGCCATATTCCTAGAACCTAGAATAGTGCATGACACACACAAAAAAGGTAAGCAGATAAAGTTAAATCAGTGATTGAAACCTGTGGAGAGGACAGTCTCATTGAATTATTGAAAACAAACATTAGATTACGGGGTATTCAAAGAAAAATTCAGATCAAGGCAATTCAAGTGTGTTTGCAATATGGGCGTTTCAGCAGCTGTGAAGAGCGCAGTTTTGAAAAAAAAAGTGGAGAACATCTTGAAAGTGGATTCCTCCTAAGGGCCCTTAATAATTAGGAAGTGAAATGATGACCAAATGGACTCCAATAGCAAATTGAATACAATTTTTTATGATATAACTTATGAGTATCTTGTGATGTAGAAGGTCTGCTTGGTGATAAAGCCAGCACTTCATAGATTACCTGGAACTTAGAAGAGATTGAGTAAATAATTGCTGATTTAATGTCATAAGCCAATCAGTGGAGTGCTAGAAGTGTCAATACAAATGGAAACAGGTTTTATAGTCAATAACTTAAATCTTCTCTTGTTACTTGGAATAAGCAAATTACTTAATTCCTCCTAATCATACCCATTGGGTTGAGACCTTTATTCAGAGAAGAGCCATATGAATAAGGAGAATTTTCATGAAATAAATACACAAGGGAGAGTGTCAGTGTGCCAGAGCAGGCACAAGTAGGTAGGGGAAGCAGGAATAAGTCTCTACAGAACATCTGTGGGTCCCTCTCTACTGAAAACTGCTGGGGTGTGGCTGGAAGCAACTGAATCACATAGAAGCCCTCCAGTGGGAGCCATTCCATTTCTCCTACTAATAGCCATGCACTAGTTTTCTGGCCCTCCTGGGAATTCTTCAAGCAAACTAAGGCACTCACAAGGAGTCATTTGTTGTTGTTGTTGTTTGTTGAAACCAGCCAGAATGAAGTCTGTTGTATGTAACTAGGAGTACATCAACAATTCAAATAAAAATATCACTTCTGCCTATTATATGGACATTCAAAGAGGCTAAAGGTGATCATTTGTTGAGACGTCAGTGTCCATTTCACTTAACTGCTCTGGGAGATCAAGGATTAACTCTATTTTGTTTTCCTTTGTATCCCGGAGCACAGAAGAGTGTGTATGTGATACATAAAGCAGCTAGTAAATATATGCTGCCTGAATAAAGGAGTTAATAAATGAATACTTCCAAAATTAAGGACATTCTGGCAGATATAGCTTAATGATGGTGCGTTACCATCACCTATACCTTCAACCTCAGGACTGCAAACTGATAGTCACCCTGCAAGAACCAGAAAGCTCAAGTATGGCTAAGACATATCCTATATCTGATATTGTTACAAAGACTGACGAGTTCAAACCACTCCCTTGAATAGGCCAGCCACTTGGATGTTCTAGCTCAGAGAATTGTGAGACAACACTATGGTATAACCACTCTCCACAGAGTCCCCTGATGCAGTTACTAGAAGAAGGTAGATGCAGTCAGCCACCCCACTCCCTAATAAGTCAAATTAAATATCAAGAGTGCAAGTGCAGAGAAGAAAAAGTAAGGATAGTTTCCAAAGTATCCAAGTGTCACAAACATGTACAAGTTTTATAAGTAGTAAAATATCAGTCACATGTCAGATCAAATAGTATATTTATTTGGGAATCCCCAAAGTGATAATTTTTGTGAAATAATTTTATCATCATTATTATTATTACCCCTGTTAATACCGACTTTTTGTTAGGGTTAGCCGTAAATAACTCTATGTTATCCAAGATTTTATATTAATATATAGATCTATAAAAAATCTGAGATTTTAATCTTATAAATATTTGATTATATATATTCACGATGCTTAAATCGTTCTTCTCTATCTTTGATAAATTACCGTATACTATTTAATAAATAGATATAACTTCAGGCCAGAGGAAGAAAAATAATGATCCATTTCATTCCTCTTCCAGAAAATGAAGCAACATTTCAAATTGCCAGAAACAGTTGTTAATTGCTTCCATTGATTATTCCTTGTTGTGGGAATCCAGCTCGCCTTCCCATCTCCTCTGACTGTAAAGTGAGGTATTATTTGATTCATGAATTCTTAAATTGAAACTGAAACCAAACTCCCCACTCTATGTCCTTGTGTATACCCAACAGCTTGCCTCCTCTTAGTCTGACTTTATTTAACTTCCCATCTCTGTTCCAATGCAAATAAATGTGTCCATTATCTGTAAACATAGCTGGTTGGTAAAAGTGACACAACACACTGTAGATCCTTCACTGCATTCTCACTGATTGTGAAAACAGGTGGCCAGTAAGAGAAATTGATATTTAATACAGGTATTCAATTAAAAATATATATGTAGAGGGGCGCCTGGGTGGCTCAGTCGTTAAGCGTCCGACTTCGGCTCAGGTCACGATCTCGCGGTATGTGAGTTCGAGCCCCTCGTCGGGCTCTGTGCTGACAGCTCAGAGCCTGGAGCCTGTTTCGGATTCTGTGTCTCCCTCTCTCTCTGACCCTCCCCCGTTCATGCTCTGTCTCTCTCTGTCTCAAAAATAAATAAACGTTAAAAATATATATATATATATATATGTAGATATGTGTGGAAGAAACACGCACAAACACATACACACAGCGTGCATAGATGCATTTTTATATACTTTTTTTTGGATGCAAACTTACTTGGATTTTTGTTCTTGTAATTTTCTTATGGCCTTAAAGTGTCACCAGATTTTTCCTTGTTCATTTCTAAGGATCTGAGGATCAAAGGAGTAGGGGACCAAACTCTCAAAAAATATGTCTCTAAGTTAGGTGGTTGTACTCCTACAGTTATTCATCATAAATTATTATTCATAAGGCATATCTAATTTTGAATTGAAAATAATTTTACTGAATTATAATACAATGATGATGATTTCAACAGAAAACAAGCCTAAATACAAAATAGATCAAAAATGCACAAAGATGATTAAGTATTTTCAGATGATACATAATCTATCTTTAATCCATTGCTAACAAATTGGTAGATAAACAGAAAGGGTTACAGGTTTAGATGCGTGCTACATCTAGACACCCTAGTAGTAAAACACTTAAGAAAAATAAAAGACCCAAGATTAAATAGCCAAGCTAAAGGTGACCTATGACCAATGAAGATGTTTTTATCTAAGACTACATTGTTCTGCAGTAGATACCTTTTTGTAATTCCCATAGCTTACAGCCTGAAAGAATTAGTTTTTATTACTCTATGTGACTTAATAGAAGCAAGTAATATTTCTTCTTAAAAAATGTGTCACATAATTTAGTAATGTTAATAATAAAATTCCTTTTGTACTACAGAGAAATTATTTCATCTTCTAAGAGGGAAAGTTTACGAATAAATAATTCATGACTAGAGTAATTAATGTTTCTGTGTATGGGTAGTGTGACTCTGTACTTCAGAGTAGATGGAATAATAGAGTTTCTTCTTTGTATTTGTTATGAGTGGTCCCTTGGTTACAATGGAAACTGATATTGTCAATTTCATAAAGATTAAACTGACTTTAAACTGTAGTCATTTGAATCCAATGTCCTGTAAGTGAATCAGCTTAAAATAAATGAATGTTTTGCTGAAAGTAATGCAATTCAAAGCTACTGTGGATGTTTTTTATGTACGTAAAAATAACTTTACTAATTTGTTATTTTGAATAAAGATGAGCTTTATTCACGCTCCATAAAAAGGGGTAGAGCAAATGATCGTGTTACAGAAAAACATATCAATTACTTGAAGACAAAACTGACATATAGTTGAAAAATTCCTGTGTACATAATAAATAAATTCACACAATTAAACGTTCTCATTCTGTTACTGTGTCAATTTGTTTAAAGGTATTATAATATTTAAAAAAATGTAAAAGATGCTAGGATGAGAGGCAAATATAAATATCACTTGAAATATAAGTAGACTTAAAAGACATTTCTTGACATTATAAAATAAATATGAACATGTATTTACAGTGATATATTTAAAATCACTGCTAATTCTTTTCTCGTGGTATTGACATATTAAGTCAAACAGGCTAAGTTCACAGTTTAGTATATAATGATTATGCATGAATTAAGAACTTTCATTTTCACATGGATTGAGGAATACATTTTGTTAAATGTCAGATTTTTGTGGGCTGAAAAAGTATCCCTGGGTGCTTCTATTTGTGGAACATGAGGCACTCTTTGAAAATAGAAGAGATGAGTATCAGACACAGACAGGAAATGATCTGTCAGGTGCCTACATGTCCATGAGAAACTTTGGAGATTGCTACCAACATCCTTCTAAAGTAGGGCTAGTTTTTTTTCAGTTGTCAAACTGGAATAAATTGCATGATTCACTCATGAAGTCAACAAGGCTTCCCCTTAAACCTTCTTTTGGACCTGGGCAAGATGATAATGAATAAATTCATACTTAGGTAAATGTGTTGTAAACCCGCAAGGAGGGGTTCAGGAAGCCAAGGAACTAGAAGAGAGTCATAGAGTTGAAGTTAGGGGGTCAACACAAGATGTTCACAATAGATGAGAGGGGAACAGCTCAAATACCGTTCTTTTAATAATTGTCTGGAATTCTGGTTAGAGACACTGAGATGAGGACAAGGCTGTTACACATATCTTCTAGTTCTCTAGACTGATCCTCCTCACTGTTTTTTATCCCAGACTATTTCTGGTCCTGCTGCTATTTTTCTAGAGAAATCTGCATTTCTTTAACCAGATTTTCTGAACCGTTTTGAAAAACAAGATATACAAAATCATTTGTAAAATGAAAATAGTGAAATACATTTCAATCCCATTTCACTTTTTAAAATATCCCATATTTTGAATATTGACTGTGTTCAACCAATGGTAACTAATCATCAAAACTTTTGGCTGTGGGGAGTCTGGGTGGCTCAGTCAATTGGGTGTCTGACTTCAGCTCAGGTCATGATCTCACAGTTCGTGAGTTCGAACCCCACTTCAGGCTCTGTGCTGACCGCTCAGAGCCTGGACCCTGCTTCAGATTATGTCTCCCTCTCTCTCTCTGCCCCACTCCTGCTTGCTCTCTGTCTCTCAAAAATGAATAAACATTAAAAAAAATTGAAAAAAAATTTTGGCTGTGTATATTTTTAAGTGGTTTTTCCATATAATGAACCAAAAGTCTCAATCTCTATAGTAGTTGTCTTCTAATTTAGCAATCTATACATACTTGATCACAAACACGATTTAAGAGAGATATTGCTGGATCAATATACTCTATCAGGATTATCACAACAAGCTGAATACCTGCACTCTTTGTGGGGAAGGCAACAGCTATACATTAGCAAATCTCACCTTGACAATACATAGGAAAGCAAAGGCATGCTGTAGGAAAAAGGGTGCTAAGGCACATTTTGCAAACTATTCAATAACAATGTGGTCTTCACAAATTGTAGATTCCTGTTTTAAATGGAATTTTGGAAACACTCTGAATCAAGAGTCTTCAGACTTGCTTAATCAGAAAGAAACAGTAAATTTTGCATAGATAAGATACACACAACCCCTCATAACAAAATCTCACAATGTAATGTGCAATGCCCTGCCATTTTCAGTTTACCTCTTATCTTTTTTTAGTGGATTAAAAGTATATTAAACACAACGTCATTAACTTGATTTCATAACTTTAATCAATTGCAACCAAGATCTGAAAATACCGTAATCGATTGAACTCCATTTTATGCTTTGTTTAGCTCTGCATGGCACAATTGTATTGCTGAAGCATCATATGAGTGAAAACGTATACTCTTTTCATAAGTGATTCCTAACCTAATCCATCTACATTTCTTACCTCTTTACTCTGAATATTTGCAATGTGTTCAATATTCAAAACAATATCTCCAGCCTTACATATAATTTAAAATAACTTGGGGGCATCTGGGTGGCTCACTCAGTTAAGGGTCTGACTCTTTTTTTTATTTTTATTTTTTTTACTTTTATTTATTTTTGAGAGAGAGAGAGAGAGAGAGAGAGAGAGAGAGAGAGAGAGGAAGAGGGAGAAAGAGCACAAGTGGGGGAGGGGCAGAGAGAGAATGAGACATAGAATCTGAAGCAGGCTACAAGCTCTGAGCTGTCAGCACAGAGCCCAACATGGGGCTCAAACTCAGGAACCACGAAATCATGACCTGAGCCCAAGTCAGAAGCTTAACCAACTGAGCCACCCAGGCACCCAAATGTCCAACTCTTGATTTCACATCAGGTCATGATCTCAGAGTCCTGAGACCCAGCCCTACATCAGGCTCCATGCTGGCATAGAGTCTCCTTAAGATTCTCTCTCCCTCTACCACTCACACTTTCACTCTCTCTTTCTCAAGAAAGAAAGAAAGAAAAAGAGAAGGAAGGAAGGAAGGAAGGAAGGAAAGAAAGAAAGAAAGAAAGAAAGAAAGAAAGAAAGAAAGAAAAATGTAAAGAAATAATAAATACATAAATAAATAAAATAAATTGTAAATTTATACTTGAAAAGTAATATATGCCTAATGAAATACTTCCAAAAATAAGGTATTATCTACTGATAGGGAAAAGAGAAGGTTCTATCAACATTTTCAAAGCTGTTATATATATTAAGTATAACTATTATATCACTATAAATACATATAACCTTTTGTTTCTCTATTTAAGATTTCTCATTAATCATATGCAATTAGTAAAAATAATAAATTTATAAACATGTAATATAAATTATCCATATTTAAATTCTGGAATTCAGTTATCCACTCATTAAATGAACTATAGATAATAATTGAACAAATGTCTTTATACAATACAGTACAGAGTTAAAACACAACATTCAATCTTAGGGGATAGTAAGATTGATGTGACATAATCTAACACCAAGAGCTTTAAATTTAGGGAAAGGCGGGGCAGGGGGTACATTGTTATAATGTAATATAACAAAGAGTTCATTGGAGCATGTACAAGGTATAACAGGTAAGATAGTAACTATAACCGTAGTGAAAGGTAAGTGCTATATATTAACTGATTAATGTATTTGGGGTCATGCCTTATGGGACTGAGTTAGAACATTTACCTCTAAGGAACAGGGTACTTTTCTAAGGTTTGGCCTCAAATATACACAGTATCTCCTCCCTTTGAGAAGATATAAGAAGGAAAAAGAAAAAGTGAATATAATGAGAACGTAATCAGGCAGACTTTCTACATGATCTGTCTCTGGATTAGCAGAACTGAGGAATGAATTTTCGGGGTGGGGGGAGTCAATACAGAGCAAAGCTCAAACTTTCTAAACCTGTGATTGAGAACTATTGCTTTCTAATAATACCCTATATTTTCCATTTTACTGGCCTCCAAAATTTGTGAGAAGCAGGCAGATTATTTTCTATAAATTAGGTATTTCCTATTTACTGATTTCAGGAGAACTTGGTTAGTGAAACTTCATTGAGGAGACATCAGGGCAGACAGGCATCCTTATACGTGCAGATAAAATAATTCCCAAGTCGTGGGGCTTGGGGAAACCATGCAGAAGACAGTAGATAGCAGCTAAAATGAAATTAAGTCCAGAGGAATGTAATCTAGGCAGGGAGTACAGTTATATAAGAACACAGAAAGAATTTGCTCTGAAAGAATTTGCAAATCTGAGAGATTTTGGAGTATCACTATGCATGGAATGAAGAGAGAGGAATATTGGAAAATTAGGCAGAGTCTATCACAAAATATCACAAATGCCACGCTACTGAGTCAGAACACTGGGGATCCCCTAAGGGACAAAAATAGGGACCTCAGAAAACTAGACATTTTGTTTGTTTGTTTCAAGTTTTTATTTAAATTCTAGTTACTTAGCATATAGTATAACATTGGTTTCAGGAGTAGAATTTAGTGGTTCATCGCTTACATATAACATCTCATGTTCATCCCAACAAGTGCCCTGCTTAATACCCATCACCCATCTAGCCCATCCCCCGCCCAACTCCCCTCCAGCAGCCCTCAGTTTGTTCTCTATAGTTGAGAATCTCTTATGGTCTGCCTCTGTCTGTCTGTCTGTCTCTCTCTTTTTCTTCCTTCCCATAAGTTCATCTTTTTTGTTTCTTAAATGCCACATGTGAGTAAAATCATATGGTATTTTTCTTTCTCTGACTTATTTTGCTTAACATAAGCAGACCTTCTTTAAACAAAGTTTATTCTCTGATCTATTAATAAAAATAATGAATTTACAGATCAAATAAACATATACAGACCAAAATGTACCATTCTCTCAATTTATAAAACCAAAGGATGGGGTGCCTGGGTGGCTCAGTCAGTTGAGCATCTGACTTAGGCTCAGGTCATGACCTCACAGTTTGTGAATTGGAGCCCAGAATCAGCTCTGTGCTGACACCCCAGAGCCTGGAGCCTGCTTTGGATTCTGTGTCTCCCTCTCCCTCTGCCTCTCTCCCACTCATTCTCTCTCTCTCTCTCTCTCTCTCTCTCTCTCAAGAATAAACAAACATTAAAAAATGCAAAAAACAAAACAAAACAAAAAAAAAACACCCATACAGGATACCTTTGGCAATTTTAAAAGAAGGTATACTTATTTGTGTGGGAAACAGTAGATAAATGAAGGCAAAACCACAATAAATTCATTTTATATTTGTCCTGCCTTAAGTAGCACCAGGATTGGTATTTATTTTTTTTTAACGTTTATTTATTTTTGAGACAGAGAGAGACAGAGCATGAACGGGGGAGGGTCAGAGAGAGGGAGACACAGAATCTGAAACAGGCTCCAGGCTCTGAGCTGTCAGCACAGAGCCCGACGTGGGGATTGAACTCACGGACCGCGAGATCATGACCTGAGCCGAAGTCGGCGGCTTAACCAACTGAGCCACCCAGGCGCCCCCAGGATTGGTATTTAAAGTGCAGTGTCTCTAGCACTGCATCTGGGTGCTATGTGTTTTTATGTGTTGTGCAAAATGGTACAGAGATGGGATGTGTGGACATCGTGTGTTTGTGTTTAATTCCAAACAACGCATTGAAATTACGCGGAGCAAGCAATTAAAGTAAACGATTTCATCTTGATTTAAAAGAACACACCATACTTTTCATGTGAAAAAGGGATAAACTGTTAGAGCCAAAAGTGTGATCACAAAGTCATAACTTGTGTGCAATAGACTCCAGATAATTCTCTAAGAATACCGAATTCTCTTCACCTTCTTCATTTGCAAAATATCAAGGATGATTTTTTTTCCTCCTCACTATTGTGGTTTCAGGAAATCACAAATTAAAATGAGAAACTGAAGATTAAAGAATTACATAGAACAATAGCAAACCCAGAACTTCAAGGATCTAGTATGTCAAGCTAAATTTATGAATGCTATTCAATGAAGTCACCTTTATTTGGTGTTTACTATGTACCTGACATGAATAAAAGTGATGGCTAAAAGAGACATCTCAGGTGTAATAAGTGAAGTTCCCACATTCAGAGGAATAGAAACAGTCAGTACAAAATCTTAGCACAGCGGAATACAAGTTCCACAAATGCAGAAATTTTATCTATCTTGTTAATTGCTATGTTGCCAACACCTAGAACAGTTACTCATTAAAGGGCTCCATGGTACTTACTGAGTGAAAGAATGAACACAGTTGCCCCGGTAACATGGTTGGTTCATGGCTGCAAAGCACAGATATTGGCATCCTGGAAATCAACACCACGGATACAAGGAGAAGAGCCTTGCCTACATTGCTTGACTATTAGCATCAGTCATTTTTGTGCTACAGAATTAAAACTTTTAAACACAGAGTCAGATAAGATATACATCTTGACTTATAATAATAGAAACTATAAGAATATATACTAATAAGACCTTGCCTTCTAATACCTCATATAATACAAGAGTCGTGGAAATTATATTCTCTCAGATGGAAGATGCTGGAAATCTGCATGTCAACTGCAGAATTATTTGTGAGCATGAGTTAATTTTGCATCCAAATCCACATTATATGGCATAATCTGATGGCAGATGGTCCTAGGAGGCTCAATTATGCAGAAAGGCAAGTTATGTCATAAAAATAAAGGTGCCTCCTCTGAAAGTGCCATCGCTCATAAAATATTGAATAGGAGAAAAACCAAACAAAACTAAGCAAAAAGCACTTGCTGCCTACTAAGATTCAATTGGTCTTGCTGTTATTGACTGTTGCTGGAAAGAAGTCTCACAGGAAATGCTTGTCGTACCTCTGATAATGCAAGTCATAGGAGAAATAATAATTATATCAAATAAAAGCACCAGCAATTGATGAACTGGCTGATGAATGTAGACAAATATTCAGATTCAATGGATCAAATACGCAGTCACCGCCAAAAAGTAACTGAGGAAATCTTTCACAACTTGTGGTCAAAATGGGTGCTAATACAAAAATCTATCTTTTGCAAACCTGACTGTCTAAGAAACTAAGGGGAAAGGAGCCGGTTGAAAATATTGTGGGACCTTGCTTTAAGAGGAAACACTGGGCACCTCCGTGGTTTAGTCAGTTAAGCTACCAACTTCAGCTCAGGTCATGGTTTCATGGTTTGTGAGTTCAAGCCCTGTGTCAGGCTCTGTACTGACAGCTAGGAGCCTGAAGCCTGCTTCAGATTCTGTGTCTCCCTCTCTTCGCGTCCCCTGCCCCTGCTCTGTCTCTCTCTTTCTCATAAAAATAAATAAACATTAAAAAAAAAATTAAGAGGAGGGGCGGCTGGGTGGCTCAGTCGGTTGACCATCTGACTTCGGCTCAGGTCATGATCTCGCGGCTCATGAGTTCGAGACCCACATCGGGCTCTGTGCTGACAGCTCAGAGTCTGGAGCCTGCTTCAGATTCTGTGTCCTCTTCTCTCTCTGCCCCAACCCTGCTTGTGCTCTGTCTCTGTCTTTCAAAAAATGAATAAACAAAAAAAAAAAAAAAATTAAGAGGAACCACCATCACAAATGATAGAAGTATATTTTTGGTATCCCCAAATTACATGTAACAGTGCACAATGACAATTTAAAATACCAATGATGATTAGCCATGACATATCCCATGGTCACAGATTGTATGAAGGCTCTACCTGACTTCACTATTGCATGTCTCAGGGCCACTTCAGCATAACTTTTTAAATGGCCCCAAGGGCATTTAATTGAGAATGATGACAAAATAGCCATTAAGTGTTTTCCTTGACAAGACGATTGGTGTCGATAGTTGTATATTCATGCATTAGGCTATTTTTTAGGGGCCATTAATAGCAGAAATTTAGGATAATTCATCCATAATTATGTGTCTCTTTTTTGTTCTTAAATATTACCCCCTCCATATCACCCTATGCTTTTGTAGTGTTTGTATAGTTCTCTTATATTTTAGTTAATTGTGTATTCATTTCTCTATATAATTATTATTATTTTTTTAAATCAAGGAATGATATTGTTGATCGTGTGGTCTTCAGTGGTTCTCAGCAAAGCTGGACACTATCAATTCTTGTTTCTCTCTCTTGAAGAAATTTGCAAGTAACAATAAACACATTTTATGTACTGTGCTGACAGGTTTGAATACAGATGAATGACTGAAGCAGAAGAAGAAACGTGTATTTAGTATTGAACTTAATCCATATGAGTATTAATCTAATTAAGTATACACGAAGCAGTGTCTTATATTTTTATTTTTATTAAGTTCCTATTTTCAAATGGAAAACATGCAAAATCAAAAATGGAAATATACATTTGAGAACTTTAATTCTTCAAGAATAAAATAGGATATTATTATTATTTAAAAAAAAAATTTTTTTTAACGTTTATTTATTTTTGAGACAGAGAGAGACAGAGCATGAACAGGGGAGGGGCAGAGAGAGAGGGAGACACAGAATCTGAAACAGACTCCAGGCTC
Source organism: Panthera onca (assembly GCF_046562875.1). Taxonomy (NCBI): domain Eukaryota; kingdom Metazoa; phylum Chordata; class Mammalia; order Carnivora; family Felidae; genus Panthera; species Panthera onca. The sequence continues at coordinate 16,468,875 of NC_138339.1, forward strand.
TGAGCTGTCAGCACAGAGCCTGACGCGGGGCTCGAACTCACGGACCGTGAGATCATGACCTGAGCCGAAGTCGGACGCTTAACCGACTGAGCCACCCAGGTGCCCCTAAAATAGGATATTATTGAATAAACCCATTTACCTACCCTTCATTTACTAATAATTGGAAACTAATAAGTAAGTTGAGCTCTTTTTTAGTAGACTGAAGTGCTATCGTTCACCTTATTCACTCCTGCCTAGTGGCTAGCACTTACCAGGCATTTATAAATGTTTCTGAGTCAGTGAATTGAGGGACGCAAGTTCATTCTTTGATCAGAGTATTCAGGAAACAGTGGAGCTGAGATGAAATGCCAACCTATTTCTGTGCACACATCCATACCTTCTAACAGGATTCCCTCTTATATCTACCTGACCGCCTTATCCTGAGACACACCGTGAGATTCCAAGATCATCGGCGGTTGGCAGTGAAGAAGAGACAGAATCCACTGGGAAATTTTTCCTCATGGACAACAGTTAAAGTCTATGATTAGTTCACCTGGATCAGAGAGTCTTAAACTTTCTTTTGGGCCATGGCTCTTCAGTAAGAATTCATATGACATGAAGGAAAGAATCTCACAGCCGAAATGCAGCCAGTCTGACAGGTACAACCCAAAGGATTCCATGCATTTGTTGACAGATAGATCAGGAAACATCAAGAGTTGGTTGTAAGAAATGTACTATTAATTTGTACCTCATGGTCATTTACACATAGAGTCACAAGTGTTAAGCTTCATTGAGCATCTAAAGCTTTTTCTTCCAGGCAAATCATATTTGTATAATCCTGGTGCTTTTATATACTGCTTTCAATATAGTAACATTTTCTTCACTCACAGTGTTTTCTGTCACTCTGGCCTTTTAAATAGTCTCAAATTAAAAGTAATGGAGAACATGACTTTGGAGTTACAGAAATAGCTGTTACAAAGACTAAACATTAGAACATCGTTTAGAGTTTATCTCATTACTTTACACACAATGCTAACAACTTTGATTTTCTGAAATCTCAAACACCGCAGATTTAAAAAAAAACAACAAAACTAAAAGGAAGAACAAGAAACACACAGACCCAGTTCTTAGGACTGGAACTAGCTCTCCAGAGCAACAGTGTATGTGACAGATAAAAATTGACATCAGAATGCATGCATCACACTCAGTAATAGTTGGTCTTCAGAATGATACGATGTACAAAAGGAAAAAAAAATATTCTTTAATTTGTTAAAAATGGCAAGGAAGACTTTAGTCAAGACTCTGTCAGTAGGAGTAAAGACCATTGAAACAGGGAGGAAGATTGATCTCAAATACAAATATAACAAGGACCGGTGGGGATTTATAGCCAAGGGGCAGTGGAAGAGAGTGGATGAAAAATTACTAACAGCAACTTGGTTAGATAGGAAGGATGGGAAAGAGGAGTTTGAATACATATTAGAGATGGGAGGACTATCCATAAATTGGTTTAACAGGATTCTTTGCCCAAAGTAAACAAGGTCAGGAGTTCAACGGAAAAGAGGGGGAGCAAGAATGAAGTTTAATAGAAAATAAGTCTCAGAGAAGCCTAACAACACTTGGGCCAAGGAGAGTTTCTGTCTGTGGTTGAGAATTGATCCATGTAGGCTTTGTACTTTAAAGACGTTACACACTCACGTGCAACATTTCAGAAAACTGTTTATTAAAAAAAAATCCCTGGGGCACCTGGGTGGCTCTGTCGGTTAAGCGGCTGGCCTACTTCGGCTCAGGTCACGATCTCGCGGTCCGTGAGTTCGAGCCCTGAGTCGGGCTCTGTGCTGACAGCTCAGAGCCCGGAGCCTGTTTCAGATTCTGTGTCTCCCTCTCTCTGGCCCTCCCCTGTTCATGCTCTGTCTCTCCCTGTCTCAAAAATAAATAAAACGTTAAAATTTTTTTTTAAATAAAAAAATCCCTATTTTCCTCCGATTATGCTAATTCAATGGCAGTGTCCCACTCTGTGGAAAATGGACTAAGCCAGAGCACTTTACTTCCTATTGATGCTTATGATAATTTCACACATTAAATCATATTTAACTTTTCCCAAATTCAAAAAGGCACATCAAAGAAGCATCAACATTTCTGAATGAACTGTGTGATGTCCATCATATGCCCTTCCTTGAACAAGGTCACAAATAGCTTGTGATGGTTTAAATGTGGTTTGCAATAAATTAAAAGGAGGTAAATTAACATTTGTGTGGGATATAGTCTCGCTTGTGTACATCACTTTAGGAAAACAGAAGGAAACTGTTTATAAAAAACATCCTGCTTGTAGGTGACCAGTTTTTGAAGTTGTATATCTTGTTTTATGGAGATGACTTAATCTCCTAGTTGAAAATAAATTGATGGAATAAAATTTGGATAATCCTTCTAGACTTAACTTTGTTATCCTTCCTTTCTTTGATTTTTTTCTTTCCATTTTCTTTTTATTAATATTTTTCCATCCTCTTTAATTTCTTCCTCCTCCCTCCTTTCTTTCCTTCTTTTTGTATGAATGTCTTCTTTCTTTTTTGCCTCCGTCTTACATATAAATATTTTAATGGTCATTCTCTCTGCTGCAACCCAACCTTCTCATCCCTTATGGCTTTCCTTGAACTTATATGACCAATGCCTTTCAATTTTGGGTACAAATATTATTTAAAAGCTACATTAAGTTTCTTTTAAGCTATCTTACTCACATTTAAAGTAACCCATCTGGGGTGCCTGGGTGGCTCAGTAGGTTGAATGTTAGACTCCTGAATTGAGCTCAGGTCATGATCCCAGGATTGTGGAATCAAGTCTGTGTCAGGCTCCATGCCCTCTCTCCCTCTCCCTCTGTTCCCTTCCCTCCCAAATAAAGCAATAAATAAATAGAACCATCTATTACCCATTTTAAAATGATGTAGTTGGAATTCTGAAAACCATATTTGCCTTTTTTTTCATAAGGTGTCCTATTAAGTCCCACCAATGTGGGTATGTACATTGAAACAAGCAGGCAGGAAAAGCAAGGAAAAATTTGCTGCTCTGCCCAGGAAGCTCACTCCAGCTTTGCTCCAGCAATGGCCCCCCAGTCTCCAGTAATTTGGGTCCTTCAGAAACAAATATCACAAGGTCCCTTAAGAGGTATTAGTACTTACTAAGAGATGGTCTATTCTCATATCTAGACCCAAACTGTGTGGTGTCCAGCCTGTGATCTCCACAGAATTGCCAAACAATGCCCCCTTTCCAGAGTTTGGAGCTTAGCTCCTCAAAGTCCCTTCTCTAAATTCCTATGCTATTAGCTGCAGCTGCATGAAACCCTCTTCTGAAAGATCTCAGTTTCAGTCCTCCTGGCACCTTCTCCAAGTTTCCAGATTCTGAAATCTCCAAATGCTACCCTTTGTGTCCCAAGTCTTTAAGGTGTAACTCTGAGCTACCTTTGTGCTTTATCTTGATTTTGCCATTTTCTACCACTTCTTTATCTAACGTGTCTTAAATTCTTTCTGGTGTCATATTTCGTATGATTTCTCTGTTCCTAACTAGACCCTCTAGTCCGATACTATATTGGTAGCAAAAATAATTCCAGGAGACAAAACCTCATAAATGAGATTCATGGGTTGATTTAGTTGTATCCTTGTCCTCGAACAATATGTTGAGCTCCTCCACATAGGAAGTAAGAATTCATAGCTTGGCATGCTGTGCATCATGATTAAATCGATACCTGTGGTTGGGGCGCCTGGGTGGCTCAGTCGGTTAAGTGTCCGACTTCAGCTCAGGTCATGATCTCGCGGTTCATAAGTTCGAGCCCCACATTTGGCTCTGTGCTGACAGCTCAGAGCATGGAGCCTGCTTCTGATTCTCTGTCTCCCTCTCGCTCTGCCCCTCCCCTGCTCATGCTCTGTCTCTCTCTGTCTCTCAAAAATAAATAGTTAAAAAAAAATTGATACCCGTGGTTGACTGTGAACCATGGTCTTCTTACTGTGAACCATTTATATCTTCTTACCATACTGGAGAGTATGAAGAAAGCAAATGACGAGCTCAAGGTTTCAACCTTTAGCTCTATTGACAGGTAAAGAACAAGACATCATCTTCTATATCCATAAAAGAATTTATTTCACTCAAAATCAAAATTCAATTTTGTGAATTAAAAATTAAGTAAATTCATAGACGCCCAGAGCTTGACAACCCAAGACTTGAAGAAAAAGAAAAGTGTTACAGTATGTGTGTTGAATATAGTTCTTATCTAATTTTTAAAATTTATTTATGGTCTTTGCTGGCATCGGCTCACTGACCCAGAGGAATAGGGCCTGGTATTCATTGTTTATCAATGTCCTTCTCTTTCACTTTTTCTTTATTCCACAGAGTTATCAACACCACTCTTCCTCATTAACACCTTTAGCACTGTCATTCCATTTGTTCCATTTTGGTTTTATCAAGTTCATTTCTCAGAAGAAACAGGAGTTTGTTTTATTAATCATTTATTTGAAGAGCAAAATGTATCATACCATTCGAAAATGTTTTCTTTCTATTCATTCACACATGAGTTATTTTGAAAGATAAATGTCTTGATAATTTTTAAATCTAAATTAACCTTTATCTTTGAAATATCCTGCTTAAAAATAAGCTAAAAAAACCCTAACTCAAGTATATTCCAAGGAAAATGTACCAAACCTAAATTTGTACATATAATTTAACTGTCCTTGAAATGATCTCTAACCTTCTTCAGGCATGACAAAGTGACTTTCTTTGATTTAGGCTAAATTTGAAACACTAATTTTCTCTAATTTTATAAAAATTTATTAGCCAAGGAAATCAGTGTCACTTTAAGAATGAAATCCAGCTTTACCTACAGAATATGCATCTCATATCATTTAAAAAAAAAAAAAAAGCAGTAGTCCTCTTGGGACCTTGCCTGAGAGTTTTCAGACACTGTAAATACCGAACATTTTCTCATGGTCTCCTTCACTGATGCTGGGAAGACAAATACATTTCTTATTTTCATAGGCCTCTTTATAGCCAGAAATGGCATGTGATTCATTTCTAGAGAGTAGAAACAGATGTTAGCAGGGGAAGGGAGGGAGACAGGTACAAGGAGAGATTTTTGCTTTTCTTATTAATCAAAACAGCAATTACAATAATGAAAATGAGGCAGGTAAAAAAATGGCAAAGCTCTTCCTTCTAGTCCCTATTTACTGACTCAAACTTAAATAGGATATTTGGAACTGTAGCAGTTCTCTTTGAAGATTTATAATAAGCATGTGGGAAAGGCCACCTAGAGTTTCCTATTACCTGGAGCTAGAAGAATTCCTAACCTTTTGAGAGAGAAATCATGAATGATTTTCAGGTCACTACTTCATATGCTCATGTAGTTTGGAGTAAATTTATGATACCATGAATTATTTTACACATATATTAAAATCTTGATCAAACATGTCTTCTCTTATTAGCTTGATATACCAATTCGGTTGCTAATTTTTACTATTCATGCCCTACTAGACTTGTGCCCAGCTTCCATCTCCTCCCACAATAAAAAATTAATTTCTATTATACATAACATATTGTCACTCTCTAGAGTATCTGCATTTTTTTTTGCTGGGAAGCAGATTGTTGAATATTAGGTAGTATTTTTTTTCTTGGAAAAGTTAGTAAAGGTTCTGGAGTTTTAAGGGTATTTTGTGAATTCTGAATAATAAGGAAGTTAATATTAACTCCGTGTTTAATATCTTGTTCATGAATTTATAAAAATATAACTAGACAGATATACCAAGGACTGAAATAGACTATTCAGAAATTTAGGAAAAATAATAAATATTTAAAATTAAAACTGGGTTCAATATAATAACACCTTTCTCAATGTGGACTGGTAGTGTTATAATTGGTCTAGATCTTGTTTTTAAACACAATACCTCTTTATTGTGCCATTAATACTTGATATTCAAAATATCTTTCCAAAGGTAGAAACAAATGTATGTACATGTATGTATATGCTTATACATATCAGCATTCAGGGACACTTATGATGTACAGCTAACTCTTAGAGATTTCATTAGAATAAAAATAATAAAATTCATATCTTTATAGGTAACTCAAAATACTCCCACAAAGACTACAGCAAAAATAAGCAAAGCCCATTAAATATCTTTCAAATTTATATACAAGGAACAAAAAGGTTAAGATAGGCATTCAATTACCTATGGCAAAGTGTTGATAATATAACACAAACTTCTGAAACAATGCCAGGAGTATTCGCTTTACTTGCTATATTTTTGTTCCTATGTTTCCTCATTCAAGTTTGAAAATCAACCCAATGGTACACATTAGATGTTTTTTAACTTGCTGCAACTTGAATATATATTTCAAAGTATATTATTCTAACAAAGGCCTTACGTTATATGATTTCATAGGGGATTATATTTTATTACAAGTATTAGCCACATTCTCCCACAAAATGCAACTCCATACATTAATCAATTATAAAAGAAAAAGACATGTACATAACATTTGCCACCAATGCAACACTAAAACCAACAAAATAATTCATACCAAAAGAAAATTAACAGTTTCATGCATGTGCACGCACACACACACACACACACACACACACACATTCTGAATCATCCTCCATCTGCAACGGATCATCACCTGACATTTCCATCATTCCATCATTATGCACTGACACAGAAAACACAGGTCAGACACTTGTCAATTGCTGTGCCCTCCCCTAGTGCTCAAGAAATTTATGTGACAAAACTCATTATTTTTTTTACTGAAATTACTTAATAACATTTATATTTCTCTTTACTGTGTAAATTACCTGAGAGCAGGGCTTGGGCATGTTTAGATCAATGTCCTAGTTTCAGTACATAGCATGGTACATGGCACATAGTAGGTGATCAATAGTATTTGTTGAGTTAATAAGGATTATGGGTCTTTTCAGATATTACCAAGAAGTTCTGATTTAGAAGACGCATGAATTCTGGAGATTTAATGGATGACATGGTGATTGTAATTAATAGTAATGTGGTATATACTTTAAAGTTGCTAGAAGAATAGATTTTAAAAGTTCTCACCACACAAAAAACGTTTGATATATTATGTGATTGATATATTAACTAACTTTATTTTCTTAGCTATTGCACTATATATACACGTACCAAATCATCACGTTGTACAACTTAAACTTAATGTCATATGTCAATTACATCTCAATAAATCTGGAAAAAAATCAAAATTAAGGTGTACTGTACTTTAAAATATATGTTAAAAAAATAAATGAATAGGGGTTCCTGGGTGTCTCAGTCGGTTAGGCATCCGACTTTGGCTCAGGTCATGATCTCACAACTTGTGAATTCAAGCCCTGCATCAGGTTATGTGCTGACAGCTCAGAGCCTGGAGCCTGCTTTGGATTCTGTGTCTCTTTCTTTCTCTGCCCCTCCCTCTCTGTCTCTCCTTCTCTCTCTCTCTCTCTCTAAAAAAAAAAAAAAAAAAAAAAAAAAACAAAAACAAAAACAAAACAAAACAAAAAAAACCAAAACATAAATATTAAGAAAAGAAAAGAAAAAAAAGAAAAGAATAAAAAATACACAAATTCAGGGGTGACTGAGTGGCTCAGTCCATTAAGCAACCAGCCCTTGATTTCAGCTCAGGTCATGGTCTCATAGTTCTTGAGTTTGAGCCCCATGTCAGGCTCTGTGCTGACAGCATGGAACCTGCTTGGAATTCTTTTTCTCTCCCTCTCTTTGTCCCTCCCCCGCTTGCATCCCCACCCTGAAAATAAATAAATAATCTTTAAAAAAAATACATGAATTCAAGTTTAAAAGTAATGTTTTATTTTCAATTAATTATGAGTTAAACATCTTCATTATAATATAATGGGTCAAAGAAGATCAAAATTTTATAACACACAGAATAAAGTATAGTCTGTTTAGTACAGAAGAAAAAAAAAGTAGTATTTGTCTTACTTGTAATAAGTTTTTCAGTGAGAGAATCCCTTTTTTGCTTGTTTCTGGTTTTGTTTCTTGTTTGGTTATTGTTTGTTTCTTTTCAGTATAAGAAGAAAAGAGATATTGAGTGGTTACTAATTCTGATCCTGGTCTGCTTGCCTGTGTTCAAGTCCCAGCTCTGTCGTTACCAGGTTCTGTCTCCTTGGACAAAATAATAATCTCTTCAAAATTCCATTTCCTCATTTAAAAATTAGAGGTAACAGCTGATTCTACTACCATAGCAAGTGTAAAGGTTTAATGAGAAATGTTTGTAAAATGCTTAGAAAGAAGCTTGATACATGGAAGTATCCTATGACAGTTGCTACCAAAGGGAGAAAAATAATTTTTAAATATGCAAATAATTCAAAGTACTATTATAGAGAATGTCATGCTTTGGAAAGTGGAATAAACATGATAAATAATAAAACAATAAACATTTCCAGGCAGTTGGCTGGATCTGGATCAAATGAATCTGTCTATTGTATTCTGAAACTGTAGCTCTTATATGTGCTTAGGTCAAGGGCAATTTAACTTCATATTAGAACTTGTTGTTTTGATTTGTCTTCAGAAAGATGATAGCCAACAAAAAAATAATTTATTGTCACCACTAAACCAGCCCTACAAGAGATCCTAAGGGGGATCCTGTGAGACAAAGTACCAGAGACATCACTACAAGAATAAAACATACAGACATCACAATGACTCTAAACCCATATCTTTCTATAATAACACTGAAGGTAAATGGATTAAATGCGCCAACCAAAAGACATAGGCTATCAAAAGGATAAAAAAAACAAGACCCATCTATCTGCTGTCTACAAGAGACTCATTTTAGATCTGAGGACACCTTTAGATTGAGAGTGAGGGGATGGAGAACTATTTATCATGCTACTGGAAGTCAAAAGAAAGCTGGAGTAGCCATACTTATATCAGACAAACTAGACTTTAAATTAAAGGCTGTAACAAGAGATGAAGAAGGGCATTATGTAATAATTACAGGGTCTATCCATCAGGAAGAGCTAACAGTTATAAAGGTCTATGTGCCGAATACCGGAGCCCCAAATATATAAAACAATTACTCATAAACATAAGCAACCTTATTGATAAGAATGTGGTAATTGCAGGGGACTTTAACACTCCACTTACAGAAATGGATAGATCATCTAGACACACGGTCAATAAAGAAACAAGGGCCCTGAATGATACATTGGATCAGATGGACTTGACAGATGTATTTAGAACTCTGCATCCCAAAGCAACAGAATATACTTTCTTCTCGAGTGCACATGGAACATTCTCCAAGATAGATCATATACTGGGTCACAAAACAGCCCTTCATAAGTTTACAAGAATTGAAATTAGACCATGCATACTTTCAGACCACAATGCTATGAAGCTTGAAATCAACCACAGGAAAAAGTCTGGAAAACCTCCAAAAGCATGGAGGTGAAAGAACACCCTACTAAAGAATGAGTGGGTCAACCAGGCAATTAGAGAAGAAATTAAAAAATATATGGAAACAAACGAAAATGAAAATACAACAATCCAACGCTTTGGATGCAGCGAAGGCATTCCTGAGAGGAAAATACATCGCAATCCAGGCCTATCTCAAGAAACAAGAAAAATCCCAAATACAAAATCTAACAGCACACCTAAAGGAAATAGAAGCAGAACAGCAAAGGCAGCCTAAACCCAGCAGAAGAAGAGAAACAATAAAGAACAGAGCAGAAATAAACAATATAGAATCTAAAAAAACTGTAGAGCAGATCAACAAAACCAAGAGTTGGTTTTTTGAAAAAATAAACAAAATTGACAAACCTCTAGCCAGGCTTCTCAAAAAGAAAAGGGAGATGACCCAAATAGATAAAATCATGAATGAAAATGGAATTATTACAACCAATCCCTCAGAGATACAAACAATTATCAGGGAATACTATGAAAAATTATATGCTAACAAATTGGACAACATGGGAGAAATGGACAAATTCCTAAACACCCACACGCTTCCAAAACTCAATCAGAAGGAAATAGAAAGCTTGAACAGACCCATCACCAGCGAAGAAATTGAATTGGTTATCAACAATTCCCCAACAAATAGGAGTCCAGGACCAGATGGCTTCCCAGGGGAGTTCTACCAGACATTTAAAGCAGAGATAATACCTATCCTTCTCAAGCTATTCCAAGAAAGAGAAAGGGAAGGAAAACTTCCAGACTCATTCTATGAAGCCAGTATTACTTTGATTCCCAAACCAGACAGAGACCCAGTAAAAGAAGAGAACTACAGGCCAATATCCCTGATGAATATGGATGCAAAAATTCTCAATAAGATACTAGCAAATCGAATTCAACAACATATAAAAAGAATTATTCACCATGATCAGGTGGGATTCATTCCTGGGATGCAGGGCTGGTTCAACATTCACAAATCAATCAACGTGATACATCACATTAATAAAAAAAAAAGAGAAGAACCATATGATCCTGTCAAACGATGCAGAAAAGGCCTTTGACAAAATCCAGCACCCTTTCTTAATAAAAACCCTTGAGAAAGTCGGGATAGAAGGAACATACTTAAAGATCATAAAAGCCATTTATGAAAAGCCCACAGCTAACATCATCCTCAATGGGGAAAAACTGAGAGCTTTTTCCCTGAGATCAGGAACACGACAGGGATGCCCACTCTCACCGCTGTTGTTTAACATAGTGTTGGAAGTTCTAGCATCAGCAATAAGACAACAAAAGGAAATCAAAGGCATCAAAATTGGCAAAGATGAAGCCAAGCTTTCGCTTTTTGCAGATGACATGATATTGTACATGGAAAATCCGATAGACTCCACCAAAAGTCTGCTAGAACTGATACATGAATTTAGCAAAGTTGCAGGATACAAAATCAATGTGCAGAAATCAGTTGCATTCTTATACACTAACAATGAAGCAACAGAAAGACAAATAAAGAAACTGATCCCATTCACAATTGCACCAGGAAGCATAAAATACCTAGGAATAAATCTAACCAAAGATGTAAAAGATCTGTATGCTGAAAACTATAGAAAGCTTATGAAGATAATTGAAGAAGATATAAAGAAATGGAAAGACATTCCCTGCTCATGGATTGGAAGAATAAATATCAATACTACCCAAAGCTATCTACACATTCAATGCAATCCCAATGAAAATTGCACCAGCATTCTTCTCGAAACTAGAACAAGCAATCCTAAAATTCATATGGAACCACAAAAGGCCCCGAATAGCCCAAGTACTTTTGAAGAAGACCAAAGCAGGAGGCATCACAATCCCAGACTTTAGCCTCTACTACAAAGCTGTCATCATCAAGACAGCATGGTATTGGCATAAAACAGACACATAGACCAATGGAATAGAATAGAAACCCCAGAACTAGACTCACAAAAGTAATGTCAACTAATCTTTGACAAAGCAGGAAAGAACATCCAACGGAAAAAAGACAGTCTCTTTAACAAATGGTGCTGGGAGAACTGGACAGCTACATGCAGAAGGTTGAAACTAGACCACTTTCTCACACCATTCACAAAAATAAATTCAAAATGGATAAAGGACCTGAATGTGAGACAGGAAACCATCAAAACCCTAGGGGAGAAAGCAGGAAAAGACCTCTCTGACCTCAGCCGTAGCAATCTCTTACTCGACACATCCTCAAAGGCAAGGGAATTAAAAGCAACAATGAATTACTGGGACCTTATGAAGATAAAAAGCTTCTGCACAGCAAAGGAAACAACCAACAAAACTAAAAGGCAACCAACGGAATGGGAAAAGATATTTGCAAATGACATATCGGACAAAGGGCTAGTATCCAAAATCTATAAAGAGCTCACCAAACTCCACACCCAAAAAACAAATAACCTAGTGAAGAAATGGGCAGAAAACATGAATAGACACTTCTCTAAAGAAGACATCCGGGCGCCTGGGTGGCTCAGTCGGTTAAGCGTCTGACTTCAGCTCAGGTCACGATCTCGCAGTATGTGAGTTCGAGCCCCGCGTCAGGCTCTGTGCTGACTGCTCAGAGCCTGGAGCCTGTTTCAGATGCTGTGTCTCCCTCTCTCTCTAACCCTCCCCCGTTCTTGCTCTCTCTCTGTCTCAAAAATAAATAAAACATTAAAAAAAAAAATTTAAAAAAAAAAAAAAAAAAAAGAAGACATCCGGATGGCCAACAGGCACATGAAAAGATGTTCAATGTCGCTCCTTATCAGGGAAATACAAATCAAAACCACACTCAGATATCACCTCACGCCAGTCAGAATGGCCAAAATGAACAAATCAGGAGACTATAGATGCTGGAGAGGATGTGGAGAAACGGGAACCCTCTTGTACTGTTGGTGGGAATGCAAATTGGTGCAGCCGCTCTGGAAAACAGTGTGGAGGTTCCTCAGAAAATTAAAAATAGATCTACCCTATGACCCAGCAATAGCGCTGCTAGGAATTTACCCAAGGGATACAGGAGTACTGATGCATAGGGGCACTTGTACCCCAATGTTTATAGCAGCACTCTCAACAATAGCCAAATTATGGAAAGAGCCTAAATGTCCATCAACTGATGAATGGATAAAGAAATTGTGGTTTATATACACAATGGAATACTACGTGGCAATGAGAAAGAATGAAATATGGCCTTTTGTAGCAACGTGGATGGAACTGGAGAGTGTGATGCTAAGTGAAATAAGCCATACAGAGAAAGACAGATACCATATGGTTTCACTCTTATGTGGATCCTGAGAAACTTAACAGAAACCCATGGGGGAGGGGAAGGAAAAAAAATAAATAAAAGTGGTTAGAGTGGGAGAGAGCCAAAGCATAAGAGACTGTTAAAAACTGAGAACAAACTGAGGGTTGATGGGGGGTGGGAGGGAGGGGAGGGTGAGGATGGGGTTGTGGAGGGGACCTTTTGGGATGAGCAGTGGGTGTTGTATGGAAACCAATTTGACAATAAACTTCATATATTGAAAAAAAATTATTTTACTTTGTTCTTCTTCTTCTTCTTCTTCTTCTTCATCTTTTTTTTTTAATTTACTTATTTATTTTGAGAGAGACAGTGTGAGTGGGGAAGAGGCAGAGGGAGAGAGAGAGAGACAGAGAGACAGAGAGAGACAGAGAGAGAATCCCAAGTAGACTCTGGCTCTGTGCTGCCAGCACAGAGCCCAATGGGGGGTTGAACTCATGAAACCATGAGACCATGACCCAAGCCAAAAGCAAGAGTTGGAAGCTCAGACGACTAAGCCACACAGGTGCCCCTCTTTTATTTTTTTTCCTTATAAATAGGTTTAACTCTGTTTTAAATTAGTAGTTTACATTTTATTTATTTATTTAGTTAGTTAGTTAGTTATTTTTGTCTTTCCTACAGAGGTACAACTGGGTTATATATGCTTTGTTTATTTTTTAGAAGGAAAAATAAATAAATTTATATAAACTAAGGACTGCAAAAGTCATTTAGTATCTTACAGGTAACAGTCATATTCTTAAAGATTGTTTTAAAAAAAATAGTTTAGAAGCAGATATCAAAAATGACTTAGGTGGTCTAATAAATTTCAGAGAGAATATCAAGTTGTATATTGTTCTTTGCAATTGTAGGAAGGACATAAGAATAGAGACAACTCCCAAAGAATATGCAGGGCCTGGGACTTTTCCCCCACTTGCTTAAGAAGCCAGCTTGCTCATTTCACAGATGCTGGTAGAAGATGTAGACTTCTAGATCAGAGAATATATACTTTATTAAACATGGAAGAAAGAATAGCCGCGCTTCATGTTCCTATGTGCTGTTTCCCCATTGGAGTAATGCAGGGTCTAGGACAGAGGACTCTTACCTTAGTTTCAGCTGCTACTAAAAAAAAAAAAATGCCATTAGACTCGTAGCTTAAGCAGGATTTTTTTTTTTTTTTTCTCCTCTTACGGTTCTGCAGGCTCAGAAGTTCAAGATCAAGGTGCCAACAGACTTGTTTCTTGGTGAAGTCTCTCTTCCTGGCTTGTAGACAGCCACCACCTCAAACTATGCCCAGATCCCTTGGTGTCCCCTCCTCTTCTTATAAAGGCACTAATCCCATCACGGGGGCTCCACTCTCAGGACCTTATATAACCTAACTACCTCCCAAAAGCTCCACCTCCAAATCCCATCACCCTGCATTAGAAATTCAACATATGGGAATACCTTGTTGTATCGTGCCTCAGTTGACTGTGCTTTGCAAGTGCTGCGTTTTTCAGATAGAAGATATGGGGCCACCCTGTGTCAAGCCACTCTAGCAGAGCCATCTTTCCAGCACCATTTGCTCACTTTGTGTCTCCGTGCCATGTTCTCGTAATTCTCAATAGTTTATACTTTTGCATTATCATATCTATGATTGCGACCTACGTCTTGATGTTACGATCGTGATGGTTTGGGGTGCTACATACCACACTCTACATGACGATGGACTTAATAAATGTTTTGTGTGTTGTGACTGTTCTACCCCGTGGCTCTTCCTCCATCTCTCTCCTTCTCCTCTGGCTTCCCTAGTCCCTGAAACACAATGATACTAAAATTAACCTCACGAATATCCCTACAATGGTCTCTAAGTGTTCAAGTGAAAGTCAATCAATGAGGCAAAAGTCATTCTTGTCTTACTTTACAAAACAGCCACCGTCACCCTAACCTTCAGCAAGAACCGCCCTGATCAGTCAACAGCCATCAACACTGAGGAAAGACTCTCCACCAGCAAAGACTCTCCACAACTTGCTAAAAGCTCAGATGATGGTTAGCACTTTGAAACTAAGGTACGTGCTTTTATTTTCCAGACTGATGCTATCGCACACTTAATGGACTATAGTATACTACATAACTTCTATATGCACTGAAAAATTAAAAATTCCTTTGACTCTTTATTGCAATATTCTTTTCATCACGGTGGTCTGGAACTGAACCCACAACATCACCGAGGTATGCTTGTATAAATTTTGGTGGGACACAATCATTCAGTCCATGGCAACTGTGTTTCCACTGGATTGTGTTACTGTTTACCGTTTTCATAGCAAGCAGAAACAAGATTACATTTTGTTCAGGGGAAGAAGTTAACATCATCCCTCATGTTTGCTTGCAGCAAACATAGCGGGGTAACTACCCCAGGTAAACAGCGATCAGAGCAAGGGATTGTTGTTACACTATAACCAGAAAGAACAAACAGGGACACTGATGGCCCTTTGTAGGCTACAGCTCCTCACATTAGTAAAAGTGTAGAACTTGAATAAAACTGAAAGCGGAAAAAAAATCTCCATAATTCTCTACTTTCAACATCAAGAAAAGTGACTGGCACTTAGTAGGCCCAATGAATCTTGATTATCGTAACTGAATAAATGAGGGAAAGCCAGTGGAGTAAGCACTTAGAGTAGCAGAAGGGAGTTACATATGACAACCTACACCCTATTAGAGAGTTTGGACTTAGGTGAAAAGTCACTGAAGGTTAGTAACCAGGAAGAGGCACGGTCGGATTTACATTTTACAACAATCACTTTGACATCTGTGTGATGATAGAGTCAAGGGAGCAAAACAAAGGCAGGGAGACAAGAAACTTTTGCCATAGAAGGAAGAGATGTTGAATAAGGTGTAAACCAGGGAATTCTTCTACAGGACAACACGGAGAGACATTTGAGCCACATTTAGAGAACAATCAGCAAGACAATGTGTGACAGAACGAGAAGAGAGGGATAGAGATAGAGGAGGGTGCACAGTATCCTCACGGGAGACTGGGTAGACATGCCTTAAAATGAGTCAGGAATTCAGAAGGCATAGTGGAACTTTCGTTTTTAATGTTATATACTTACTTTTGAGAGAGAGAGACAAAGAAAAAGATAGAGAGCTGGGGAGGGGCAGAGAGAGAGAGGGAGAAAAGGAATCCCAAGCAGGCTCCAAGCTGTCAACAAAGAGCCCAACGCGGGGCTCAAACCCACAAACTGTGAGATCATGACCTGAGCTGAAGTCAGATGCTTAGCCGATTGAGCCACCCAGGCGCCCGGAATTAGATCCATTTAAATGAATCTGTCTGTTTTATAAGACAAATTCTATTTTTGTTTCTAATAGATTTCATATATATGAAATCTATGACATATATATGTCATTTTTTTCACATCTTACAAATATAAACATTAAACTTTTAAATATTATTATTGTAAATGTCTTTCCATATAGCAATAATTTTCTTTCTTCAGCCATCAAAATACATAGTTATACATTAATTCTCTATTCTAAACAGATTCTTCCCTTTCTCCTCTGCTTCACTCCCTACACAGATTATGTCTGTGATTATATAGGTAAGAAAAGTGTTCAGCTATATGACTTACCCTTTAAAGGCTAAGCAATTTATTCTTTGGTGATTATGTGACTGGTAACTTTGGCTTTGCTAAATTATTTTTGGGATTATATTTCTAAAGCCAGCAACTTCCTTATTTTTGGTTACAAAGACAGAGTGAATCCTTTTTTTTTTTTTTTTTTTTTTTTAATGTTTATTTATATTTGAGAAAGAGAGGGGCGCCTGGGTGGCTCAGTCGGCTCAAAGCGACCAACTTTGGCTCAGGTCACGATCTCACGATTTGTGAGCTCGAGCCCCGTATCCGGCTCTGTGCTGACAGCTCAGAGCCTGGAGCCTGCTTCCGATTCTGTGTCTCCCTCTCTCTCTGCCCCTCCCCCACTATGCTCTGTCTCTCTCTGTCTCAGAAATAAATAAACATTAAAAAAAAAAGATTATATTTGAGAAAGAGAGAGAGAGAGAAAGAGCTGCTGAGGGGCCGAGAGAGGGAGGGAGACAATCTAAAGCAGACTCCAAGTTGTCAGTACAGAGCCCAACACAGGGCTCAAACTCACGAACTGTGAGATCATGACCTGAGCCAAAATCAAGAGCTGGACGGTTAACCAAGTGAGCCAACCAGGCACCCCAGTAGAAATGATTTTTATTTATTTATTTATTTTTTTGAAAGAGAGAGAGAGAGAGAAAGAGAGAGAGAGAGAGAGAGAGAGAGAGAGAGGGAGGGAGGGAGAAGGAGAGAGAATGGATAGGGCATGGGCAGAGAGAGGGAGACACAGGTTCTGAAACAGGCTCCAGGCTCTGAGCTGACAACACAGAGCCGTATGTGGGGCTCAAACCTGTGAACTGTGAGATCATGAACTGATCGACAGTCAGACACTCAATTGACTAAGCTACCCAGGTGCTCCAGGAGAAGTGAATTTTAGCCATACTTAAATTTTAATGAATTTTGTTAAGTGAAGAATAGTGGATAAACATAATCTCAAAATTATAATTATTGATTTAATGCAGTTCTTTGGCTCTATGTCAACATGTAACCTGATTTGTTTTGAACTGATGGTATGAGTTGAGTCATACAAGTCAATCAAGCTGCTTTATGCATAAAGACAAATCAAGGGTATTCATAGAAATCCAAATTCTTATCCTTTTAAAAATTTTTTTTAATGTTTATTTATTTTTAAGAGATGGAGAGACAGAGTGTGAGTGGGGAAGAGGCAGAGAGAGAGAGAGAGAGAGGAAGATAGGGAATCCAAAGCAGGCTCCAGGCTCTGAGCTGTCAGCACAGAGCCTGATGAGGGGCTTGAACCCACCAGGCGTGAGATCATGACCTGAGCCAAAGTTGGACACTTGACCGACTGAGACACCCAGGCGCCCCCCAAATTCTTATCCTTAATACAAACAGAACCACTTAGACTCATCACTTAATGGCTTTAGATAATAGCTTATATTTTGTGGTATAAAACCTAAAAGCCAAGTGTTTCCACTTATAGCACTAGAAAGACCTGAAATGACCTTCAGTCACACTGCTTCATATCCACATTACCAGGAATTTACCATTCAACATGACCTTGCTAGGCCTGATAGTTCTTGTCCTGGATGAGCAAGAAAACGATTTTTAAAATATGTTCTTAACAATGCTGTTTTCTAAGAAGAAATCTCTTTAAATGAAGTGAGTTTTCTTTGTATATAAATATTATACACCTGCTGCAAGGTAGCTGGAAAATATACAATGACTTCAAGAAAAGCATAAAAACTACCAAGTAAGTCATATGGAATTGCCAACATTTTGCTTAACTTCCTATATTATCTGCATAAAAATATTTACTAAGATGCACTTTCTATTTAATCTGCTTAGAACTTCTATAAAGGACTTAATCTTATTTTGCCCTGAGCTACACACCCACTTCATTAAAAAAAAAAGTAGAAAAATAGACATGTGTCACAAATCCATACTATATATATAGTACATTCCCAGAGTAAAAAAACAAACAAACAAACAAAAAAACCCAAAGCATTTCATCTGAGTGTGGGTTGAAGAGTGGGGGATAGCATTTCTTTTGCTGAATACACTTTAGGAATCCCTGTTCTTCTAGAGAAAATCAACGCATGTGAAACCAAATCCAGGTACCTATATCTGTCAATGGTTCCCAGCCTTCTCTGTATGTTACGGTCATCAGAATAGATGTTGATGACTGAATTCCATTCTCATAAATTCCGGTTTAATTGATCTTGGGAGTGACTAGCCTATTGGAATTTTAAAAGCTTTTTAGGTAATTCTAATGGGAGTGAAAGTTGAGTACCACTCATCTATACTCTGTTGTAAATTGCCTCTTTCCATTAAAAAAAAAAAAGTGCATTTGAGATGTTGCCACATTTTCATTTTTCTGTTTTTTTAACTGATTTAACAAACTGTGACTGACATAAAAAAAGGCTGTGACAAGGTCACGATCTCGCGGTCCGTGAGTTCGAGCCCCGCGTCGGGCTCTGGGCTGATGGCTCGGAGCCTGGAGCCTGTTTCCGATTCTGTGTCTCCCTCTCTCTCTGCCCCTCCCCCGTTCATGCTCTGTCTCTCTCTGTCCCAAAAATAAATACAAAACGTTGAAAAAAAAAATTTAAAAAAAAAAAAGGCTGTGACATATTTAATGTATACAACCAGGAGTTTAGAATAAGTACACACTCACAAAACTGAGACAGGGCAACGGAAGGGACTCCCACTTTTACAAAGGTTCCATCTCTGCTGTTTTTCTGCTGGGTCCCACATACTCATATTCTATATTTTGCAACTGAATAAATGAAAGCAGCTATGTTCCCACTCCAAGGGGGAAGCAAGAAAGTTAATCATTCTTTGAGTTTCTCCTAGGTCCCCAGACACCTGATAACATCTATGAAAAGCTGGATCCCAAACGTGTTCCAGGACATTAGCTACAAACAAACCTTGTCAGATGTTGGCATCAATACTCCCTACTTTCAATTGTTTATGGAATAACATCGGCTGTTCGCCTGACACTTGTCTTTGATTGGACCCTACCCCAGATTCCTGAAGGAACATGCACGCTGGACTCCTTTCTGATATAAACCCCTAACCCGAAGCAACAATGAGACTCATGGTCTTTTCCTTTGCAAGTTGCCCAGACACTCTGCGATACTCTATCACTTAACCCTATTCACTAATAGCGCTATTCCTCCTGGCTCACAATTGATTTCTATCTGGCACAAAGCCAAGGACCTTCCTTGGCTGTTCCTGCGAAACCCCACTCTGGATTCTTGAACCCAGTCTGCCTGCATCAAAACCATCACTAAAATCAATACCGTAAACATATATACCACCTCCAAAATTTCCTCCTAACTTCTTTTATTATTTCTTTATGAATTATGTGGTGTTAAGAACACTTAACATAAGATCTACCCTCTTAGCAAAATTTGAAGTGTACAATACAGCTCTGTTAACTAGAGGAACTACGCTGTAAAACGGATGTCTAAGACTTATTCATCTTGTTCTACTGAAACTTTGTACCCTTTAATCGACACTTTCCTGTTTTCAACTCTCTACAGGCCCTGATAACTACTATTATATTTTCTGCTTCTATGAATTTGACTACTTTAGATTCTTTGATTAAGTGAGATCATGTAGTATTTGTTAATCTGTGTCTTGACATAATGTCCTCCAAGTTCATCTATATTGTCAAAAATAGTAGAATGTCATTCTTTTTAAGGCTGAATAGTATTCCATTGCATGTAAATAGCTGATGTTCTTTATCCACTCATTCATCCATGAACATTTTAGTTTACCCCTCTCTTGACTATGATAATGCTGCCATAATCATGGGAACACAAATAACCTTTTGACATCCTGATTTTGATTCTTTGGATATAACCCAGAAGACATTGCTAGATCATATCATAGTTCTATATTTTTTTGAGGAACCTCTATAACATTTTTCACATTAGCTGCGCTAATTTACATCCCTACCAACAGTGCACAAATGTTCCCTTTTCTCCAAGTCTTTGTCAATGCTTATCTTTTTTTTCTATATAAATGACATCTATTTTCAAAAGATAA
The DNA here is from genome assembly GCF_046562875.1 of Panthera onca. Classification (NCBI taxonomy): domain Eukaryota; kingdom Metazoa; phylum Chordata; class Mammalia; order Carnivora; family Felidae; genus Panthera; species Panthera onca. The sequence continues at coordinate 16,489,205 of NC_138339.1, forward strand.
TACACAATTCTCTACTCTTTGAAGGTACCATGATTTGTTCAACCATTGTCTTAGATTAGGGTATTTATTTTGTTTTTAGGGCTTTTTTAAAATTTCACAATGCTGCTATGGAATATATTCTTTAATATATCTAGATGATGCATACTTAGAAGTATAATATCTGGATCAACTTGGATGAAAATTTATGGATTCTGTGAATATTTTGAAATTACCTTTTAAAATTGGCCTGGCCACCCACATTATAGAAGAATGACTGATTTGTCAAAATCTGCCAGTGCTTCTTAGTCTCTGATTCATCCACATGAATCTTCTGGGGACCTTTTCCAAACGCAGATTATGTAGGTTCAGAATAGTGTCTGGATTATGCATTTCAACGTGTCTTCATTTTATGGCTTCTTAAGGTGACATACTGGGATGTTTATTTGAGATTTTTCTACTTACCATAGGCATTTACATCTGTAAATTTTCCCCTAGGACCTGTTCTAGCTTGCCTCCTAAGTTGTGCCTTTTCTTCATCGATTTTGAAATATTTGCTAGTTCTCTTGTGCTTTTTTCTATGACCATCGGTTATTTAAGTACTAATTTGTGAATTTCCCAAATTTCCTTACATTATTGATTTCTGATTTTTAGTACAAGTGTAACTGAAACAATATTTGGGACATACATATCCTTAAAAAAAGTTGTCATCTGAAATTCAAGAGTAACGGGGCCCCCTTTATTTTATCTGGCATCCTCCAGTGCAACAATACCTCACACCACCACCAAATTATATTAGCTGTAATCCTTCCAAAACCTGAGTCATTCCTCTACTGCTATGATATGAATGGCCAAGTTTAGAGTTACACTTTAATATTTTCATTGCACTTTAATTCATAAAGGTATACCCTTGGAACATTTAATTTAAAGGGATGGCTTTCTCTAATGCATTTTTAAATATTAAATGTCTTATATAATTAATACATTACACTGGTTAAGTTTTTATAAAGTCACATGCCATCATCAAAATTGCTAGGCTATGCCAGTGAGCATCACGATCACTTAGATTAATATTTTCAGTTACTTATTACGCACTGAGCCCTACTGTGCTTCATGTACTGTGCAAGACCTTCAGATGCAAGATAAAGAGTACACAGTCCTGATTTTTTTTTTTTTTTTTTTTTTTTTAGATCTGGAAACAGTATACTGTTGTGTCCTAATGATGGAGAGCAAAAGACAAGTTGAAGGCAAAACATGAACTGACATCCTGCAACCCCCTTACCTCTTAAGGTAGGATATGTGTGTGGATACACATTATATATATGTATATACACACTATATATATATATATATACACACACATATAACATATATATATATAAAACATTCCTCATGTATAATTCCTATTCCATTATATATATGTCTGTGTGTGTGTGTATACACACTATATATATGTATATGTATATACACACTATATATACACACACACATATATAACATATATATATATATATATATATATATATATAAACCATTCCTCATATACAATTCCTATTCCATATATATATATATATGTGTGTGTGTGTGTGTGTGTGTGTATACCTTCACCTTCACATTTTCATCTTCATAGGATAGAAAACCTTACATAATCCGTCACTGCTCACAATCACAATTCAGCTCTTTCTGCCCACGGATCCTGTCCCCATGCTATAATAAAGCACCTTTCTGCACTGTAAAAAGTCTTGAGAATTCTTTCTTGACCATGGTACAGGATGATCCCACATCAATACCAGAGACCTATCAATCTGCAATTGTAATACACGTTTCTCTCATTAAATGTCAGCAAAGACCATTAGGTCCCTTCTCAATAGCCAGATAAATTTAATTGTTTTTGGAAGATATGTATGTACAATTATTGCCAAGCAAAACATAAATATGTCTATGATTCTACTACATTTTTCTTCAAATAAGGTCAATGTGATTTTGGACTATTTCCAGGCTTTTGGCTCTCAAAGATCCTCCAAAATAGTAAGTTTAAAGAGGTATGAAATTGCAATTTGATATACCATTCAAAATACGGAAGAATTTTAGAAGTCTTTAGATCTTTCACGCAACACAGCAGTATTGTGATATTTGCAAATGAGCATTTCTATTCTAGTCCAAAATGTCATAAAACAGACTTACAAATGCACAATATTCACAATGTTTGTCCAGTAAGTAATAAGACTCATCATTTGTTAAGGCTTGAAATACAATCTCAAGAACAAATGAATCTCCAATTATAAAAATTCAACAATAGTCCTCATATTATAATTAGCATAAATGATACTTCTACTGAACTATTAAAATATTGGCCACAGGTTATATATGAGAAGTAACCAGCTCATTCATTAAAGGTGCATTAGTAAGAGTCCTGTCAGGAAAAATCAGATAGCATACTTAAATTAGGAGAACATGAGAAAATTTTAATAAAAAAAACTATTTACAAATGTGTGGGAAGGGGTAGCATAATACCCTGAAACTAACAATAGGTGAATTTTCACCTTCTTACTCCACAGAAGGAGGGGAAATGGTTACTGGAGTCCAGAAAAGAGATTTGTTCTAAGAACAGTGTCTGCCTGTGATGGGACAGTTAGATGCTGTGACCTGCATGAGAGAGAGAGCTCAGGTAACAGATATGTCAGCCTCATTCTCTCCCTCTTTCTGATCTTTTAGAACTATCATTTGACCAAACCCAAATTCAAACAAAAGTGCCAGGGGTCCTATCGATGTCATCAATATGGAACCGGCTCTCAGGGCAGAGAGCAGAGACGTCTGGTAGATGGTGGACCTAAAAAGGCAAATGGAAAATGTACACACTAGAAGTACCAGAGAAAAGCAGCCATTCAAACTCTATTGTTTTCTTTTACTTCACTACTTCATCCATGTGAATATAATTAAAGTTTCCCCTTTCTGATACCAGGAGACTGTAAGTCACCATAGAGATAGTCACCCTCAGAGGAGCCCAATTTCAGGAATAGTGAGGACTTCATGTGACTGCTGTTTAGGGCACTATTTCCAATCACAGAAGACATCATGGGCCAAAAAGTCAACAAGCAAGCAACCAACAAAGAGTGTCTTAAATTTAAGTACCAAAGTATAACTTCCCAGAATAAACACCCCATGGCAGACTCTGACAAATATATGTCAATAAAAATGGAGTGTGCTCTTACAGCTTGACCAAACTATTTTGTTATAGGCTTATTATAGTTTATGTGAACACAAATACAAAGTCTCGGAGAAATACAATTAGTAGAAAAACATGAAATTCAATCATTCTTCCAAGAGGAAAAATGGTATATTGGAGGCTTAATAATCATAGATCTATCATTTCTGGAATTATTTAAGAGACTGAGAACATATCAATATTTAAGGAGATCTTTTAATCATATACAAAATGGCATAAATACCATATTATTTTACCATTATAATACATATATTTGCAGACAGTGTTCCTGCAATACAAAATTGAATGTCTAATGAAGAATGCAGCTGCTAAAATATTCTCTGGTAGAGAAGGCAATAAAGGGAAATGTCGTAAATTTTATTATGAATTAGAGGAGGATCCTTCATGAGAGAACCGAGTTTTCACGAATGTCAGGTTGACATTTGCAAAATTGATATGTCTTGACATTTAGAAGAGCTGTACAGAATTATGTGTACATGTTCTAATGTTACACAAACTGAAATACATTTGTAATGTTTAAAGCATTTAGAATAATATTACTGTTATAAGAGACTGAGAACTAGCCCACATTCAAGTACAAGCAAATTTCAGATTTAGAAAGTGAAACAATGACATCTGGTTCTAAAGTTGGATCTTAAAACAAAACAGATCAAAAAGTCATGCCATTGAAATGATGCTACATGTTCTTATTTTATTAAAGTTTTGACATGCAGGGTAGAAGGAAGGCAATGCACCATGTTAAAAAGAAGGTAGAAACATTTCAACTTAAGCCATATAAAATCGCTGATATTTAACAAATTTGACTTGCAAAGGAGACAATTTCAAGTGACATAAAATGAGAGATGGTATTTATGGAGTCTTTTTCCATGTGCCGAGCACAATTCTCAGACCTTTACAGGTTTCCACACATTAAATACTCCCCAAACACGACGAGGTTAGTACTGATAGTATCTTCTTTTACAGATGAGAAAATAAACACACAGAAACGAAACAAGTCACCCAGGGCTAGGCAATAACAAGGTTGTACCTGAAGTCAGCCAGTGTAGATACACAGCTATGTTTTTAACTACTGTGCCACTCTGTTTCAAATGGAGTATGGACTGAATGTGGACGGGTTAAAACCACTGGGGTTATAGAGTACACTGCTTTCAAAGGCCGTGCTTGCCCTATTATTCAAGGGGTATGCAAGTCTAAGAGTGTGGTAGCAAGCCGGTAGGTCACCAGTGTAATCTAAGAAATGCCTTGAGATCATACATTGAGAGGCAGTTTGAATACAAGAGGGAACAAAAGAATGGGACGGAATTTTTAGGATGTTTTAGGCAAAGTAGACCTTACTTAACATGGTGGACGGTGGAGATGGGAAATGGGAAGAGAACACATAAATGAAACATTGTAAAAGGAATATATGGCTTCTGATGGGATAGAACAAGGAATGAAAGAAAGAAAATAATACTCATATTCCCATCCTGGTTAACTGCAAATTATTTTAAAATTGTTAGACATGGAAAATAAGTATCTTGAGATGGAAGTTATAAGGAAAAATATTAATGTTGTATATGCTAACATATCTTATAATTGTTTTTAAGTTTGTTTAAAGAAATGAAATAATTATGCATAGTAAGTGCTTAATAAATTGTGGTTTCTATTATTATTTTATAAAAGGTTATAAATTCATTTCAGAAGCTGAATGAATATTTGAAATCTGAATGAGAGGCATGACTATTATTTTACATCCAACTAAGCTTCTATTTCAAGGATAATATATTTTTGGAAATGTTTAATCTTGATTTGTACAAAAAAAATTCTTTGTGATATTTTGGAGAAGAAAAAATTAAATACTCATAGCTTGCTTTCAGGATTATTAAAAAACATTATACTGTACTTCTCCCCAAAATATTAATATAAGTAATGTTCTCTATTATGTATGATATTTACAAAAAAAAGGTAAACTGTGGTGATTTTTTTTTTACTTTGAGAATGATGTCTATAATCACATAAATGTGTGTTCATGTTTGTGGGGGGGAGGGGGCATAACATTTGGAGGACTCTCCTTAATTCCTTACCATTGATTTATTTCAGAAAATTCAATTTCCTAAAAATAAGTGTGTACATTTGAGCATACACCTGCAATGATACTCAAACAAATAAAGCACTTGATAACAGGGACCTTGCGACATTAGTACATGTTTTTCAAGGCCAGCCACAATTACTGGAAGGTGATTGACAAATGCTTCTGAAAAAAAAATAATAAGGAATCTAGTTGATCCATGGGATAAATTTGCTCAAGCCAGGGATTTCCCCTCTTTTGAGCAGTCGTTCTGTACTACAGGCTTTTCAGTAGCTACAACTTTGGTTTAATTTTTATTGTTACTTGGGGGAGGAAGAACACAAAATCTGACTACCTTTCTCAGTGGACAGAGTTATCCATTCCTCGACCATGACATGGCCTCATCTTTTCCTTTATTTAATACAGGGACTGAACTGATGCCTTGTCTTAAGCTTTCTGCCTTTATGCATTGATCATACATGTATGGATGAGTTCTGAGCATGCATCTATAGAGAGGATGGACATTATCTCATTTACTCTTGGTGTCAAGAGTTTGGTCATGGAGGAGGTTGACATGACAGCCCTGAAATAGACACAAGCCATATGCCATTCAGAGGTGATTGATGGGAAACATGTAGGGACTAGTAGAAACTAGTTCCAAGACATATTATTGAACTGAGCTCTGAGAATTATCAACATCAGTGATTGTCGGGTACTTTTGAGTCATTAAATATTTTGAGACTTTTAGTTAAGTATCTTTTGATTGTATTCTCTCCTTCACTTAATGTCTCAGAAGGGAGGATGAAACAACCTCAATATTCTTCCATTGTCCAGGTCCCTAGTCCTTTAAAATGAGCCACTGTGTTCATTGCCAGAATACTGACCTTGACTGCATGTGGACCAAAACATAAAACTAAAGCTAAGACATAATGAGGCACCTTGCTAACTTTGTAATCAGATTTCTTTCTAAAATACAAAGACACTCTATGTTTGATACGTTAAACATCGGTGACTGAAAGTCTTATTAGGCACGGAAAAGAGAGATAGGATTGTGGTAGGCTATTAAGTATAATACATAATTATTCATTCCATGCATACCTTTATGCTCACTTAGTCCTTTAAATTTCATTCTCAAGATTTGAATGCAAGCTTTTGCAATTCCAAAGAAAGTCTTTTTTTTTTTTTTTTTGTTTCTCTCAATGCAATTGAACATTTGCAAACCAAGTAACCCTGGCTTTTAGAGTATTTCCCAAGAATGAATATAATCACCACCACCATCATCATATCATCACCATTTTTGTGAATGCTTACTATGTGTCACTGTGCAAGAGTTTTGTTTGCATTAATTAATCATCAAAATAACCCTATGCAAAATTCTAATGCACTGTATGTATAACTTTATTTCTTACCTCATAGAATCTGCAGTGAATATGAGAAAATGTTAGTGCACATGTATTGCATATGGTGGTAGATTTTTTAAAACAATGTAATATAAAACTAATACAATCACACATTAAATCCCAAACAGGTTTACCAAAGTTTGGTGTTTCACTTTCTTTTTGTTTATGTTAAAGAACTTAACTGAATACACAAATTCCTACTGCCACTGAGAGTGAGTGTAAAATGTATCTCTTTAAGCTGTCAATCATAGCCAATGCAAAACAAAATTTTAGGAGTCTGTATTCCCATTTTCTCTGGGATGAAATGCATGCCTTGGGAATTTCAGTATTCCTAAAGGACTCTAGGAGATCAGCATGACCACCAACTGCTCTCCCTGGTTCCTGCTGAATCTTGCTGTCAGGGTCAGTTTGGGGTGTCTGACAGCCATGTCCTTGTCATGTATCTACTCATAACGTGTGACATGTCTTGCTACAGAATCCCGTTGTGAGATTCATGAATGCTATATTCTTATCACACCGTTTATGGCCCAGTCAGCCTTCTGTACATTATCTTGGTTATCTGGAAATCCCTTACTTCTTGTCGTCAAGCTAAGATTTGCTTACATCTTCAAAGTTCTCCATATCTATCCCAGATACCTTCTTCAGCTACAGATATCCTAAAATCAAATTCCCATGAAAGTTCAGTAGTATATTGGGTGGCGAGGACCTCTGGGAAGCTCTAATCTTCTGAGGCTATGCCCCAGGAGCAAAGTACAAGTATGCTCTAGGATTCCCCAGACCTGTTTATAGCTATCGCTCTTATGGTTTGTCTTTGAAAAGGAATAAGGTAAAAACTTATTTTCATGCTTCTTCTCTTACCCTTACATTTTCCTCATGCTTTACAAACCTCTCCTTCCTGCTTACTGGATAAAATCTTGTTTCTTTTCAGCCAAGAGGAAGAACTATTAACCACAGTGTATAATTATTCCTTTCTACGTATATTTTTTTTTTGGCCCAGTCTTCCAAATTTCATTTTCAAGATTTAAATCCTGACTTTTGCAATTCAAAGAAAAGTCTTTTCTCAGTAAAATTCAGCATTTGCAAAACAATTAATTATGGCTTTTAGAGTATTTCTCCAGAGTGGATACAATCACTATCATCATCATCATCATAGTTTTTGTGAATGTTCACTACGTGTGAACAGAGTAAGGGTTTTGTTTGCATTAGTTAATCACTAAAATAACCCTATGCAGTATATACTATTATAATCCCATGTTGCACAGATGTGGAAACTGAGACAGAAGTAGGGAAACAACTTGTCCAAATAAAAGTCAAGATTTGAACTACATATTCTGATTCAATATCAATTGTGTTTTAATTTTTTGTTATGTTTATTTTTAAGAGAGAGAGAGAGAGAGGGAGGAAGAGAGAGAGAGACATAGGGGCAGAGAGAGAGAGGGAGATACAGAATCCGAAGCAGGCTCTAGGCTCTGAGCTGTCAGCACAGAGTCCAACACGGGGCTCAAACTCATGGACCATTAGATCATAACCTGAGCTGAAGTCCGATGCTTAACTGACTGAACCACCCAAGCGCCCCCATATCAATTGTTTCTAAGACTACTACTTCATGGTTTCCACCCAAAACTCTATTTTGAAACCTAAAGATGTTCTATTTTGCATTTCTAAGATCGTCTTACCATAGAGTCACAACCTCCAAAGCAAAACTACTGGGGTGAGTACAGTGTTTTAAATATAACACAGTTAAAAATGCCCTGGTGTAACATGTTTAAATATTTTCTACAGTATTGGCTTTTTTCCAGAAAATGTGCCCATGATTGAATTGCATCCTGATCTGGTCTTGTACTTTAGTGAACACAAAGAAATGGCTCCTTTCCAGGGCACGATATTATACTATAGAAAACACTGTATAGCAAAATAAAACAAAAGTTTAATCTAATTACTTGAGATTTTTCAATTACAAAATTCGATTTTTCCATTACAAAACATATTAAAAATAGCCAGGAATTTAAAGATTGAAGAAGGTTCATTCACATCTTGGACACTGTTTTCTCTGTTGTTGGCAATATTCATTTAATGTTATTTTTCTTTGTTTGCTTTTGTTATATGATTCTATATGAACTTAGACTTTCTGGATATCAGACTGGGATTAGTAAAATAATGAGAGTATAAAGAAAGAGTCAAACTGACAAGGCCCAGAAGACATAACCAAAGATATAAGATTTGAACTTTGAAAGTCAGTTAGAACAGTAATAGTGAGGAATGTTATCTATTTGATCACATCAGACATCAGATTTGATTGGTTTTTCTATGATAGAAGTTCTCTCTCTTCAGGTTAGTTTGACTAAATGTAGAGCCCTGAGACGGTCACTATTATCCAGTTACATAATGAGATCCATTCAAAGGGCACACTAACAAGTGGAGAACAAAAACGAGTGAAATAGACCATGTCCTTTTCCTGAGGATTTTGGATGCATGAAAATCAGTAACTTCTCTGACCTGTTTAATACAGTTCAAGTTATGTTTTGCCTTAATTTACATAGAGGCATCTTAACTAATGACCCTGGAAGAGAAGAACCTCAAGTTTATAAGGAAAAACACTCAGGAGTAGACCAAGAAGATACTGACAAACCAAAGGCAAAAGGAACAGAGCCACATTTGCACGTGAGTATAAATGAGTTGGCCATAGTGAGTCCATTTTAGGAGTACACGTTAAATGTATTTGCAAACATGTGGTCGTTGTGTGCAAATAAGGAAATGAATGTGATTGGGTACAGTATATGTTAGTGCAAGTGAGCACAACACAATAGAACTAGATGATCATGTTCCTTTGAAATAGTGAGGCTCTGTACCTTGAGGATTTATACCAAACTATCCTTCTCTGTCTTCTTGCTTTATGTTTTTAGAGTGATCGTCAAGGATGTAAAGGAGCTAATTGTAAATAAATGTAAAGGTAAATGCATGGAACCACAAATAAATATAAACACAAATAGAACGGAAAAGCAAAACAGATGAAAAAGACATAATGTAAACTCAGTCATTCAAAAAGCAGACGTGTATGAGGATGATGACAATAAGGATATCTTGCAGTGGAAGGTGTGACACATCCACGTACCAAATTCTGATAGACAGCAACGAGATTGTTCTTTCCCAGGCGAGAGGAGACATACCTGAAGAATGTCAACATCGGTGTGATGATGAAATGGGATGAGTGACTGAGAATGACAATGGAGAGTAAGAAGACGGAGATAGGAAGAGTGCTGAAAAGAAAACCTTGGAAAATCATGATCTTGAATTGTAGGATAAACAAGTAAACCCTGTAAGGAGAATGAAGACAAAAGAGAGACAAAGAGTTAAAGTTGGTAAAACTCAGAGACAAAAAGCCAGGCGTCAAATACTACAGAGAGTATGAGTAAGATAAGAAGGGGTGAGAAGACACTAAATTTGCCAGTTAGTTGGGTATTGGTGAACTTTTGGGAGCAGTGCCAGGGGAGGGGTACAGAACAGGGCAGTCCTGGATGTGCACATGGCGATGAGAGAATAGTCCAGAAGGAGGAGAGGCACTGAGCGTGACTACGTTTTCCAAAGTGTGTGAATGCTATGATGGTGTAAGCTAGCCCAGGCAACGTGTATGTGGTACCGCATTTTACAGGAATGAGTCGAGGATGCTTTGGGGTATAAAGGGGAGAATCAGCGCAGGGAAGACTGAAGATAAAACAAAGAACGGGCGATTAGTACATTTTGGAGATGGGACACGATTGCAGTAAGAATTCAGTAGGAAGTCGTAACAGCTGCTGATCCTATAACAGGATCATCAACATCAAGAATGTCATTTGCAAACCACCACTACCAAAAAGTAAGTCTTTTGTTCCTTTTTCTTTTCTTTGTAGAAAGCTGCAAGTATGGGTAATAACACAAATATATTTTATTCCAGAATATTGTATCATCACAGACCTCTGTTGTTAAATTGAAATTTTAAAAAGCAAATGATATTTTCCAAGTTATAGTTTTAAAATTTTATGTTTATACCTGTCTTAAATATGTATAAAGCAATAAATAATATTTATTGAGTATGATTTTTAGAAATAGTTTTATAAACTCTTATAGTTGAATGAGATGTTGTGAAAGCCTCTTTCTTTAAACTTATTTTAATAAAATGTCAATTTGTCCTTCTGGCCAACATGCCAAATTATGGATATTGTTCTGTTTATGCAGTCTGAGTAAACATACATTGGTATTCTAATTGTAATTATTTTTCTGAGAAACTATGTTAAGATTTTTAATGTCTCCAATCATATTTTAATTCGAACTTTGCATTAACGTAATTTCAAATACAGTCTTCACTACTCTCCACAATCAATAAAACGCAGAATACAATGTACTCGAGGAATTAAAGCATGAAAGAGTAATTTAAAATATCAATTGTTAATTAAGGTGACAAACTATGCAGATCGGTAGATTTATGATTTTATTATGCACTTCTAATTTTAAATCTGTAATTGAGGTTCCACATCTGCTAATAAAGACATAGGAAAGCAGTGGTTCATTCACATTTGCAGGGGTATTAAATCATTGCCCTTGAGAAGTCCGACTTTCTGGTTTCTAATATGTGTCTGTATTGATCGTCTGGAAGGGGAAGCAGGTTTCCCAATTTCTAATCATGCTTAGAAATCTATAAGCATTTAAATACTTTCCAAATTAGACGCTATTGGTTTCTCTGCCATTTTCATTTCCACTGACTAATGAACGTCAGGGCTAGGGAGATCATTTCCAGGTAATTACTGAAAGTAAACTGATTTATCAGGCTATGACTTATAACACAAGAATACAGTGTTCAGTGCATGATTTTGTTATATGAGATTGGGACGTTCTTTATCAGAAAATCAATAAAATCTTGCAGACTTGCTGTGCTATTTGAATTTGAGTTCTCTGTTGCTATATAAATTATGTATCAGCTATCATAAGTTTACATTTCAGATAATGTTTATAGCCAACACATAAATTTTACCTAGTTTAAATAAATACAGAATAAGGATTAATAATTACAGTACATTTCAGAATTTCATTGTCCCTCCAGTCACCGAAATTATTTTTTGCATTAAGCTCTCAGTGGAGAATATGAGTAACAGCCACATTTTACCTTTTCCTAGTCCTAGCTATGCACAGGCAATCTGGTTGTTACAAGTTGTCTTTTCACTACAAGAAGAAATGCGTCATAAGTGACTCTAATCTCAATAGGATTGTTTTCCTTATGTGGGACATGGACTTCTAGTCTTTTAGGGAAAGGCACATCTTTGCTTGGCTCTTTCATCATGCCTGTCCTCATAGATCACAAAACAGGCTTGTTATCTTAGCAGATCTAACATCTTAACAGTAAATTGGGCAGAGGAATGTGTTCTACTTTCCTAGCTCTCGTAAAATGATCAGTAAATATCTTAATAAATATTCTGAAATTATGGTTGGTGAATAAAGGTAATTTTGTCTTTGTGCAAGAAAAAGAGAAGGAGAGTATGAAATGGATGATGGCAGAATTAAAGATAGCCTGGCAAAGTCCTATGACTCAAAAGTCTTAAAAAGCATGGGTGTTGTTCATCAAAATACATACAAATGAAATTATTTGAACTAAAGATTATTTGATTCAGTGGCTACGTAAGTCAATTCGGCTACTGTGCACAATTTACTGGTAACCAACCTTTTCTATCTCCGATTCCAGAGCCAACTTTCATTCAACATATCAGTATTTATAATCTACTATGATTCTTAAAGGTCAAAAATAGCAAAAATAGGGGGCACCTGGGTGGTTTGGTTTGTTAAGGATCCCACTCTTGCTTTTCAGTTCAGGTCATGGTCTTACGTTTTCATGAGTTTGAGCCCCATGTTGGGTTCCGGGCTGGCAGCACAGAGCCTGCTTGGGATTCTCTCTCTCCCTCTCCTTCTACCCCACCCCCACTCATGCTGTCTCTGTCTCTCTCAAAATAAATAAATAAACTTATAAATAATAGCATAAATGGGGGCACCTGAGTGGGTCAGGCAGTTGAGTGTCTGACTTCAGCTCAAGTCATGATCTCACTGTCCGTGAGTTTGAGCCCTGTGTTGGGCTCTGTACCGACAGCTCAGAGCCTGGAGCCTGCTTCTCTCTCTCTGCACTCCCTCTCTCTCTCTCTCTGCACTCCCCCACCTGTGTGTCCCTCTCTCTCTGCACTCCCCCACCTGTGCTCTGTCTCTTTCTCAAAAATTAAAAAAAAAATAGACATTAAAAAATAGCAAAAATGGCTACCTCTACTTAAAAAATAAAATGGTAATCATAAAAATTAGGTCTATGTATGATAAAAACTGTACTTTTTCCATACAAGTTTGAGAAGACTCCTCTTCTCAAAGGAGGGAAATGTAATAGCTCACCTAGATTTTAGAAGTTCTGGAAGCTAAACTAAGGATTTAGAAATTAAACATTTAGGATCTGGCTATAAAAAGGAAAGTGGCAAGAGTTGTAGGCCAACCAGCTACCAAGGGATTATGACAGTTGCTCGGCTGAGAAAACTCAGTGGCTTGGCTGTGGCATCAGGATAGAAAGAGGTGGAAAGGCTGTAGAAATGTCTAGGAGATAAAACTGGCATTTAGTTGCATGCAAGGTCTTTTTCACCACTATACCAAGAACATTGGCTAGCATACTTGCTTACTTACTTACTTAATGAATGCATACATAAATAAATCAATGATTATATAATAAGGTGCTAGAATGGATGTAAATGACAAGGGAAGAGAAAGAAGGAGGAAAAATTTCTGGCTTGAGTAATTATCTATAGTTAGTATGATTTACTAAGACAGAGAACAACAGAAGTTTGCCATGAGGTGAGGGTGATGTCTAAATGTTCTAGTATTACCCTTCCTTATTTAATGTCCTATCCTTTGGCTGTTAATATTCCCATTTTAACTTTAGATTATTATTTTAATTTTAATTTTCACATTTTAATTTTAATTATTTAACACAAGTAAGATCAAAGCACATTGCTATTGTTGACATGAAAAGATGCAAATACATTAAACTCAAAAACTTCTGCACAGCAAAGGAAACAATTCAAATAAAAACACAAGCTACAGAATGGGAGAAAAGTTTCATAAACCATATATGGGATAAGGGATTAATACCCAAATATCTATCTAAATCTCTCAGACAACTCAATAACAAAAAATAATAATAATTCCATTAAAACATGGGCAGAGGAACCAAATAGACATTTTCCCGAAGAAGACATCCAAATGGCCAATAGGTATGTGAAAAGATGATCAATATTACTAATCATTAAAAAAATGCAAATCAAAACCAAAATGAAAAAGCACCTCACACCTGTTAGAATGGTTCTGATCAGGAAGAAAAGAGGTAACGGGTACCGGTGAGGATGTGGATAAAAAAGGAAACACTGTACATAGTTGGTGGAAGGTCAATTGGTTCAATTACTATGGAAAACTATTTGGAGTTTTCTCAAAAGGTTAAAAATAGATCTACCATAGAATTCAGCAATTCCACTTCCACATACATACCCAAAGGAAATGAAAACAGGATATCAAAGAGAGATCCTATGATCCTATGTTTATTGTAGCATTATTCACAATGGCCAAGATAAGGAAACAACCTAAGTGCCCATCAGTAGATAAATGCATAAAGAAGATCTATCTATCTATCTATCTATCTATCTATCCATCCATCTAATGGAATATTATTTCGCCATGAGACAGAAAAAGATCCTGCCATTTGACAATACAGATGGACCTTGGGTACATCACTCTAAGTGAGATAAATCAGAAAAAGAAAGACAAGTACTGTATGATATGTGGAATCTAAAAAAGCCCAATTCATAAAAACAGAGAGTAAACCAGGGGATGGAAGTTGAGGGACAAAACAGACCCTAAAGTTACAAACTTGCAATGAACAATAAAAGCCTTAGTGATCTAATGCACAGTGGAGTATAGGATATAGACAAGTGTATTACAATAATTAAACTTGTGAAGAGGCTACAATTCAACTATTCCAACTACTAAAAAGAAAGGATAATTATGTAACATGGTAGAGGTGATAATTATCACTACAAAGACAGTCATATTACAATATATAAATTAATCAAATTGACAGTATATGCCTTAAATTTATACAATGCCATAGGTGAAATATATTTCAATTTTAGAAACAAATATATACAAACAAAGAAAAAAAAGATGCCAATAACCCGGCATCCGTTGGCACCCCCTTTTGATGTTTAACTATCTTCTACTCTTTTAGAGTCATTTCCATATAATAAACATCTACATATTTTCATTGTCTCCCTATTTTCTCTAAAGAGCTCTTGCTCTGTTGCCCAGTAACAACTGGTCAATTTTCTTTCCTGTAAAATATTTTAACAACCTTCATGAATATAATTACAAACCTTTGTCACATTACGATTTCATGAGATAACGGTTCTTTAAACTGATTGACTGTGTCAGAGGTAGATGAGTGACACACTCCAGAGACCACTGAATTTACTATCCCTATATACCAAAGATGTTGTTGAATGGCTGTGTTACATGGGGCTCATAGCAAAATACACTAAAACTGGTAAAAAGATACATGTCAAGGGGATAAAATCAAAGAAGTAAATGTAAAACATGCTAATCAAGACGCATTAAAACTTGTACGGAAATACTAGACCAAGAACTTTCTAGTGTTAGAAATCAATCCAAAGAAGACATTATCATTCCCCAATGCCTATTTCTTTGCAAAAGCCAGCCCAGCACTACCGTTTTCCAACCTCTTTACAACACAGAGTGTATCGGCACCAGTGGCAACAGAACGGCAGCAGGAAGCGGACAATAATGATTTTTTCCCACCAAATGAAAAGGAAAAGATGATAAAAGCGTGATGAGAAAGATTCAAGGGGCCTTGCAGGATACCAAGGTTGAATTGTACGTTGTGACTAGTCCACATTATCATAGATCACAGGCATCGTTACTCTGCTCAGGTTTTCTGAGAAAGCTCACTTACTCTATTCATTTTTGTGTGTACAATACATTTTTTAAAACATTAAAACTAAAAGGGTTATTTCAGAAATAAAACACTTAATTGAAGGAGATATTAGAACTCTCATGTACACTTCATCTTTTCTCAATTCCCTAGAGGTTGCTCAAGTGAGCTACGCCTTTACGAAGTAAAACTCCCTCTCTCTTCCACCTTCCCACTGAAAGCGTTCTTTACAAATTTGTTCTAACGAATGCTTGGGTCTCTCTTGAGGACACTGTTGAACTGCCCCCATAGGGTTCCCAAGTGGTAGAGAATTTTTGTTCTTTTGTAATTCTCTTACAACCCTGCGAGTAAGGTGGGGCTTGTATGTTACTTGTCCCCCCATTGCTTTTTCTAGTCTATTCTCCACCTTACAGAGACAATTTGATCCCATGTTATATTATCCTTCTGGATCTCTCATTAATGTATCATCTACTGAGACCCCGGTCTCCCCCAATTCTTGATGGCCTTAGCTCCCACGTCAATATCACTCTGCCCATTAGAATTTTTGATGAGCTCAATTCTCAGAATGGACAGAAATCCTATCCAGACTTTGGCTTCTCAGTTCCTCAAAGTCCTGTAAACTTGTCTTGCATACTCCCAAGCCACTCCGTTCCAGTCGTGACCCAGACCTCGTCATTACCTGTAATAACACCTCCTCCGTGATCTCAATTTCATGCATCACACTCTGTCAGTTCGACTTCCTGACTTCTTGCTTGTACTCACTGCCTCCGGCGAACCCACTCTGATAAGCCATCATGCCAGGGGGATGTATATTTATTGATCCTACAATATTTTCACCTTCCCTCATCAACCTTCTATTTTCCTCTTACATCAG
The DNA here is from genome assembly GCF_046562875.1 of Panthera onca. Lineage (NCBI taxonomy): Eukaryota > Metazoa > Chordata > Mammalia > Carnivora > Felidae > Panthera > Panthera onca. Next base: position 16,505,720 of record NC_138339.1, read on the forward strand.
AACCAAGCTGAAATCCCACGGTCAGTTGTTTTAATGACTCCCTTGTATATACCCTCAACTATATCATCTTTCTTTATTTTGTCATACAACTTGCTTCTTCCCTAACCCTAGTTAAGTAACTCTTTACTAATCCAGTCCTGAATCTGAGCACTGGCATAACTGGAGAAAAACACATGACCATGATGCCTGATCTTATTTTACATTTTCTGTCTATATTCTCTCAACAGTAAGGAACTTTATTCTTCTTTTCCTTTCTCTCCCCCTCTCTTAAGTGAGTCTTCTGTACCTTTTTCAGGGTCTTCAAATACCCATCTCTCCCTTCATACTCACATTTAGCTGACAACCTTGCCTGTGAATTCTCCAAGAAATGAAGTCCAATCACCTGTCCTTACATCAACGTACCTGTTAACATGTATAAAACTATACTGCATACTCTGCCTTCACGCCTGCTAGTAGGTCAAAGGGCAATTCCTCCACTCCACTTGGTTATTGTTGCCAAAGCCCTCTTGCCAGGGTCTTGATCTCTAGAAAATATTTTTGGCAAAAAAAAAAAAAAAAAAAAAAAAAAAAAAAAAAAAAAAAAAAAAAAAGCTTTTCTTCTGAAGGACTCAGCCCTTTGCTAGGATCCAAATGCTGGTAAGCTTGAGCTAGACTACCACTCCCATTTGTCCCCAGATTCAGTACGTCTATGCACTATGCATAACACGATTCTAAGCAGGGGACCTGTCTCTTACTGCTCAAAAACATCACTCTAGCAATTCTGTACTCTATCTCTGGTGCCATCAATTTCTTGTCCCTACTGCATCATTTTTATCATGCTGTTATTTATTCAATCCTAAAAAAAATAATCTCTTTTGGCCCACCTCTTTCTTCCAGCTTATAATTTTCTGATTACACCTAAAATTATTCTAAGAGTACTTTATATCTTTGCAACTCTGCTTTTCCCCATCTCTCTACAATGCACTCCCAGTGCCCATTCTCTTCCTCTACTCCACTGAAACTATATTTGGTGAAGCCATCAGTGTTCTCTACTGAGAAAGGCAAAGACGTTCTCAGACGTGTGTATTTTGACACTGTTGATCATCCTCTCTTCCTGTAAACTCAGCTTCACAAATACTACTCTGTTTGATCCAATCCCTCCTCACTTCTTTTCATGGCCATTATCCCACAGCGGTCCAAACCACGATCAAACCTAACTTGAATTATGGCAATAGCTGCTTACCTGGTCTCCCCGTTCCCATCAAGGCCACACTTCAAGGGTACTCATCAAAAATCATGTTAATGCTTTTAATTTACACATTGACTAGGTTACTCTTCTATTCAACCCTAACTGTTTTCCCATTTCATTCAGAGTAAAAGCGGTTTTTACCTACAATTGTCAAAAGGAATCGGTAGCTCCATGACCTCTCGATCTAAGTTTCTTTCTCTCAGACTTGTTAACTCTGAACTCCTATCACAGGTTAATAATATTCTGTTCTCTACCTTGGCTTCTGTTACCCAAGATATTTCCAAAATTTATCCCTCACCTCCTTCAAGTCTTCACTCAAATCTCACCTTCATTGTTTTTAAAACATATCAATGGTCAGCATTATTTTGCACCAATTACATAATGTGGGATGTTTTTTGATACACAAATTTATCTGCACCATCTTTTGAAGTTTATTTTTAAGTAATGTATATATTACATTAGTGATATCAAGTGTTAAACACTTGCTGTATTATAAGCATTGTAATCAGCATATTATTTCATCAAATCCACAGAATAATTCACCCAAAACATAAGAGTAGGCATAAATATTATAATTTTACAGTAAAATAAAAACATTAAAGCATCAAGTGACTCTCTCAAGGTTCTCTTTATGATGAGTTGGAAAAATGAAATTCAAACATATGACTATCGAATGCCATAGGATCTTCATACTCTTAAATTTTTGTGATGCTTTTTAATACAACTGTATTGAAGGTATTTATTGAAAAACAAAGAAATAAAGAAAATAACAGGAAATAAAAGTCACTGATGCTCAATAGGTCAATATATATATATATATATATATATATATATATATATATATATAAAATCTCATTCCATTGTATGGATGTGTGACAGCTTCACTAATCCCCTATTTTGGCATTGTTCCCTGTTTTAATATTATAAATAATGTTGTGATAATTATCTTTCCTTGTACTCATAAATTTGTTCACTTCACTTGCATTTATCATGTTTTTAGAATTAAATTATACTGTTAACATTGTATAGTTTCTACGGATTTCTAAATAAATTCCTATGTCTCTTAAAGTACATCAATTACAAGTTTCAACAACAGCACATTTCTTAGTTGTTATAATTGTTCAAAACCAGAAATTATTATTATATTTTTATTGGAGTTGTTTTTGTTTATGCTTGATAATATTGATACTAACATCTCAGTATCTGATAAACCTACTTGTTTCAGATTAACAGTAAGAAGAAACATTGTTTATAATATATGTCATCTATTGGGGTGCCCGGGCTGGCTCAGCCAGTTAAGCATCTGACTCTTGGCTTCGCCTCAGATCATGATCTCACAGTTGGTGAGATCAAGTTCCATGCCAGGTTCTATACATACAGTGTAGAACCTGCTTGGGATTCTCTCTCTTCCTCTCTCTCTGCCCCTCCCTCCCTCACGCCCCCTCTCTTTCAAAATAAATAAGATTAAAAAAATACATGTCATCCATGTTCTTTTGTGCCTTTTTAATGTGCTATTCATGTTTTCCCTTCATCTGCCTCAAACTTCGCCTTATTGATTTGGCAGTGCAGTCTAATAGTATGAACACTGTCTTTGTGTGTGCCACATAATTTGTGAATCTTTTTTTTTTCCCTAAAAGTTTATGAAAGCATCACTGTGCTTTCATTATCAGTTATGTTGTTTTATGAAATAGAGAACACAATTTTTAGGTAGCCATATCTCCTTGGTGTCTTATTTTAGTGTTTAGAAAGATCTTGTTAATTCTAAGATTGAAATAATCATATTTTTCTAGCCTCCTTTTAGCTTTACTTCTTTAATCCAACTGATGTTTATTCACCCTTGAAGTATTAGACCAGAAGCTCATACTTTCTTTCTAAGTGGATTTAAGTAATTCTTTCAGCTCCAGTCATTAATAATTTTTGCTCTTTATTGTAGATTTTAGTACACTAAGAATTCCAATCACTTTTTGTAAGTTGGCGCTCTCTCTTGATTACTTAATTCTCAGAGATGTAGTTGTCTTTGATCGATGAGAGGGAAGTGCACATGGGGCCCAGTACTGGGCATATGTCAATCAGTTCTCACTGTTAAAACGTTGGAACTGGCTCTTAGAGACTGTAGCCAACATATTTAGTGTTGGCTACCATAGAGAAAACCAGGTAAAAAACACAGAGCTTGAGAAACCACCTTCCACATGAAAACTTTGACCTACAGGGAGAGAAATTAAATAATAAAATAAATGTCTAAAATAAGTTGTGATAGATCTCAAGGAGAAAAAGTAAATCAGGGAAGGTAGCTGCTATGGCCCCTGGTAGATTTCCAGTATATTTATTGAGAGGAGGGTAGGCAGTGTTTGCTGAGAGGTATAATTTTGTCATTCCAACAAACTCCACTTTTTCACTTACGTTGACAATGTAGATTATTTTCTTTGCAACCAAATAACTTCGGATTAAAATTCAATCATTTGTACAAAAGTGTATTTCTTGAATTTGTTTCTCATTTCTTGTACTCTTGATTATTCTTACAGAAGAACCTCATTGGTTTAAGTAGCATAAGTCCCTCATACATTTGAATAACAGGCAGGATAAGTTATCACATTTTTCCATTTTTATGAATATATATTCATGCATATAATATATATCTTTTTAGTTTTCCCCTCTTCTAGTGGACACCTCTTAAATTTGTCTATTAGTCAGTAAGACCTTGAATATTAATCCATCTTGTTGCCAGATTAAAACATCTATTAAAATTCTGATTATATTTGAATTCAATGTGTAAAATAATTCAGTAGTATTGCATTTTTTTACAATATTTAATTTTGTATACAAAAGAAACACATGTTTCTGTACAAGATTTTAGTTTTTCATTGTGTAAGGATCCATGCTTGTTTCATCAATAATTCAACAAACATTTACTGAATTCTTGTGATGCTCCAGACCTTGGCTGGATAGAGTCATGAACAGGATCGACATCGTTCTAGACCCAGAGAGTTGCTATCTGGGAGGGAGTGAAAATACTGGACAAAGAAATAGCTCACTTGGAGAAAAAGATAGAAAATACATTATTCCATCCATCGTAGGTCAAATTAAGTATTTCAGTGTTAATGACAAGAATGATGAGTCATTCATAGGCTTTAAGTCCAGAAGTAACATGATCAACTTTGCATAAGGTATATTCATGGACATTTATATTATGGTAGCTTTGTTTTGGTATTAGGATTTCAGCTGGTTGATTTTGAAAGGTATGTGTGTCATTTATTTGTAGTAATCACAACTTCTAAAAGTTTTTCAGTTGGATAGTCTGGGTGGATAACAATGTATATAGATATAAATGTACATAATAACATTATATATATATATATATATATATATATATATATATATATATATATATATATAACACATGGTATCTCTTATTTTTGCCCATTACGTTAGTCAGGTCATCATTTGTTCAGTCAGGAATAAAGATTATGGAAATGGGTATTTCAAGGAAAAAGATCTTTAATAGAAGTATTAGGAGCTGATATTACCATTGGAACTGCTGAAGATTGACCATTAAGAATTTAGATGTGCCCTGAGTCATGAAAGTTGTCACAATGATTCCAGTTGTCTGCAAAACTAAATTACATGTTTCTCAAGAGAACCCCTTAGAAGAATACCATGAAAAGTACCAACTATTTATCTCATCTGCCTTCTGGTAACAGAATTCTAAATTTGCCTTGGGAAGTAATTCTTGACTTACTTTAAATCCATGAAATTTAAATATACTCCAAACCTCAAGTCCTGTTTCTAGAAATAAGGATGTTGTTATCCATGACTAGCCTTAAAAAGTTCTGCATTCTGCTGGCTACAGTGATTGGTTGAGATTGCATCATATTACTAGGTCAGGCCAGTTATTCCCTATCCTATAGAATTTATTGAGATGTACTATGTTCACTGGAGTGATTCACTTAACAGAAAATAATTCTCAGACTGATATCAGCCATCATTGTCACCACATGGGGGAAAAAAAAAGCCTGAATAGAAAACCAACATAAAGCAAACAGAACAAAAAGCTGGCAAAAGGCAGATTTTAAAGGCATTTTTGAACACTTTGCTTTCAGAAATAGAACTAAGTTTAGAGCTCAATTTCTCAATTATTATCCAATTTTGCTTAAGCCAGTTGACTTGGGTTTGTTCATTTCCACTGAAATAATCCCATTATACCTATTAAATGCCTTTTTATATTATGTTTTTAAAAAACACTTGACTTTCTATTATTTTAATTAGGATTTCTGCAAGAATACTTCTTAGTCCCTTTTTCAAGTTTCACATGATGTTAAAACAATAATGGAGCATAAATTATAAAGTTCTTTAACTCTTCTCTGTTTAAAATCTTCTATTGATTAGGATTTTTTAAATTAAAATAACTTTAACTTAATCCTATTACCAGAGAACTGTTTGCAGGGAGATTCTTCAGAAATTTTAAATTATATTACAGGGTTATCATTTTGTTCAAATTTTCTATTTATTACAGAATTTATTTTTGAAATTCATACTGTTCTACTGATAGAGGTTTTCAGATATATTAGCTTACTGAACACTCTTTGGGTTTCTTTGGCTGAGTTTTTAATTTTTTTGGATTAGGGGATCTTAGGGATGTTATAATAGTTTTTCCTTTATGATGTCTAGTGGATTATTTTATAGAAGGAGATTAGTTAGAATGTGTAGGGAATGATATTCAATGAGAATGGTAAGGAAAACCTGTTTACTCTTTCTTCCTTAGCTATTTCCCTTATTAGGAAACAATGGGGAAATTTACATCTTTGAAACGATCACATGATAGACAGATGTCAAATAGGAGACTGTTGCTAAGGTGTGATTCTGTCACATGGCAACAATCTACTGGAAGCTAAGCGGGTGGCTGGAAGGAAATGAGTCCTTTCACTCCCTTATTAGCAGTATCTGGTCTGTCTCATTCTCTCCTTTATTTCAAGCCTCAGGCACTTTGTGACTCTAGCTGTTAATTTTTCATTCTGTTATTTTCTCTCTCCTGACATGTCTCTTCTCATTCTGTCACTATTACTATACCGGTGTTTTAAGGTTGACTGGTGGCTTGAGTTGGTGAAAACTTTTCATTCTGTGGAGTCTCCATTCAAGATGATGTGTGTGTAATGATTGCTGGTTATCCAAAGAATTAACTCATTTCCAACAAAAAAGACAAAAGGCCAGTTATCTTTCCTGAATATGACAACGCGTGTGGCTTAAACCCCAAAATGGACAGGAATATAGGTTTGATATTGTGTGGAACCAAGAATAAAGGCCAATATGGCGCACCATAGACATCGGGTGTCAAATCAAAGACATTGATAGTGAATCAAAGACATTGGGTGTCAAAGAATGCTGATGTTAAACATTAAAAAATTGCATATTTTCATATTCAAATGCATTTAAATGAAAAACCAAGTCAGTGATATTGATTATTTATATTTAATTAAAAATATATTGGCTAGGGCGCCTGGGTGGCTCAGTCGGTTAAGCATCCGACTTCAGCTCAGGTCACGATCTCCCAGTCCGTGAGTTCAAGCCCCGCATCGGGCTCTGGGCTGATGGCTCAGAGCCTGGAGCCTGCTTCCGATTCTGTGTCTCCCTCTCTCTCTGCCCCTCCCCCGTTCATGCTCTGTCTCTCTCTGTCTCAAAAATAAATAAACGTTAAAAAAAAATTAAAAAAAAATATATTGGCTCTTGATTTTTATCTATTTGAGGATTTACTTGATCTTCCCCTAAAAAAAGGAATTTCAGTTACGTACCTTACTGAGAGACTCAATAGCTAGGTATATATAATTGCCCCAATTATGTCCCAAATGTCTTTCTAATTTTCCACTTTTCACTAATAAATCATAGCTACTTCTGGAATAAAATGCAGAAGTTCACAATTTCAGTGTGAAAGTCACCAAATCAAATTATGGCTAAGAACAACCTAGCTAATTGATAAAATGTATATATCACATATTTGTGCCATACAACCCAATTTATAATTTTAGTATTCCCAACATATAGGAAATAATTATGGGTTTTGAAAAACTATATCCAGTCTTTGTCATATCTCAGAGCCAATTATCTCCACATAAGTTATTAGGAAATTCCAACAGCTGTCTGGCATCACGGCTTCCAAAGTATTATAATGGGATATTAGTACTTTTAGATTTTAAAAGAAGTTTTAAAAATTAAAGTACAAGCATCATTGCTTATTATCAGAAAATCTTTTAAAGTATAGCAAATTCAAAAATATGGGTACTGTAAATTTTTTTTTCACTGGAATGTCCATGGTTTTATTTTCTTTATATCCTTCTAACTCACACACAAGCACATTCCTAGTACATGCTCAGCATATGTAGTTTTGAAATCTGTTCTCGAGAATTTTGAGAGAATAATTATATCATTGAAAAAGCTGTTCTTGCTAATGTACTTGCTTATTTCTTCCTCTTAACATTCTGTAAATTATCTCATCGAATGTATTACATCATAAATGTACATTATGACTTTGGGTACACATGGCTAATATTTTTGAAAGATGCGAATGTTTCATGTTAGTCTAATTTCTTTATTGCTCAATTTGAGATAATATAAATTAAAAGGTTTAATCATATTTTAAGTCTTCAATTTTTTGTTAGTACCTAATGCTTGTATTTTCTTATTCTATTGTAATCATAGTCAAAAGAAACAACTAACTTTTCCTTCAAACTTACATATATAATCACAAACACCACTCATATATGACCTGAAATTTATTACTCTAATGATTAATACTGACAATTTGTGGAATGGGTATTCAAACATTATAGATTATAATTTGTATTTTAAGTGTTGGTTAGTACGCTAAATGCCAATAAATAGGCATCTACCCATATTATATATTTAAGTTAACTGTTTAAATAATGCATCTTAAATTTACTGTAGCGGTAAATACAAGTACAATGAATTATTTGAAATAACGTAATACAAAGTAACATGACATAAATAATGTAACTTACCATGTTTATAAAAATATGATATGTGAACATCCAAATTCTTTTATAGGATTGTGAAAAGTTGCATATGTTAATTGGTGTATGTGTGTATACTTCCTGTGCATTACAAATATATGCATCTATATGCAAGTATGTCATTATAAACAAAATAACATGTAGCCAATTCATTGCCTTCTACTTCAAATCAATTCAACTTCTCATATTTTTTCTTCATATATCTCTTCTCTCATTTCTTTCATCAATATCTATGTACAGAACTAATGTGATACCATACTTCATTTATCCTGATTTTTGAGCTGGAAAATTTGGGTTTGCTTCCTCTTTCAACACACCTCTTTATGTTTTCAAAGATTAATTTGAAGATAAATAGTGGAAACAAAAATGGAATATCTTGTAGGAAAGTGATGTCATTGTTAATATAGGAAATGAAGTAATTTCATAGCATACGTTGAATGTGTAGAATTATAATATTTAAACTACTGTATCTTTTTAAATGTTTTTAATGTTTATTAATGAGAGACAGAGAGAGACAGAGCATGAGCAGGGGAGGGGCAGAAAGAGAGGGAGACACAGAACCTGAAGCAGGCTCCAGGCTCTGAGCGGTCAGCACAGAGCCCGATGCAGGGCTCAAACCCACCAACTGTGAGATCATGACCTGAGCCAAAGTCAGACCCTTAACCGACTGAGCCACTCTGGCGCCCCTTTAAATTACCGTATCTTATGTTTTATTGGAAACACATATTAGAGAGCTTAAACAAAAGAAATGATGTCATGGGCTCCCATGGGTGATTTGGGAATCTTCTTGCCATTGAATGAATCAAAAAGGGGTTTGTCTTTTTCACTGACTGATTGATACTGATTATGAAGGTGAAAGTATGTTGCTATACCAATATGATACGGAAAGGTGAAGTAATAAGTCTAGTCTTATAAACATGGCTAAGTTAAAGATAATTGAATAGTATATGCTACATTTATTACGTAAACATTTCATATTAAATAATATATTCTGTCTGTATACTTATATTTGTATTATATAAATTTTACTCTATCTCATATGACTCAATTTCCTAAACATTTCATTGATGATGTTCATCTTTATGATTTAATGTGCAGGGTTCTGGATATGGAAATAGAAATGTGATCAAATTAAATTGAGAATGGATATTACCAAGAGAAAGAAACAGAACCGACCGGGGCACCTGGGTGGCTCAGTTGTTTGGGGTTCTGACTCTTGATTTTAGCTCAGGGTTATGATCCCAGGGTCTGGCTCCGAGCTGAGTATGGAGCCTGATTAAGACTCTCTTTCTTCCTCTGACCCTCTGCCCCCCACCACCCATACACACATGTGTACACATGCTCTCTCAAAAAAGAAAAGAAAAGAAAAGGAACAGAACTGATGGGTTTTGGATCTCCTTTTTTTTTTGACAAAGAGCTAGCATGTTTCAGGAACATGAAGGAGTCTTCACGGCATTAGACGGGAGCATGTGGTTTTTCCTTCTGCTGTTTTCACATTTAAATATACGTAAAAGTGGTGTGAATTAATGTTCAGGAGTGAAGAGATGAATTTTACTAGATGTTGTCTACCAGATTTTGGCAACATTTTTCATACCTTCTCTGCTAACTTCAGAATCTCAGAAGCTGGAAGCAGGATCCTGTTACTCATATTCTAGACAAGATATGGTTTTGTCGATGAGATGGATTGACAGGAAATTTGCAACGATGGCCGGGACATAGAGGAACAAGAGACAGGAGAGTTTGTAGGACAAGAACCTTGTCTGAATGGGCAACAGTTTGTGAGTGGCAGGCAGCTAGGAGAGGGGTGCCACTGGCTTCAATGACTGCAATTTTCTAGACCTCGGAATCATCACAATGGAAGCAGGGCCTTGAGACAAAATGCCCTGTCCGTGTTCTTGAGTTGTCCCCTCTAATCCTTCAAGGGTGTTGATGTACCTAATTTCTTGTGTATTCGATCTTAAAACCCAGAGTTTTCTCCTTCCTATACTGAATTCTGATTCATATAAATATTTTTAACCGTTTACCAATAGGATTCAGGATTCTTTATTTCTCAAGGAAAAGTATTGGTTTCATAGGACTAGATCAATAGCATTTTAGTATTTATTGTTTTATAAGTGATAAGAAATGTACTTGTTTTTAATATCTATCTGTATAATATACAGATATATAAATTATGTACATATATATTTTATTGTTATGTTTTTAATCTACATATATATAGATTGTATATAATATAAATATATATAATCTATATGTGTAGTACATGTATACATGGTTGCCATTTAATGAATATTTGCTTTTTTTAATTTTTTTTAACATTTTATTTATTTTTGAGACAGAGAGAGAGAGAGCATAAACAGGGGAGGGTCAGAGAAAGAGGGAGACACAGAATCCAAAACAGGCTCCAGGCTCGAGCTGTCAGCACAGAGCCCGACGCGGGGCTCGAACCCACAGACCGCGAGATCGTGACCTGAGCCGAAGTCGGACGCTCAACTGACTGAGCCACCCAGGCGCCCCTAATAAATATTTTCTATGAGAAAGTATGTCTTCAGGCAACTCCCTCTTTCCCTAATGTCTTAGATTTACATAAATATGACTTTCAATTAGAAATTAAAAAACAGTTAATTTTATTATTTCCACTTCAAGTAATTTTAACTTTTATTAAAGTTTTTAAAAATGTTTACTTATTTATTTCTGAGAGAGAGAGAGACAGAGAGAGAGAGAGAACGAGAACACAAGTATGGGAGGAGCAGAGACAGAGAGGGAGACAGAGAATTCAAAGCAGGCTCCAGGCTCTGAGCTGTCAGCACAGAGCCCTACATGGGGCTTGAACTCATGAACCGCGAGATCATGACCTGAGGTGAAGTCAGATGCTTAACCAACTGAGCCACTCAGGTGCCCCTGTTATTAAATTTTAAGGTCAACTAACGACATGTTCATAAAACAACAGATTTCAGAATTTGTAAGTTCACTACACCATAGTATCCCTATATAGCTACAGTATTTCCAAAAGCTAATGTTGCTTCAAAGTATGGGAATATATATCCTAAGGGAAATTTCTCAATGTTTTCATTATTTAACTTCCTCATTTATGTGTTAGGTATTTACGAACATAAAATTGTTTATTCACATATGTACTATTTTATTAAATATTACAGAACACTTGAAATCACATGACAGTGTTCTAGACAACACCACAATATTTTAGCTTTTAATAGCATGAAGATTAAAAACATGTTTAGTTTTCTTAAGATGTCTTCTAACCCCATTCAAGATTCTAATGTCAAACCTGAGCATGAGATACTATAAAAGCCTACTCAAGCTGTTCAGTGCATTTGGAGTTGCCTTCAACAATGGCATATCTCTCGTGGGTTGATTGGCTGTCCTACCTGTCATTTCCACGGATGCCATTTCTTTTTTATACCTTGCACTTCTGAAAATGTCATGCATCTCGTTTCAGTGAAAAAGGATATTTTGATCCTTTTCAAATTTCAACACGCTAGTGTAATTTCAAAAGATCTATCCCAGAGCTATAAAATGTGAGAATGGAATTCTAAATGTTTGATAGTCATTGGAGATACTTTTGTCCATATTTTTAAATACTTAGGTATCACAATGTTGCAGTCTCTAATAGCATTTCAACTTGGTCTGTACATACACATACATAACAGTACATTCATGTTAAAAATGCTTTGGTTCAAGAAGGAGATCTGGAAGCATTTTCATGTATCCTTCTAAGACATTTCTTCTGACAGACTAGGTGAGCCAGTCTTTCACCGTGTTCAGCGTGCTGTGACATGCAGGGAATTTGAATCCCTTGAATCTTACTTCATAAACGGAGCTTTCAATATTTAGAGCAAGTGATGATTTTAAAAACCAGAAGAGAGCTTTTGGATGGCTTTTCATCTTTTTAAATGATGTCTTTACAAAAGTACTCAAAACAAACCACATGTCTACTGTATTTAGAACTTAAGTAATAAAATTTTTGTTGCTCTTTTGGTGTACAAGATATAGGCAACCCCCAAGTGTGTGTTTGTACGAAAATATATGTATACGATTCTATATACACATGTATGATGATACGCTTGGTTAACAAATTAAAAGTATTACTTGAAGAGGAAATAATAAAAGGAGCTGTTCTTAATTTCTACATAAAAGTCACAGTCATTGAAATATAGGATGCTACAAAAAGAGGAAGATGCCTGAAAACATTCTTTCTCATAGAAAATGTTTATTAAATGGCAAGCAGGTGCCAAAATAAGGTAACAAAGAAAATGTGGTTTAAATTTGTATGTGTTAATTTTAATGGCAAATTGTGCTGTAGGCATTTACATTTCAACATTATCTCTTCAACAGTGAATTCAAGTTCCTGAATACTGGCTCAATATGTCCCACCTAGATGTGGTTAATAAGTTCCCTCCCCCTTTTAGCTAATAGGATTGCGTGCCCAGTTTGGAAGGAAAGCAAATGATTCTAAAAGAGGTTATATTTATTTTTAAAGATGATGTGATGGCCGATTTTAGCAAATTGGCCACGATCATACAGCTAGTAGTGGGTATTGCATATTTTGACAAGTGAACTGGCAAAACTTCCAAATCCTAATAATGAAGTGATTTCTATTTAAATCTTTTAGGTGGATAATGTAATCAATCAGAATGTTTTCCCTGAAAAAAATACTCCTTTGTAAGAGTTCAGAAGTTTGGATAACTGAGATTCTGTGACCTGTTAGTTAATTGTAATTCACAAATAGTTTGGAATACATCTGTAATACTAATTGTATCCTAGTTCAAGATCAAACATATATGTCTTTCGAGATCCTTCTGATTGCCACTTAAAAAAAATGTTTATTTTTGAGAGACAGAGTACGAGTAGGGGAGGGGCAGACAGAGAGGTAGACACAGAATCTGAAGCAGTCTCCAGGCCTTGGGCTGTAGGCACAGAACCCAATGCGGGGCTCAAACCAATGAACCACAAGATCATGACCTAAGCCGAAGTCAGATGCTTAACTGACTGAGCCAACTAGGTGCTTCTTGATTGTCATTCTTCTATTTTTACTAGTAGATATGCCTTAAATTAGAAAAAAAAAATAAATCACATTTTTTTTCTCAAAGTTAACTGAAGTTCTAGACTCTGGGTTGAAATTTCATGGCAATTTTTTTTGAATCAATGTGAAATTATGTAAGTAACAAAAAAACATGAAAGACAAAATAAACCACAGTTTGTGGTGGAAATTGAAAATGTTAACTTTTATTTAGATTTTATTTCATGCTTAGATGGGTCTTGTTTGTACTGTAATATTCATGTTATCTTCTGAACAAATAGATTCAACTTTACTAAAATGTCTAGACAAAATACAGGAATATTGTTTTCATATACAAACTGAAAAGATTTTTTTCTATATGCTCCAGCCTATCTAAGAGAGTTTAAAATAGTGATAATAATCGATTCCTGTTAAGCACTAAAACTTTTAAAGATCAAAATGGATTCCTGTTAAAGATCATAACTTTGATAGATCATAGTTGGGCTCCTATGCATACACCCTTCTGGGCCATTTTTTTTTTTTTTTTAATGATCAAAAGACATATAAGTCAATGGCAATCATGACGGTATGCCATTTCTAGAAACCATGGCATGTTCATGGACCTCAACAGTAATAAATTTAAACTATTTCCCTTTTCTATAAGCTATACCAGCAAGACTATATCACTCTCCAGAGTGAGAGACCCAGAGAATTCTATGGTTTAGTTCTCCTGACTCAAAGCGCACACTTGTTTAGCTTCACCATTCAGCTTTAGTAGAAAGAGGTGGAAACACTTTAGGTAAATGTTCAAATAATGAAGACGCAGGGAAAATCATGATATGATCATGCAAATACCTTAAACTCTAAGTAGAGAGAGTAAAGCTATGGTGGACTAGCCATATAGAAATCTGAATATTAGTTCAAGAAGAAGGTAAGTACGTATCTGGAGGCTGCAGCTTACTTACTGATTGATTAACAACATAGTTTGAGGTTAATTTCCGCATTTGCAATTCAGTACTTGCTTGGCTTTGGCCAAATTACTTTATTCTCTACTATGCAGTTTTTCATTCCCATAGTCACTTCACATTTCTAACCACACAGAATTCATGTAAGTAAAAAAATGGAAACATGACAGAGACACAGTTTAATCCCTTGTGTCTACTGAACACTCAATACATTTCAACGGTTCTCATGCTCTCCTCTCCACTAGGAATAATTGTGGGAGCACAAAATGCTCTAAGTGCACTAAGTGATGAAGTAGTCTTACATTTTGAGGTATTTTAATGGAAAACAAGTAAATCCTCTTACAAAATTATCAAAGGACTTCAAAGTAACATGTGCTTTGTTTACATGGTACAGCCATTTAAATATACATGGAATTATAATGTAAACTGAAGGTCTACGTAACAGTTTGAGTTTTTCAAAATTTTCTGCAAATCAGGACTCTACAAAAAATTAACATTCTAAAACTTCTATGATTTTTTTTTCCTGTGATGTTTAGGTACATTCTGTGGTTGACTAATTTGTCCAAACAGATTTTAGTAAACAGTATTATCAAAAATTTTCACTATTGTTCATATTGATTTTTTGAGCTGCCAATTGATATTTCTGCCAGGAATCCAGGAAAATGATATAATGATGTGATTAGTTTAGCAATTCCTAACTTTTGCACAGGAAAATTTCAGGCAAGGGGACTCTTCTCTGTAATAAAATCTGGGTCTTTACGTAAATATTGGACTTCAGTTTTCATAATACCCACCAATCTCCCTATTTTTTCTAATGTAATTTCTGCCGAGCTCATCATATATTTTTCATTTCATTTCATTTCATTTCATTTCATTTCATTTCATTTCATTTTATTAATAGAGTAGTCATATCCTATTTTTGTCTTATTCCAGGTTGGATTTTCTTCTTCTCATAGAAAAAACTTGAGAATGGGGGCATCTGGGTGGCTCAGTAGGTTGAATGACCGACTACTGATTTCGGCTCAGGTCATGATCTCATGGTTTGTGAGTTCCAGCCCCGTGTCCAGTTCTCTGTTGACAGTGCAGTGCCTGTTTGGGATTGTCTCTCTGCCCTGCTTGCACTCTCTATCTTTCTCTCTCCCTCAAAATAAATAAATAAACCTTAAAGAAAAAAGAAAAACCTGAGCATATGTACCTGATATTTTGATAAACAAATCATTTGTATATTCTATGAGTCATACAGCACCTCCCTTTGGAGGTCTTATAAGTGTAGGCTTGTAAGTCATACAGTCTTACAAGTCATATTAAATAGTATTATAAGTATAGTCTTATAGTCTTATAAGTCATGTTAAATAGTAGCTTTAATTTTTGCCTAAATAAAGCTGCAATAAAAGTGAGTTATATATATTACACACTAATATACATTCCAAAAGTCCATTGTAAGTGGTTAATTATAGGGTACTTTGGTTTTCGATGTCACCTTGACTTCCATTAGGAAAGATCATTGAAAAGTGACTGAATATAGACCACTTTAGCGTACAAAATTAGCATTGATTTTAGTTGCCTAACTATTGTAATCTAAAGTAACATGTTTTGCCACTAAGGTATTTTATATTTCTTGAATCTCTGCTAGAAAAATTGTGGAAAGGTTAAAAGGAGCATAAAACTCATGGATGTACATGAAAAAAAATATTGTTTTTTGCATGCTGATATCTTAAATGTTATGCATATGAAATAACATTTATAAAGTTGAATTTTAGGTTTATTTTGCAAGAATAAAATAAATAGTATTTTGTCTTCAGATTTGATGGGAAGTTTGTTCTTGGCAAAGTTCTGTGTAAATAAGTGGCAGAATCCGAAAAATTTATGTTCTATGAATATGTTTCAAGTAACTGTAGCTATATAAATAATAACATGAATTAATAATATTGGGATATAAAAAGGAATATTAAACTGCATTTAAAAAACATTTAATATCTCAATTCTTCATTTTGTTCTTAGCAATATCATTAATAATACTTTCAAGAGTATTCTCATAGTTCATAACTGCCTCGATGAGTCTTGTACCCACTGGTGAGCCTTATTTATCTAGAGGACTAAACTTTGAAAAGAATAGATATGCAATGACAGCTTGCAAGAAGATAAGAGAGTATTTCACCAAAGAGAGTTGAAATCCACGTCAGTAGACAATAAAGAGTTAAAAACAGGACTTCTATGTCATGTTCTCATGGTAATTCTTCAATGTCAAGAAAGTATATGAAATGTACGGGTTGTATTTTGTTCTGTTTTCCATTGTGTTTTCTATTGGAAAAATAAATGTCACCTAAATGACAACAAAACAGAGGCTATTTCTTCAGAGTTTGCAATGGCCAGCTACCATCATCTACTTTGGGCAGAGACTCAAAGGCAGACAGGGGAGTTTAAGAGCTTTCCAATGAAATAAATGGGAAGGGAATAAAAGGGAAGGCGTCTGGAGTGCTCTGAATGGGAGGTGTTGAAACAGGATGCTGAAGGGGGCAATCTAGAAGGGGGATATCTTGTATGATCAGTTTGGAACATATCTGACCCTCTCTGGTTGGCCCTGAGTTAGAAGCAGGAGAAAAAACCTGGGAGTCTGGCAGGCATTGACCAGGTCCTGACTGTTCCGGGGCAAGTGTTGTGGTCTGTGGTTTGGTTTTCCAGGTTGGCATCTACAGGGGTTGGAGGGTCAGGGTTCTACTGTCAAACTTGGTCTAGCGATTATCCATTTGTATATTCACTGTCTCATATTACAACTGATGGGAAACTAGTGATACTATTATTTCACCCAAACAGAATTGTTTCTTGAAAGACAAATAGGGGCGCCTGGGTGGCTCAGTCGGTTAAGCGTCTGACTTCGGTTCAGGTCATGATCTCGCGGTTCGTGAGTTCAAGCCCCGCGTCAGGCTCTGTGCTGACAGCTCAGAGCCTGGAGCCTGCTTCAGATTCTGTGTCTCCCTCTCTCTCTCTGACCCCCCCCCCCCCCCCCGCTCATGCTCTGTCTCAAAAATAAATGAACGTTAAAAAAAATTAAAAAAAAAAAGACAAATAAATGATTCTAATGAACTCCCAACATGAAGGGAAGAAAAAAGACCATATAATGAAGATAAAGTACAATCATGACACAAAACTTAAAATAATGCAAACTAAGTATAGACATTAGAAATATAAAAGAAGAAGGTGAAAACAGAAAGGAAGTAAGAGAAGTTGCGGAAGCAACTATCACCAGAGGGAGTACTCCAAATGACCATAAAATTTAAGTTAAAAAAGGTCATCCAAAAACATAAGAGTTCAAGAAGAGGCTCTATATCATTTTACAGATATCCATTTTCAAGACGGCGCTGTATTTTTTCCTTATTATTCTTCCTCAAAATTATCTAAAGAAACCTATAAGAACATTGACAAATAGAGAAGAAAATAATCAATTATTGATGTAAAAGGAAACTGACCATAATTTAAACTGTACCATTAAAGCATACTTGTCAAATTATCAAGCCCTTGTTAAACCCGGGGAGAAATCAAAGTTCCTAGATTTCCCTCCTCAAATAGGCCATGGTTTATGATCTGAATGGCCTTTCTATGGCCAGTATTTTGAGAGGAATGAAGTCCAGAGGCATGGGTGGAGCTGGTGGAGGGAGAATGTCTCCACAAAAACTGAATCATCACCAAGGAATGGCCGACACTGGGAACAGAAGAGAAAGCAGAATGACAGAATATTTTAATGAATCCACAACCCCAAGGCTTGCCCAAAGAAGCCTGCGGTGAGGGGCTTGGGTGAATGATGGTGCATCATGACAGCTTCTCAGATTTAAAGTTTCTGTTAACGTACCATGCAACTCATGAATGCAGGTAAGTATGAGGAAAAGTGGAAGTAAGACAAGATATAAAATATTAGAGGCCAAAACTTTGTAACATGGTCATTTCCTTCATTTCTCTGTAACTGAACAACACTTGGCCTTGATGTTCACCTCCTTTCCTGCATAGCGTGATAAGTAGCCACTCAAAAACTCTGGCAACTTAGTCTCTCCCAGTTTGAAAGCCTCTTTGGGGGAAATTCCTCAGTCAACACCAGGGTTCTCTCCCACTGTCCTCTTCTCTCTTACACTTAGGAGATTACTTTAAATTCAGTGGTATTCTACACATTTAAATTGCCTTTGACTGTATTCACACATCTCTTGAGGCAACAAATGTAATTGGTCCAAAGGAATAGCAGGTGGGAGCAACAAGAAAATGATTGAAGGAGCCCTGGGTTGGGATCATCTTGATTCTGCTGCAGGAAAAAATAATATAAGGTAGGATTGCAATAATGTAGACTCTGCAACAACCAGCCCCAATGAGGTTAATGACCCAAATCGTTCATTTTCCTCATTCCTATCTCTGATTGTACATTTTTCAACCTGAAGAATTTTCTCATCAAAACACCCACCTACAGAAAGGAGAAAGTAACATCACTGGAAAAATTATCCAGGAAACAAAGGAAATATTTCTACTAACAGTTCACCACAGTGGTCACAAAGTTACTGTTGACATAATTTCTCTTCAGTAAAAGAGATCTCAAAAAAAAAAAAAAGGTGAAAGTGCTTAAAATAAAAACTGTGAAACATATGAAGTAAAAATTGAGCTTGCACGGGGCACCTGGGTGGCTCAGTGAGTTAAGCTTCTGACATAGGCTCAGGTCATGATCTCGTAGTTCTTGGGTTCAAGCCCCACTTTGTGCTGACAGCTCAGAGCCTAAAGCTTGCCTCAGATTCTGTGTCTCCCTCTCTCTCTGCCCGTTCCCCACTCATGCTCTCTCTCTCTGTCTCAAAAATAAATAAGACATGAAAATAATTAAAAATTGAGCTTGCAGAATCTAGAAAATAATATAAAATGATGGGAAATAAAACATAGAAGTTAAGCATGTTAGAAAAACAGTCATCATGTAATTACTAGTGTAGCTGAAATGTTTAGGGAGTGTGGAATACATGAAAAAGTAACTTGAACAAGTCACAAAATATAAATTCATAAAAAGAAAAGGACAAAGAAATAAAATCAATAGTGGATAAAATGATAAATGTGACAAAGAACGAAGATCCAAACATGCATAAATATATTGAGATGAGAGAAAAAGAAATGAAGCAGAGGGGCATCTGGGTGGCACAGCTGGTTGGGCATACGACTTTGGCTCAAGTCATGATCTCATGGCCTGTCGGTTCGAGCCCCGCGTCAGGCTGTGTGCTGACAGCTCAGCGCCTGGAGCCTGCTTCAGATTCTGTGTCTCCCTCTCTCTCTGCCCCTCTCCTGCTCTTGCTCTGTTTCCCTCTCTCAAAAATAAATATTATTTTTTTTAAAAAAAGAAATGAAGCAGGAAAAGA
This sequence comes from Panthera onca, assembly GCF_046562875.1. Classification (NCBI taxonomy): domain Eukaryota; kingdom Metazoa; phylum Chordata; class Mammalia; order Carnivora; family Felidae; genus Panthera; species Panthera onca. The sequence continues at coordinate 16,525,324 of NC_138339.1, forward strand.
AAGTTAAATAATAAAAGTAAATGATTCTAAAATAGATCTGTGTCTGGAGATTGAAAGGGCCCACATTGGTCTAAGAAAAATTAATGTAGAACAATTAACACCAAGAATTTTCCTCATGGTATTGGTACATGTAAAGATGAAGCAGAGATGCAAAGTATCTGGGAAGAAAAAGTGAATTAGTGAAAAAGGAAAACAGTGTGTTCTCAGGTTTCTACATGAATAACTGCGATGAAAAACGCTAAGAGACAATGCTGCCATGTTCATACATAATTTTGCATTTATTTTTATATTTTATTGGTTTATATTGGACATATAACCATACTGTTTTCTTATAGAGTGTGTGACTACAAAGTTTTATATCTAATCATGTTGTCTTTCTTTCTTCTTTTGTAGTAATATTATTTTTTCTTTCAATTCTAGTAATTCTATCTAATGATATATTTGTTAGTTCAGTCTAGTGATTCAACAATTGTATACATTTCTCTGTGCTCATCGAGGTTGTTACACTCTTAGTCCTTTTCACCTGTTTTACCCACCTCCCTCACTCACATCTCATCTGGTAAGCGTCTGTTTGCTATAGTTAAGAGTCTGGATTTTTTTTTTTTTTTTTTTTTTTTGGTCTATCTTTCTCTTCTCTCTTTTTTTCCTTTGTTCATCTTTTAAATTCCACATATGAGTGACATCAGGTTATTGGTCTTTCTCTCTGACTTATTTCATTTAGCATTATACCCTCTACATCCATCTATGTTGTTGCAAAGGACAAAATTTATTCTTTTTTATGACTACTATTCCATTGTGTGTGTGTGTGTGTGTGTGTGTGTGTGTGTGTGTGCATATCCTGTTTATCCATTCATCTATTGATGGATATTTGGTCTTCTTCCATAATCTGGGAATTGTAAAAAATGCTGCAAGAAGCACAGGATGTATGTATTTTTTGAAATTAATATTTTCATCTTCTTTGGGTGAATACCCAATAATGGGTCATATGGTAATTCTGTTTTTAATTTTTTGACGAAACTTCAGACTGTCTTCCAGAGTATCGGTACCAGCTTGCATTTCCACCAACAGTGTGCTAAGGTTCGTTTCTCTCTATATTCTTACCAACACTCCTGGTTTCTTGTGTTTTTGATTTTAGTTATTCTGACGGGTGTGAGGTGATATCTCATTGTGGTTTTGATTTGCATTGCCCTGATGATTAGTGACGTTGAGCATTTTTGTATGTATCTGTGGCTGTCTGTATGTCTTCTTTGCAGAAATGTCTGTTCATATCTTTTGCCCATTTTTAATTAGATTGGTTTTTTTTTTTTTTTTGTATAACGATATTGTCTTTCCAAAACATGAAAAAAATGAGTGGATAAAATACTGATGACATTTTTTTTAGGAGAAAAACTAATGCAGTAAATTCTACCATCCAACAAACAAAGAATTCCAGAATCCAGAATATTTATTTCAAATATATGTTTAGATATATAATCCTTTTAAGTATACAGTTGATGGAAATTGTGGTTACTAGTCCATTTTCTCAAGTATACAAATGAAGAAAACTTGTGGGATTATTTCAAAACAATTTTACAGTAATAGGGAATGAATTATAAACATGCTCCTAACATACTTGTGTAGCATGGGAAGAATTCTAAGTGTGTTCTTCAATCCATTAATTTAATAAAGTTAATTAGTATCTACTGCCCTGCAGATACTATTCTCCAGGGAATAAAATTGATGTTATTGACCTTATGTAGCTTTCACTCTTCTGTGGGTGGGGTGGAGATGACAGAGTTGATAAAAACAATAAGGATGACAAATCTTCTGGTATGACACATTTTACAAAGCAAAAATAATAAAAGTCAGAAAAGGATCACAGGAGGTGATGGTGAGTAGGTAGGAGTTACGGGATTTTTCTGGATGATCTCAGGAGAATGTCATGGTTGAACAAAGACATTAATGACAATGAAGAGCATAAACCATTCAGAAATTGGGAGGGAAAGTAAATGTCAAAAAGATGGCCAAGGCAAAAACAGGTGCTCATGTTTGAATTAAAGGAATACAGGCCAAAACAAGGCTGCTGTAGAGTAAACAAGAGGGAATTAGTAAAGGAAGGCTTAGTGAATTAGCAGTGACTCAGGGTATTTTGACCCTTATAAACATGCCATTGTAGAGCTTTGACTTTATCTCATCTTTCTTGATGGGGATTCAGTTAATACTAAGCAAATTTAAAATAGTAGAAAATTAGAAACATTGTTTTGTTTTTGATTTTTCACACACCACTACCTCCCGTATGAAGGTAGATGTTTTAAGAAATAATGCTTGGGGCACCTGGGTGGCTCAGTTGGTTGAGCGTCTGACTTCGGCTCAGGTCATGATCTCACAGTTTGTGGGTTCAAGCCCCACATCAGGCTCTTTGCTGACCGTTTGCTCAGAGCCTGGAGACTGCTTCAGATTCTGTGTCTCTCTCTCTGCCCCTCCCCCGCTCACACTTTGTCTCACTCTGTGTCTCAAAAATAAATAAATGTAAAACAAAATTTTTTTAAAGAAATAATGCTTAAAATAATAAAAGAAAAAACCCCTCATAAGTAAGTAGTCTGTCTTAAAATCGTTTATTTAAATGTAGGGAATTTTTCTTATTTATTACCATCCTGTGTAGATTAATAAATCCTAGCTTTAGGGGCGCCTGGGTGGCTCAGTGGGTTGGGCGTCTGACTTCGGCTCAGGTCATGATCTCACAGCTTGTGAGTTCGAGCCCCGCGTTGGGCTGTGTGCTGACAGCTCGCAGCCTGGAGCCTGCTTCATTTCTGTGTCTCCCTCTCTCTCTCTGCCTCTATCCTGCTTGTGCTCTCTGTCTCTCATAAATGAATAAATGTTTAAAAAAAATAAATCTTAGCTTTATACTCATATTACTTGATGGAACTGTGAAGGCCATAAATTATTTTTGTGGCAGTTATTATAGTGACTCTCTCTCTAGCATATGTTCATGGCAAAATGTGCTTTTCCAGCATCCAAGCTATCTCTCCTCCTTATAGAAAGAAGGAAGATTAACTGTATGCAGTGAAAATATGTCCTATCTGCCTGAGGTCCCTCTCACATCTACTCCCATTCATTTCCTTCATATGTCTAATCTCGGGAAATTTTGGAGATTATTTGACCATTATTTTTGATATATGAATAGATGTTTTATTTTTTTAAAAAATCATATTTTATCTTTAATAAATAGTTGACTCTGGAAAGATTAGAGTGATAGTAACTTTAATTTTTTTAATGTTTATTTGTTTTTGAGAGAGAAAGAGACAGAGACAGAGACAGAGAGATTGGGAGAGGGGCTGAGAGAGAGGGAGACACAGAATCCGAAGCAGAGGCTCCAGGTTCTGAGCTGTCAGCACAGAGCCCCACACGGGGCTTGAACTCACAAACTGCGAGATTATGAGCTGAGCCAAAGTCGACCACTTAACTGACTGAGCCACCCAGGTGCCCCAAAGAGTGATGTTAGCTTTAAATTAACTCTGATTTTCTATTCATTTTATCACCAAGTAAATGTTATCATAATATTTTAGTTAATAGAAAATTTTTTATTCAACTTCTTGTGATTGATATTTTTAAATTATTCCAGCTCTATGGTAAGTTAACATTATTTCCACTGGTTATTACAAAACTATCCAATTAGGTTTAATGGAATAAATTTGTAATAATGGATACCTTCTAAAGTGTTTAATAGTGTGGATATTTTAAATGCTATACTAAAATTGAATTTGTAGATCTTTAGTCAACTTTAAGACTGGGCCAATATTAAATCAAGTTAATAAATAATTTGGATACTCAGACACTTTCAAAATAAGAAACTATTAAAAATAATAGTCACTAAGCATAGTTTTAAATTAAATTTTCCTTGGGGCTCCTGAGGGACTCAGTCCATTGAGCATCGACTCTGAATTCTGCTCAGGACATGATCTCACAGTTTGTGGGATTGAGCCCCGCATCAGGCTCCACAGAGATTTCTCTCTTGGGATTAGCTCTCTTCCTCTCTCGCTCTGTCTCTCCCCTGCTTGTGTGTTCTCTCTCTGTCAAAATAAATAAACTTTAAAAAATAAGTTAACTAAATTCTCTTTTCTTATTTTTATGTATAAAATGGTTTTGAAACCTAGGGCTTTTGACCTGAACATGAGTTTGGTTTCTGAATTTAATTACATACTCTAGGTTCCCGGTTGAGAAATGCATTTCAGACTGTGTGTAATCCTTCTGTATGCTTGCTTTATGAAACAACAGCTCCTCAAAGATAAACTTGTGAAGAAGCTGAATAATTTACTTATACAAACTAATAGTTGCTTATGAGGACTTGCTTTGAGGCCCTGGCCTCACAGTTCCTACAAATCCCTTACCGTGTGATATCTACCCAAACCCAGTCTGTACCTGAGTTGAAGGATTCATATCAGAGTCCCATGAATCCTCAAACTCTATCCTTCCTGAATGCCTCATTTCATCGTGCTACTCAACCTTCACAGTGGTACTCTTCCTTACCACGAAAAATCTAACATATTTAGCTTTGCCCAATCAGATATTATAGTAGGCCTCTAAATGTCCATGGTCAACAAATGCAAATACAATTTTTTAAACGAATGCATGAATGGAATCTTATGCATATAGCAAATTATCGATGCCTAGAGGTATGGAGAAATCTGAGCAGAATAATTTAAGTTTGTCCCTCATGTCACTCTTATAAGATATGGAGTTTTAAGTTGTCACACCAGTTAGATTATAAACATATGGATATAGGTATGTATTTTCTGAACTTATACTGACCTTACACCCATATGATACAGTGTACTTTTTATAAGAAATTTTGAAAAATAATCACTGTGACTATTTAATGTAGAAAATAAACACTTGGCTATCAAAGCCTGGAAAATGCTTATGAGTATTATTTTCTACATTGCTATCTTCACTCAATTAAAATGTTGATGATATTTTCTAGAAAACCACATTTAAATAACTGTTTTTTCTTGTTTGTGGTTTACGTATCATCATTCCTATTGAACTGCTTTGGCTTGTTAGAAATGTGGTAGCATCTATTAAGTAGATAAGGAGCTTTAGGAAAATAGAACTTGTTTTTTGATGCTTGTGTGCAAATGCTTGGCTAACAATGGCTTGCTATCTCACTGGCACATTCTCCCAACAGATACTGAGTTTCAAGGAAACACATTCTAATCTCTAATATACCAAATATCCCTGGACTGTAACAGTAATTATGGGAGTGAATGAGCCAGGGGCAGCTGGGGAAAGGGGCACCTCATCTCTCCTCTAAATTACCTTTAGCACCTGGGAAAAAAATATAATGGCCTCCATCTGGTCTCAAGCATAAACTTGTGATTCATTTTCAACTGTGAGGCTTAGACAAGTTTTGAACAAGTGTCGCTCCTTCAGAAGGCATGCCGTGAATGGACTTAAAGCCTCATTAGGCAAATATTTTATCACAGTTAGGAAAATTGACCACATAAAAATAACTGCCATGAAGTGGAAGATGCTACTGCTGTGCATATGTGTCAAAATACTGGTAGAGGGAAGGTTCCAAGAGGAAATTTGGAGACATTATTCCAATGGCATCCATAGGCTAAGTGTCTACAACATAAACCCAAATCATCATTATGGAGTTTCATTATGTATGATTTAAATATTAATGTTGATACTACAAAGTCATATCTGATATTTAATCAGCAAGATGTAGGCTAAGGAATACTTTGTATTGGGATAGGTTAAATTGGTGATGGGGACTAAGGAGGGCGACTTGTGATGAGCACCGGGTGTTGAATCAACACTATATTGTACTACATTGTACACCTGAAATTAATATTACACTGTATGTTAACTAACTGGAGCTTCAATAAAAACTTAAAAAAATAAAGAGTTTATATGTTTTTAATTTAAGAAGAATGATGCTCTGGTCCAAATTTAATATCACTAAGCTCAATTGGCCCTTGAGTAATAGTCCAACCATAAGGACACAAAAATTGCAAAGGTTTTGTGCAATTTTATTCACTCTTCTCAACTGTGAGAATTACATTATGGAGAAAAATTGTCAATTCTGCCAATAACTGGTTAAGGGATCTTGAGTCATTTCCCTAATGAGTTTCTTTATATTTTAGCTATGGAATTAAATATTATTTTAAAATATTCTCCAGCATTACAAATATGTACAATTATTAAATATAATCGAAGCGTTAAAAGTAAATGTTCACATGTATTCATATTACCTGTCATATTAATGGAAAATTATTACACTATACAGGTACTGCCTTTGGTGTATATAACTAAATAGTCAACTATTTCTATAACTATCCTCAGGCATAACCAAACCTTAAAACCTTTAGGATTTATGTGATATATAAGCCTTTAAAGATTAAATAAGAGTAGCCTAATAGTATCTGTCTATATTTTTGAAGGATTAAGGAACACTCAGGTTGAATATTTCTTGAATTAATCAATCAATCATGAGGTTGATATTTTTAAAAATGTATCTTTATACACGCACATATATGTCTTATTATTTCAAGGACCACAACCAAAAAAAAAAAGTGGGTTAAATTGTAGCATTAAATAATAATACTTGCTATTAATCAGAAAGCCAGATAAACTAGGCGGAGAAAAAAAAAAAAAACAGAGGGTATATAATTTAGGAAAAGCATTTCTGACATTGTTGCTCAGTAATGTCCTTGTCAAGTTACCCCAAATATTACTCAATTTACCTGCATTTTAGACTGCTTATCTGGAAAAAGACAGAATGTTTAAAAAATGAAGATTTGCCTTCTGTACTTCACATAGTCCTAAGAACTATGCCTAGCATGACTGGTTTCATTGTATATTGGATTACTTTTTTCTCGAAATCAAGAAGATGGATGCCTTAGGTGAATATGCATGACAAAGTGAAACTGTGAGAGGAAAAGAATAACACATGGGTAGAGATCAAGGTTTATGAGCAGCAACCAAAAACTACCTCTAAGTTTTACTCTTATTGACCCATAGTTAATGCCTAAAGGAAACCTAGTGCTGCCAAGGACGACCGAACTAGAGTCATTGTCCATGTTTCTTCGACGAGTTAGTGCTAATGGGTAGATTAGTGAAATTGGACAAGGAATAATTAGCTGGGAAAAATTAGTATAAATACTTCCTTCCTATGGACATTTTTTTTCTTTCTTTCTTTCTTTCTTTCTTTCTTTCTTTCTTTCTTTCTTCCTTCCTTCCTTCCTTCCTTCGTTCCTCCCTCCCTCCCTCCCTCCTCCCTCCCTCTTCTTTCTTTCTTTCTTCCTTTCTTTCTTTTCAAGCATGGATGAGCCGGTTTTGTAAACATGTATTCCTTCAAGTGCTAACCTAATAAACAAAAAGTTGTGATGTGTTTGAATTTCAATAACAAACATGGTCATGACTTTGTGGGACAAACAAGGTATACACACTAAAGCAAAGAGATGCTTGGAAAATTCTTGAGAAATGACTAAAGCAGATCTATGGAACAAGTTTCACCAAATACCAAAAAGAAATAGATTCAGTCAGGGCTAGTACATATATAAACTAGAATTGGGCATTTTGATGGGTTGACATTTTTCCATGACAAGTTCAGAACCTTAAGTGATTCTAGAAATGTCAGAGAGGAGCTTAATAGGCACCTCAATGAAAACATTAACTACACAATTAAACTTAATGAGAATAAATTCTCCTTTTATGAGAAAAAGGTCAATGCTAGCCTGATCTTAGGGGGAAAAAAAAAGGAACTCACACACACAATGAAAGCCAATTAGAGAACTAAAGTTAATGTAGTTCTGCAAAGAGAGGTTTTTTATCAGCTTTCTCAGCTACTACTTTCATATTAATTCAAATTTGAATGATGAGGAAGTACAGTTTAATAATATCTATAATCTCATAGATAAGCCACATGAATTAAAAGGAACTTCGGGATTCTAAACATGTAAAACCTGTATCTTCATATCATTTATTCATATTTTTCTCACCAATGACACAATGCCACTTAAAAACCTTCATATTATACATAAGTGAAAACCAAGTCCAAAACTAAATGGTTAAGACACTTTCATGTGTATTTCAATGTTTGTTCCATTATTCATTTACCTTCAGATTAATAATAAGGGTTAACATGTACTGAGCTCCAAATATGTAATAAACTTTGAATCTTTACACTAACACTATTGGATGTATAATATGATTATTTCATTTTACACACATGAGACATGCTAGGTCAAATTACTGTTGTACTCAGGTAGCAAGAAGAAAATATTGGATTCCATTTATTTCCTGGAAGTGTCACGAAAAGTTTCAACTTTTGATTTCTTGTTTATGTCTGTGGTTTTTTAATCAGTTAAAAAATGGCCACATGAAAATCATATGGAGATATTGTTTATGTCACATTTCATAAAGTCATATTGGGGCACGTTTGTGTATAGTATAATACTGAATAACATAGCTAAAAATGACTCTGTGATAAATAAAATTATACAGATATTTTGAGTACTTACCTAGAATAAGAATTTTGAAAAAGACTGAAATCAGAAAGTTTTTTCTCACATAACTTATAATCTAGAGATATAGAAACTATATCACTAATACACAGTATAATATGAAATTGATTATTACGAGACTAAAAGTGCAATTAAGTGGGACATCTGGGTGGCTTAGTCAGTTAAGTATCTGACTTTGGTTCAGGCCATAATCTTACGGTTTGTGGGTTTGAGCTCCATGTCAGGCTCTGTGCAGATGGCTCTGTGCTGATGGCTCAGAGCCTGAAGCCTCCTTCAGATTTTGTGTCTCCCTCTCTCTCTGCCCCTCCCCTGGTTGTGCTCTCTTTCTCTCAAAAATAAATAAGCATTAAAAATTTTTTAAAAATAAAGTGCAATTAAGCTTTAGTAGAAACAAAAATCAAAATAATTTGAGGAGAAGGAAGAAGGGTTAATAGAAAAGGTGAAACAGTTAAATTGAATTTAAATTTGGAGACTTCGATGACAAACAAATGGAAAGCTAGTCCATGCTCATGGATTTGAAGAATCAATATTGTTAAAATGTCCATACTATAAAGCATTCTATGAATTTAATGTAATCTCTAATAAAACAACAACAACATTTTACACAGTAGAGCAAATAATAATAAAATTGGTATGGGGCTACAAAAGGCCCACAATAACCATGGGACGCCTGGGTGGCTCAGTCGGTTAAGCGTCCGACTTCAGCTCAGGTCACGATCTCACGGTCTGTGAGTTCGAGCCGCGCGTCGAGCTCTGGGCTGATGGCTCAGAGCCTGGAGCCTGCTTCCGATTCTGTGTCTCCCTCTCTCTCTGCCCCTCCCCTGTTCATGCTCTGTCTCTCTCTGTCTCAAAAATAAATAAACGTTAAAAAAAAAATTAAAAAAAAAAAAAACAAAAAAAACCAAAAGGCCCACAATAACCAAAGTGAACTTGATAAAAAAGAACAAAGGTGAAGGTAACACAATCCCAGATTTCAAGATATAGTACAAAATTGTAGTAATAAAAATAGTATAATACTGGCACAAAAATAGACACATAGATCAATGGAACAGAATAGAAAGCTCAGAGATAAACTTATGCTCCCATGGTCAACTAATCTATGACAGGTGAAACAAAAATATAAAATGAGGAAAAGCCAGTCTCTTCCCACAAATGGAGTTGGAAAAACTGGAAAACTACATGCAAAAGAATAAAACAAGACCATTTTCTTATACCATACACAAAAATAAGCTCAGAATGGTTTAAAGACCTATGTGTGAGATTGAAAACCATGAAACTTCTACAAGAAAACATAGGAAGTAATTTTTTGACATTGATCATAGGACTATCTTTCTACATATTTCTCTCTCAGCAAGAAAAGCAAAAGCAAAATTTAACTACTGGGACTAAACCAAAATGAAAATCTTTTGTACAGTGAAGGAAACCATCAACAAATAAAAAGGCAACCTATGAATGGAAGAAGATATTCGCAAATGATGTAACTTAAAAATGGTTAATATCTAAAACATATAAAAAAATTATGCATCTCAAGACTGAAACTGCAAAGAATCCAATTAAAAAAGAATTCAATTAAAAAATAAAGAAGATGTGGTGTCTCTATATATATATGCATGTATATACAATGGTATGTGTGTGTGTGTATATATATGTGTGTGTGTGTGTGTGTGTGTGCGTGTATATATATGTGTGTGTGTGTATATATATATATATATATATATATATATATAATGGGATATTACTTGGCAATAAAAAAGAATTAAATCTTGCAATTTCCAACAATATGGATGGAGCTAAAGTGTATTATGCTCAGTGAAATAAGTTAGTCAGAGAAAGACAAATACCATATGATTTCACTCATGTGAAAATCAAGAAACAAAAAACATGAACATAGGGGAAGGGAAGGAAAAATAAAATAAGATAAAAACAGAGGGCAGCAACCCATAAGAGACTCTTAAATACAGAGAACAAACTGAGTGTTCCTGGAGGGGAGGTGGATGGGGGTACTGGCTAAATGGGTGATGGGCATTAAAGGGCACTTGGGATGAGCACTAGGTGTTATATGTAAGTGATGAATCACTAAATTGCACTCCTGAAACCAATACTACACTGTATGCTAACTAACTTCAATTTAAATTTAAAAAAAAAAAAGAAAAAAAAATGGGCAGAGAACCTGAATACTGTTTCCAAAAAAAGATGTATAAATAGCCAACAGACACATAAAAAGATGCTCGCCATCACTAATCGTTAGGCAAATGCAAATTAAAACCACAGTGAGATATTGCCTTACATTTGTCAGAATGACTAAAACTAAGGGGCACCTGGGTGGCTCAGTAGGTTAAGTGTCTGACTTCAGCCCAGGTCATGATCTCATAGTTGGTGAGTTTGAGCCCCACATTGGGGTTTGTGCTGACATCTCAGAGCCTGGAGCCTGCTTTGGATTCTGTGTCTCCCTCTCTCTGCCCCTCCCCCACTCATGCTCTGTCTCTCTCTCCTTCAAAAAAAAGGTTAAAAAATGTTTTGTTTTTTCTTTTTTTAATGTTTATTTATTTTTGAGACAGAGAGAGACAGAGCATGAACAGGGGAGGGGCAGAGAGAGAGGGAGACACAGAATCAGAAGCAGCCTCCAGTCTCTGAGCCATCAGCCCAGAGGCCAAAGCGGGCTCGAACTCACGGACCGTGAGATCGTGACCTGGGCCGAAGTCGGACGTCTAACCGACTGAGCCACCCAGGCGCCCCAAAAATGTTTTTTGAAAAAAAAAAAAGAAATGAATGACTAAAACCAAAGAGACACGAAATAACAAGTTTTGGTGAGAATGTGGGGAGTAAAAGGAACATTAAAACACCATTAGTCTCTCTCTGTCTCAAAAATAAATAAACGTTAAAAAAAATTAAAAAAAAAAAAAGGGGAGCACCTGGGTGGCTCAGTCGGTTACGCGTCGGACTTTGGCCCAGGTCACAATCTCACAGTCCGTGAGTTCGAGCCCCGCGTCGGGCTCTGGGCTGATGGCTCAGAGCCTGGAGCCTGCTTCCGATTCTGTGTCTCCCTCTCTCTCTGCCCCTCCCCCATTCATGCTCTGTCTCTCTCTGTCTCAAAAATAAATAAACGTTAAAAAAACAAAATCTTTTTAAATAAAACACCGTTAGTCAGAAGGCAAATTGGTGCAGGCACTATGGAAAACAATATGGAGGTTCCTCAAAAAATTAAAAAGAGATATAGCATGATGATCCAGTAATTCCAATATGGGTATTTACCCAAAGAAAAGAAAAACACTAATTTGAGAGGATATATACACCCCTGTGTTTATTGCAGTACTAATTACAATAGCCAAGACATGGAAACAACCCAACTGTCCTTCAAGAGACGAATGGACAAAGATGTGGTATATAAATACAACAGAATATTACTCATCCACAAAAAATAAATGAAATTTTGCCATTTGTAAACAACATGGATGGAGCTAGAGGGTATAATTCTAAGTGAAATACGTCCGAGAAAGACAAATACCATACGATTTTACTTAGATGTGGGATTTAAGACATAAAACAAATGAAAAAAGAAAACAAAAAGAGACAAGCAAAAAGCAGACTCAAACACAAAGAACACACTGGTGGGTGCCAAAGGGGATGTCGGTGGGAGGGAGGGTGAAATCTGTGAAGGGGATTATGAATACCCTTCATGTGAAATATATTGTTTTTCAAATCGATAGGTTAAAAAATGGAGATTTGGCTGGTAGACAGCTGAACAGGTAAAGGGATTTTAAGCAAGGCAGCAGCAAAAAATGTAAATCCAGATTATGAGGGAAATATCAGATTGTCTAGAAGACAAGTTACCTGCTGATAGACTTTAATATTATAAGGAGAAATTTTTTGGTGGGGAGGTAATATAAAGTTTGGAAACAAAGAAAGGATATAATTAGACTTGATTTTGGAAGTGCTGTTAAAACAGGTTGGAGAATTACTAGAGAGATTTTTCTGAGGAATCTTCAAGCATGTTAGAGATCACCATATTGTCCAATTTAACATTTTCTCTGCAGCAGTTTGAGATGATGTATGTTTCATCAAAGGTCAGTCTCACTCTTTTTGTGGCAGCATTTTTCCAATAGCACCATGTCATATCTGATTAAAAACTGTTTCATAATTTCAGAATTACATAATTCTAAATTTCCACATGCACGCTTACTAACACATTTTCATCCATTTGGAGTAGTGTTCACCACCTTACATGTTATATTCACAACTGTTTTAAAATTAGTATTTTTTTCATACACACGTATACTTCACAAAGAGAACATATAAAGACGTAATGATGATATACGTTTGAGAGATACTTTATTTTTTTAATTTTTTTAAATGTTTATTTATTTTTGAGAGAGAGACAGAGCATGAGCAGGGGAGGGGCAGAGAGAGAGGGAGACAGAACTCAAAGCGGGCTCAGGTCTGCACTGTCAGCATGGAGCCTGATGGGAGGGCTCAAAACCATGAACTTTGAGATCATGACCTGAGCCCAAGATGGACACTTAAGCAAGTGAGCCACCCAGGAGCCCCATGTTTGAGAGATACTTTAAGTTGGGGGTGAAATCCTGGTGGCATTACTCACATCTGGCCTGGAGAGTCATATTGCTTCACAAACATTTCAAAACTTGCCATGAAAATAAAGAAATCCTGCTTCTCTTTTGAACAGCGGGTTGTCTGGTGATACCAAGCCCCTACTTCCGATGGAAGCAGTCCCTGGATCTTTAGTTAGATTGTATACTCACTCCATAGTAGCGGTATACTCTTCCATTAGAAAGACCCTATTATTCCTTGTGGCCTAATACTTAAGATTTAGGCCACCATATGCGCGTATGTCCCCTGCCTGGCTCTGTTGGCCTTTAAAATGCAATCTATGATTTATAGAAATAATCAAGAGGCTGTGGCAATTGACAGATAACAGTGAAGAGAGAGAAAGAAGAGAAAATGATGCTACGGGTTTATTTCATTTTGGCTCAAGCAAAATAGAGTCACAAGTTTAAGAGCTTGTCGAGGTCCTGGATTCTCAGCTAAATCCTATTTGTTATGGGGGCACCTGGGTGGCTCAGTAGGTTAAGCATCCCACTTGCACTCAGGCCACGGTCTCAGGATTCAGTTTGTGACTTCAAGCCCCCAGAGGGCTCACTGCTGTCAGCACCGAGCCCGCTTTGGATCCTTTGTCTCCCTTTCTCTCTGCCCCTGCCTTTCTCTCTCTCTCTCTCTGAGACAGAGAGAGCCACCCAGGCACCCCCATGTTCATTTTTAAAGAATATGTTTTTTATTATCACACTTTCAAACTCCAGCTGAGGAATATATAACAGTATTTGAAAAGGAAATGGATTATTCACCTTGTACTTAATGTTTACTGCAGCTTAATTTTTCGTAAAGGAATTTTTTGAGGATATTACTTTAGATGATTTTAGTCAACTATACAATTTTAAATTATTAGCTTAAACATTTCATGCATCTTTTTATTTACTTTAATTTTTTTTAATTTTATGTTTTAATTGTTAATTTTTTTTTTTAATTTTTTAATTGTTTGAGAGAGAGAGAGAGAGAGAGAGAGAGAGCGCGATCTGGGGAGGGGCAGAGATAGAGACACAGAATCCTAAGCAGGCTCCAAGCTCTGAGCTCTCAGCGCAGAACCCAACATGGGGCTCCAGCTCACAAACCTCAAGATCATGACCTTAGCCAAAGTCAGACGCTTAACCAACTGAGACACCCAGGTGCCCCACATTTTATGTATCTTCTAAATTTTTTTTTTTAATGTTTACTTATTTTCGAAAGAGAGAGAGAGACAGAGTGCAAATGGAGGAGGGTCAGAGAGAGAGGGACACAGAATCTGAAGCAGGCTCCAGGCTCTGAACTGTCAGCACAGAGCCCAATGCGAGGGTTTTTGAGATCATTACCTGAGTTGAAGTTGGACACTTAACCGACTGATGTATCGAGGAAAAAGAAGATTAAATAAGGTAATCACTATAAGGATTATTATCAGGTTTCGTAAAATAGTGGTGAGATTGGAGAGGGACAGAGGGGATCACAATATTCTATAAAATTCTTTAGCAAATTGCATTTATTTATTTTTATGTGGTCCATTTACATGTATCTCCATCCCTCTGAGGATAATAAAACTTTTCCTAGAGCATGCTACCAGTTTAGGATGCAAGGCTCTAAATTTGATATCTAAACCTTATGCAGTTTTTGAATATGCTTGTACTTATTTTATCTGGGGAACTTTTGCTATTAAATTATATCAGTATATTATATGCTCTGGGAAGTCCTACAGTAATGAAACCAGTCTAACCCAGCATGTCCCAAATATTTTGACTATGGTTTGAATTGACTTTAATTGAAGGACACTTTTTAACCATATTAGGAAATAATGGTCTCTGGTACACGTTTTGGAGAATAAGACTCCAGGCAAGAAGGACTTTAAAATTCAAAATTAACTTATTAGCAAGATCCTGTGGCAAGAGCATGATATTTGTAGGTATAAAAAGCTTATTTTATACAACTACTCTGATTCTAGAGAGAAATAAGTTATTTTCTATAAGTCTCAATTTCTTTCTCAGTAAAATCAAATTACTTTGATAATTAAAGAAGGTCATTCTGAATACAGTGTTTATAAACTAAAATGTAGCATATGAATCCTCATAATTATCATCCCAGTTACTGCATTATTCTACTTCTGCCTGAGTCATAGAAAGTTAACCACTAAAATAATAAAAAAATAAAGTCACATATTTCCACTAAGTGGTTTTAATTATTTGCAATCTCTTACTCACAGTTTTGGGAAATTGGCTCCAATAATCTTCACTTTATTAATTTAAATCTTTGCACAAATGTTTTCTTCTTTCTTTCTTTCTTTCTTTCTTTCTTTCTTTCTTTCTTTCTTTCTTTCTTTAACAGTTGCAGATCATACCATGTTCTTGTATAGGAAAGCCCAAAGCCATAACAGCAGTAATTCTCCCTACATTAATTTATAAATTGAATGCAATTTCAATAAAAACACTATCAAATTTATTTCCTAGAGCTATAGAACTTGACTATAAATTTAGGCTTCTCTAGAAGGTTAGACAAGCAGAAATAGCCAGGAAATTTGTAAAAGAGAAGTCATGGAAAGGTCATGGGGAGCAACTGAAGATATTAAAAAAGACAGCGAAAAGATGAATGAACAGATAATCCAGTGGAATAAAATAGAATATCTAAAAATATAAACAAGTACGTATGGAAATTTAGTGGGACATTTAAAAATGATATCTCAAATGAATAGGACTGCACTAATAGGACTGCCTTGGGATTAGTGGGACAGCCATGTGGAAAAAGATAGAAATGTGAATCTACCTTAATACCATACACCGGTATAAATTGAAAATGAAATGGATTCTAAATTTGAAGAAGGTGAATTTCAGGTATAACTCAAAACTCAGAAGAAAAGATTAAACTGTATAGTTGGGTTAAATGGAAAATACAACAATTAAATGGTAATAAATAAAAAAGGATAAAATACTTTCATGGTATATTATATTTATATGACAGCCAAGAGTCAACAGGCATTAGATAGAAAGAACTGCTAAAGTAGAAAAAATACTAAGAACCCATAAGTGGACAAATGTATAGCCAGAAAATAAATGCAAACTCTATGTAAAGTTAACAAAGAAAGTCAACATTTTTCATAATAAAGGAGGGGGGCATCTGGGTGACTGTCTTTTAAGCTGTTGACTTCAGCTCAGATCATGGTCTACAGGTCTGTGAATTTGAGCTCTGCAACGAGCTCTGTGCTGACAGCTCAGTGCCTGGAGCCTGCTTCTGATTTTGTGTCTCCCTCTCTCTCACACCTATTCTGCTTGCTTGCTCTCTCTCTCTCTCTCTCAAAAATAATAAACATTATTTAAAAAAAAAATAACATAATAAAGAATGTTAATAAATTACTCCCAGAGAAGTCAATTTAAAAAAAAATATTGTTTATTTATTCTTGATTGAGAAAGCACATGAGCAGGGGAGAGTCAGAGAGAGAGGGAGACACAGAATCTGAAGCAGGCTCCAGGCTCTGGACTGCCAGCACAGAGCCTGATGCGAGTTGAAACTCACTAACTGTGAGATCATGACCCTGAGCCCAAGTTGAACGCTCAACTGACTGAGCCATCCAGGTGCCCTGCCAATTTTTTTTTCTTTTAAACTACAGTGCCCAGGGGAGAAATAAAAAAGTTTGACAAAATATTCTGTTATCTAAACTACAGGAGGAAAGGCAAATGCATACCTCTGATGGAGTCTAAAAATGGTGTCACTCCTACAAATGGCGAATGGAACTCTATTCATTTTATAATTCCCAAGCTTGCTAAATGTTATTAAATATAATCATACCATCTGCATATATAATATTTATTTAATATTCTTATACTTATTTTTCATAAATATTTTCAGTTTGTCTATTCCAACTAGAATTTCCCATATAAGACTGAATAGAGGTGATGATGGCCCAGTCCATGCCTTATTCTTGATTTAAAGAAGATACATTAGACTTTTTGCTTTAGACTTTAGAGGATACTTTAGACTTTTTGTTTGTTGGTAAGTTTGTTTATTTTTATTACTGGATTATTTATTACTGGATTTATTACTGGATAGTTTATACATTAAAGACATTATCTATTGTTTTTGTGAATCTATTTTTAATTATTTTGATGATTTAGATTTATTAATATAATTTTTCATGCTTAAAATAGCTTCAATTTGTTGTTGACCGATATTTATTCACATTTTATTTAGGATTTTTGTGTCTGTATTTGTGATGGAATTTGGCCTGTGTTTTTTTCTTTCAGATATTAAAAAATATAATACTGATGTTACAACCATTTATTAATGTGACACATTCCATATGGCTCTAAGTTATTTAAAAGTAAAACTCATGTCGTTTGCCCATTTCTTCACTGGATTATTTGTTTTTTAGGTATTGAGTTTGATAATTTCTTTATAGACATCCATACAGATGGCCAACTGACACATGAAAAAATACTCAACATCACTCATCATCAGGGAAATACAAATCAAAACCCCAATGAGACACCACCTCACACCTGTCAGAATGGCTCACATTAACAACTGAGGCAACAACAGATGTTGGCGAGGATGCAGAGAAAGCGGATCTCTTCTGCACTGCTGGTGGGAATGCAAACTGGTGCAGCCACTTTGGAAAACACTATGGAGATTACTCAAAAAATTAAAAATAGAACTACCCTATGTCCCAGCAATTGCACTGCTAGGTATTTATCCAAGGGATACAGGTGTGCTGTTTCAAAGGGACACATGCACCTCAATGTTTATAGCAGCACTATCAACAATAGCCAAAATATGAAAAGAACCCAAATGTCCATTGATGGATGAATGGATAAAGAAGATGTGGTGTGTGTGTGTGTGTGTGTGTGTGTGTGTGTGTGTGTGTTTGCGTGTGTCCGTATACATACAATGGAGTATAACTCGGCAGTCAAAAAGAATGAAATCTTGCAATTCTCAACTACGTGGATAGAACTAGAGGGTAAATAGCTAATTGAAATTAGTCAGTCAGAGAAAGACAAATATCATTTGACTTCACTCATATTAGGACAGAGGGTTATTGGAGGGGGTGTGGGGGGGATGGGCTAAATGGGTAAGGGGCAATAAGGAATCTACTCCTGAAATCACTGTTGCACTATATGCTAACTAACCTGGATGTAAATTAAAAAATAAATAAATAAAATTTTAAAAAAAGAATGAAGCAAAAAAAAGTAAAACTCATGTTCTATTTTAATTAATCTTTGTATTCTCTCATTCCATCTTCCTATAACTTGCAAAAAAGGTGTTCTAAAAACTTACAAAGTGACATAACTCAGAGGTGTCTCTCTAAGGAGCCTTGGCTTAGTCTGTTTCTGTAACTACTCGTCTACTCACAAAGGATCTTACCTCCCCCCAAAAAAATCCATGGATGTTAAACATCTCTATCAGTTTCTTAATTTTATTTCTTGAATTATGCTCAATTCTGCATAGATTTCCTCAATTACTTAATAGACTTAATAAAAAATGAATGCCACAAATAGCAAAAAAAATATTTTAGACATTAAGAAGAAAGCTCAAAAATGCCAATAAAATTGAAAGAATCTAGAAATTCCATAGTGCTTGTTAAATATGAGGAGTCTCAGGGCTATAAATATCTTCTGTTTTATTTCATGGGTGGTCTAAGGTAGCAGGAGAAGTTTCAATTACAACAAAAGGATACATAGGAAATTCCAAGAAAATAAAAAGTATTCAGTCAGTTTCTTAATTAAACATGATTACAAGGAAATTACAGTTTCTATGGAAATGCCATTTTGGAAATCATCTCAGTAAATGATCTCATAGACCCATTTATATTCCCACGGGGACAATTGGAGAACAAAGTTTGACCAATGGCCAAATTATGAATTAAATCAACTGTAAGAATGATAAACAATGTAGCAAATGCAGAAATATTCAAATAACTGTATTACTATTGGTGTAAATGTACCTTGCAAGTAGGCATAAATGTCCACATTGATCAAATAAAGGTCTCAAAAGTACTGTTAATGCATGTATAGACAAGTACAATATTTTTGTAAGATTCTTTGGCCTAAAATTCATATCACTGTCACAATAAACCTCTATTAGGAAGCACACAAATCTTTTTTTTTTTCTCTCTTTTAGATGTGTAGAAGGATTTGCAAACTTAACTTCGATGCTCTTTATCTCTTTTAAAAGCTGGTGCAACAGGGGCGCCTGGGTGGCTCAGTTGGTTGGGCGTCCAACTTCAGCTCAGGTCACGATCTCATGGTCCGTGAGTTTGAGCCCCACGTCGGGCTCTGGGCTGATGGCTCAGAGCCTGGAGCCTGCTTCTGATTCTGTGTTTCCCTCTCTCTCTCTCTGCCCCTCCCCTGTTCATGCTCTGTCTCTCTCTGTCTCAAAAATAAATAAACGTTAAAAAAAATTTAAAAAAAAAGTTGGTGCAACAAATTGGTGTATTTTAAACCCCTAATACTTCTGTACCAAAAAAAAAAAAAAAAGAAAAGAAAAAGAGAAATTCAAAAGCTTATCTGGAATTCAATCAGAATACTGTAAACATAGTCATTCAATACACAAATATATACTGGGGGAATTCATCATGGTGATAATAATGATAAAATTTATCATGGTATTTACGTGGTGTTTTAGGTATTTATATAATGCTATTGGATGCATTTTCTCTAATGGTAAAGTACTAAAAGGTAGGTAGAATGGGAAATTTCGAGTTTAAATTATTCCCCTTTATTGTTTTCTTTTCAAATGTATATAGACATGTCCAAGCCTCTCCAATCTCCATAAATTCTTCCCACACCCTCAATGTATTTTTTAGCTACTTTTCAATATATTTCATCGTCTTCATTTGCAAAAGGCTCAACCTGTGTATTCTCATAATTTTCCATCATGTTTGACTAGTGTTTTCTCAGAATATTTCTTAACAGGATGACTCACATAACCAAACGGGCTGACAGAGGTAAATTGCATGCCCAATATCACACATAAAGTAATAGGACTGTTATAATAAATCAGCATGGATAAAGCATCAGTATCTAAGATCAGTTTTGCTGGTTTATCTTCCTTATTGCTATAATACCAATATCATGTACCATTATTATAAGTAAAAAAAAAGTCAAAATCTTATCCCTTGGGTCCAGTATGAAGTTTAGAGAGCAGCGACTTTGGCATTTGTTTTGATGATGCTTGACAAGGATTATTTTGTATGTAAGTGATATATTTAAGTGTTGACTACATAAATCCTGTGTGTGTGTGTGTGTGTGTTTGTGTGTGTGTGTGTGTGTGTGTGTGTGTGTGTGTGTGTGTGTGTGAGTGATTAGCACAAGTTTATTGCACTCTTAGGCTCTACCATATAACATCCTTGGACTTGTGTTGACCCAGGAAGATGGTACATTGTTCAATAAAACACAGAATTAGTAAACATCAGGGAACGTTAAAATGACAAGGGAAAAGAATAAAAGATTTTTATTATTTCAATTGTGTTTTCAGGTGTCTTATTCACTATAAATAGCTGGCTATTCTATACATTGTAAAGTTTTTCTTTGGTGATTTGGAATTAGCTGGGCATTGTCTTCATGCACTCTCTCATACTTCATGGATATTTCATCCTGAATAATTTCCTTGAAGATGACTAAGTGCCAAATAAGCAATAATATTCAAGTTGGGAAGTGAGGGGGGGGATCTAGGAAAATAGCAACATTTATAAATAGGGAAAAGAAGCAGCAATGTAAAAGTAGGAAATCTTTGGATCTAACATACTATGTAGCATATATACACGCCCAATAAGGACTTTTTGAAGGAACATTAACAGAAGCCAAAGATGAAATGAATAGATACTTGTTGAAAAATGTGAACGAATGAATGGGTCTGAATTGCACATCTGTGCAATTGTATTCAATCTGACCTAGAATCTAAATCTTCCCAGTGGCAGTGTTTGACAGGGGAAGAAGATGGAAAGGAGCAAGTAACCAATAAAAAACTAAATAAGAGAAAAAGAAAACCAGAGTCATGATCACTTACTCCTATATGCTGCTGAGAGGAACTATTCAAGGAATACATTAGTTTTATGCCAAGGAAGCAAACTTGACACTTCTCTTGGTCATCTGTCCACTAATTTGTTTTCTAAGCTTCCATTTCCATCCCTCTTTCCTGTAGAAACATAACATTTAAATTGCACTCATGTACTCATGACTGTCTGCTATTGATATGCTTTATTCTATCGAATAAAACCCAATGACTCCCATTTTACAGCTTTTGTTTTTTAACTCCAAACAAATCTAACCTTTCACACTAGGATTATTTAGCTAATCAGATACATCTAGGAAATGTTGGCCAGCAGTGTGTTAAAGAATGCCTATCTTTGAACTTCTTTTCATATATATAGCTTGGAGAATGACTACTAATTCACTTCTTTAATGCTGAAGTTAGCAGTTTTCCCAAAGTACATAAAAAATCTTTCAAGCCAATGATAGTTCTATGTTTTCCTTTGATGGCTACTGGCAGACTTCTCACTTTCTCATATATAAACATTTACAATACTAACATCAGCAGAGCCAGGAAATAGATGGAGCTAAGCCGCTTGACTAATTGACTGGCATTAACATAATTAAACATATTAAGATCCAGATTGATAGCCACTGAGTGACTTTAACGACTGGCATGTTCATTTCAGTTAATTTGTCATTAGGCCTTTAACGTAACGGGTTCAACAGAACTCAAAGTTATTGTTTTCAAAATTTTTGACATATGGGATATCAGTATTAATATCATCATAAAATTAAATATTTAACAGTGAGTGATAATTTTAAGAGGCTTGCAATACTCATAATGATGGCTCCATTAGAATTTGGAGTTCTTGCATTTTGTGGAACACTAATGAAAAGTAGGATTAGCTGTGGAGAAGTTCACCATTGACAACTTTACATTAACACATTTTCATTTCTTTAGTGATTTTCTACATGCACAGGAATTCAACGGGCTTGGAAAAACCATGGAGTGTTGAAAAACTAGTTTGGAAAGACTTTTATAACCTTATAAAACCTAAACAGAGTAAACATCTAAGAATGAAATGGAAAATACATACGTGACATAATTTACTGGAAACAATACATCAGGTTCTGAGGGAATGTAAACAAACATAGGGCAGAAGAGAGGTACTAAAGAAAATGATTTCCATAAAAATAACTTGGCCCCACTTTTCAAATTAAGCAGTTGTCGTTCATTGGGAAATAGAAAGAATGTATAGGGGGTGCTGGGGCTAAGAAGGCAGCAGGGAGAGAGTAGAGAGATTTAACGAACTGGAGGTTAGGTCATGTATTTTTTTCTACATCTTAATTTTTTTTTTTTTTTGTTTTCACATTAGCCTGTTATAAAATCAGAAGCAGATATGGAATGAATAGGACTATGGTTTCTATGAATATTTATAATAATTATCATATACTGATGCATTCTCTTGCTTTCTTTTCAGTTTACCATCAAGATTTCTGAACTCTGTAGAGACAGAAAACAGAATTTGAAATTGCATTTATTCCAAAAGGTGTTGAGCAACTGTTTATTTTCAAATGAAAATAATTCGAGTGTGATTAATTATCCTTTCTCTACAAAGTTCATCGATACCATAGTTCAATGCTTAGCAGATAATGTCGCGCAGTGTAGGAATTTAACACAAATCTATGAACTTTAAAGCACATTTCTATTCTTTGATTGTGAGAAAGAAAAATTACATATATCATTCACTAATTCTAGGAATTATGTCAAATAATCCTGATTATGATTAATATTTACTCTTTGATGATTGCTACATGATTGGGGACTAGAATACAACCAACTGAATTAACTAGCATTATATTCTATTATGTATTTCATTTACTAATAATAGTTTATTATAAAACTACTAATTTGACATGAATAGATAGAGAGAAAGCATAAAACTATAAAAATTATTTGTTTATATGTATTTTCCTTTCCATAAGAGGTCATGATGACATAAGATATAAAAGGGTCCAGTGAATAATCAAACAGCATCTACAAATGGATTTTGTTCCTAGATGTAGAAGTTATCGTGCATCTACTTAATGAGCATTTTAGTGAGTATATTAATATTCCAGATAAAACAACATGATTTTCAGTAAAAACATCACTGATTCCCTTGACCAATAATTATTACCAAGTGATTTGAAATGCAAAGCAGGCAAAAAATTTAAATCTGAAAGTCTGGATATTGGTAAATATTCAATAAACGATGGTCTCCTGTATTTTACTGACTTTGAATTCATCCTGAGTCTAAAATATTTAAGGTATAACCCATGCTTCTAAGGCTCTTATAAACTTCACACAGTTTTTAGGAAAGTATTACATGTACAAAATGTAAATATCTCAATTCTCTAACAGTAAGACCTAAGAAGTTGGCAGTCTGGTTGGAAACACATCAGGGAACCAGAGAGGGAAGATGATTTCTGGAACAAGGTCCTTATATTGGCAAGGGCAGATGAGAATTTGCACAAGTTACAGAAATGCCATGCTTACTTCTTTTTAATGTTCATACAATTTAATTTTTGACAATGGAACTAATTAATAAAACCTGGAAAGAAACCTCTTTGAATCAACAATTCTACTCAGTGTGGTTGACTCCTATAAACAATCAAGATGTGTTACACGATGAACTGTGGCCCCTCAAAATCCACCTGTTGGAGTCCTAATCCCTCAGGACGTCAGCATTTAGCCATATTAGGAGACAAGATCTTAAAAGAGGTGAATAAATTAAATGATGTCTTCAGAGTGGTTCCTAATCCAGTGTGATTCAAGTTCTTATAAGAGGTAGAAATTCTGACACAGGAAGAGACACCAGAAGCATGCAAGGACTGAAGGCGAAGCTTGTGAAGACACGGGGAGCAGTCAACCATCTGTAAGCCAAGGAGAGACACCTAAGGAGGTACCAAAGTGTCCAACAGCTTGAACTTAGACTTCCACCCTCCAGAGCTGTGAGAAAACACATTTGTGTTGCCTAAGCGAGCCCATCTATAGTATCTTGTTAGAACAGCCCTAGCAAACCAATAAAGCTCATAAGCCATTTGCCATCAATAACTGGGTGTTCCTCTCCTTTGTGCTCTGCCCAGCAGTTACTATCAAAGGTCAATAAATATATATTGATACGATTTAAGTGATAAAGATAAGAAGGACCAGTTCAACTGTGGGTTATATGCCTTGTCTTTAATTATAGTTCACTGCGTCTGAATACATTTCTTAAGCAACAAAGCCTTTACATATTTGTACTAGTGAAGATAATACATGGATTATCCAAAGGGAACCAGATGGAGTTTTTTTTCTTTTTTTTTGCATTTGAAAGTTGAATAATATTAATGTGAGGCAGCACAAGATGAATCTGAAATGTTTTATCCTTCCTTTAAGGCTAGAAAGCACCTTATTTTCCATTTCCAGAACCTTTCGGGACCAATAAATTAATGTTAAAAAAAGTCTGTTTCTGAACAGATGTTCTAGGATAAGGCTCAAACCTTTCATGAAGTGTTTTTCATTACAGACATGATTCATGATTTAAAAGAATCTTATTTCTAATTAATGTGCACACACTCGTAACTCTCGTGTAAAGCGTGTTGAGGAATAAAAATGAAGGCCCTCACAGCCATATCAATAACTCTGTTGAGTATGACCTCTAACTCAATAGTGATTAATATGCTGCCAATGAATCAATCTTTTTATGTTTTGCCTTCTTTGAAGTAGCCATTTGCCTTGTTTTCAGGCTAGGCATGAAAGCACAAGATGTAAGAATTTAAGAACATCTTCAAAATTCCCCATTTTGATATACTGACGTTCAATTCTCTGCAGTTCCTTAACGTGGCACGTCTTGTGCAAGAGAGCCACTGCCTTTGTAATCTCATTCCAACCACTTTTCAAGGGGTATGTTGCTGAAAACTTTCATTTTTACTAATTTGAGAAAAAATGTTTGCTGAAAGCAAGTTTCCTCATGCATTCCTTTTGCAAATGTCTTCTTGTTCTTTGCCATCAGCTGAATTGACATTTGTATCGGTCTATAAACCTGTGAAGAATGCTGGCTGAGAAATCAGCATGTTCTCAGGCACTTCTTTCCCTCTGGTCACTGGCTGTGCGCTGACCCTCTGTAATTCTGAGTTTAGCTCAACCCATGTTCGGATCCTTTGCATTATAATTATTATAGAGATGAACTGGGCTGCAGTTGACCATTCAATGTACTCTAAACAGGGAAATTAATTCATATCAAATAATTCATCTTAGAATATTACAATGGAAACATGGGCAAGTATTCTAACCCTTAAATGCTGTATATTCCTATTCTTAAAAAAAAAAAAAAGTGTGTGTTTGCCTGTGCATGACAGAGACAGGGAGAAGAGGAAGAAAAGGAAAGAGGGAGAGAAACCACGTCGGTGTGTATGGACAGGCTAAGTTGTGGTAAATTTATATGGTTTTAGTTAAAATTCATCTTCTTTGTATCGAAATTTTATAAATTATTACGGTATTCCACCTATATAAAATAAACCTTTCTTATCTAGCCAATGCACTTGAAAAAAATCTGATATAACCAATGTTACCGAGGCTCATAGAAAATTCATTTTAACCTCACTAAAGTGTGATTCTTTGCTACAGTATAGTAGTGATGATTTGTGATTTGGTTCTTTGGTATAGTTATAAAAACGTTGGTTAAGAAAGGGATACAACTCATTCCAAATTCAGTTCTCTACATAATAAATAGGTTACCAATAGTTCTCTCAGATTCAGGTACATATTCATAGGCTGAACAATAACCACTTGTAACTAAATGTACTATTTAATAAATGTAATTCTTTTAAAACCAGGATACAATTGACATAACATTATATAAATTGCAGGTGTACAATATAATGATTCAATATCCCCATGTATTGTGAAATGTTTGCCACAAGTATGATTTCCCAATTTGTGTGTGTGTGTGTGTATATATATATATATATATATATATATATATATATATATATTACATAATACATAATACAATATTATTGACTGTAGTCATCATGCAGTATGTTACATCCCCATGACTTCTATCTGTTCCCATTTTGCCCACCCTCTGACCTCTCTCCCATCTGGCAACCACCAGTCTGTTTTATACACCAGTAAGTCTGGTTTTGCTGTTTGTTCATTTGTTTTATAGATTCCGCACAAGTTAAATCATACTTTATTTGTCTTTCTCTATGTTACATTTTTTTTTTAATTTCAGTTACTGTAATGTCCTCTAGGTACATCCATATTGTCACAAATGGCAAGATTTAATTCCTTTTTATGGCTGAGTAGTATTCCATTGTAAATGCATACCATATCGTCTTTATCCATTCATCTATCAAAAGACACTACGGTTGTTTTATTATCTTGACTATTGTAAATAATACTAGAATGAACACGGACGTGCAAATGACTTTAAGAAGTAGCGTTTTCATTTACTCTGGATAAATATTCAGATGTGGAATTGCTGGATCATGTGGTAGTTGTATTCTTAGTGTTTTAAGGAACATCCATACTGTTTTCCACAGTGGCTATATCCATTTACATGTTCACCAAAGGCGCAGGAAGGCTCCCTTTACTCCACATTCTCACCAACACTTAACATTTCTTGTTTTTTTGATAATAGCTATTCTGACAGGTATGACATCTCATCGCCATTTTGCTATGCACCTCCCTTATGATTAGAAACGTTGAGCATCTTTCCATGTGCCTGTTGCCCATCTGCATGTTTTATTTGAAAAATGTTCATTTTCTTATGTTTTAAATGCATTTACTTATTTTGAGAGAAAGAGTGCGCACAAGCAGGGAAGGGGTAGAGGGAGAGAAACAGAGGGGGAGAGAGAGAGAATCTCAGCTAGGCTCCGCACTGTCAGCACAGAGCCTCAAGCAGGGCTCAAACCCATGAACCGTGAAACCATGAGCCAAAAACAACAGTTGGACTCTTAATCGACTGAGCCACCCAGGTGCCCCTGGAAAATGTCTATTTAGATTCTCTGCCCATTTTTTTTAATTGGATTGTTGATTGTTTTTATTGAGTTAATGAGTGTTGTTTTGTTTTTGTTTTTGTTTTTACCTATTTTGGACATTAGCCCCTTATTGGATATAGAATGTGCAAATATGTTCTCCCATTCGGTAGGTTGACTTTTTATTTTGTTGACGGTTTCCTTCATTGTGCAGAAGCTTTTTTAATTTTTTTTTTTATTTTTTAAGTTTTTTACAATTTTTTTTTAATGTTTATTTCTTTCTGAGAAACAGAGACAGAGTGTGAGTGGAGTAGGGGCAGAGAGAGGGAGACACAGAATCTGAAGCAGTCTCCAGGCTCCGAGCTGTCAGCATAAAGTCCAAAGCAGGGCTCGAACTCACAAACTGTGAGATCATGACTTGAACCAAAGTCAGATGCTTAACTGACTGAGCCACACAGGGGTCACTAAATTTTTTTTACTAAAATATGTTGTTTCCATTATTTATTTTTGAGAGACTGAGACAGAGCACGAGTTGGGGAGGGGCAGAGAGAGACCGAGGGGGACACGGAATCCAAAGCAGGCTCCAGGCTCTGAGTTGCCAGCACAGAGCCTGATGTGGGGCTCAAACCACCAGCCTGAGATCATGACCTGAGCTGATGGCGGTAGCTTAACTGACTGAGCCACCAAGGTGAGCCTATTTTTTTTTTAATTTAAAAGAAAATGTTAATGTATTTATTTTGAGAGAAAGAGAGAGAGAGCATGTGTGGGGAAGGGGTAAGAGAGAGGGAGAGAATCCCAAGCAGTCTCCACACTCAGTGGGCTCCATCTCAGGACCGCAAGATCGTCACCTGAGCCAATATCCAAAGTCGGATGTCTAACCAACGGAGCCACCCAGGCACCCACGTGCAGAAGCCTTTCAGGTTGAAGTAGTCCCACTTATTTATTTTAGCCATTGCCTTTGGAGTCAGATTCAAATATATATCTCAGCAAGTGAAAGGTCACTGATCTTACTTCCCATGTTTTCTTCGAGGAGTTTTAGAAGTCTCTAATCCATTTTCAGTAAAATCTTGTGTATGGGGAGATAGCAGTTGAGATTGACTGTTTGGCATGTAGCTGTCCGGTTTTCCCAACATCACTTACTGAAAAATGTCCTTTCCCACGTGAATATTTTTGCCTCCTTCGTAGTAAATTAATGCACCATATATGTGTGAGTTTATCTCTGGCTCTCTATTCTTGTCCATTGATCTTTTTAGACCAATTCTATACTGTATTGAATACTACAGGTTTGTAATATAATTGAAATCAGGGGCACCTGCGTGGCTCAGTTGGTTAAGCATCTGACTTTGGCTCACATCATGATCTTGCGGCTTGTGAGTTCCAGCCCCGCCTCGGGTTCTGTGCTGACACCTCAGAGCCTGGAGCCTGCTTTGGGTTCTTTGTCTCCCCCTCTCTCTGCCCCTCCCTTGCTCATGCTCGGTCTCTCTCTGTCTCTCAATAGTAAATAAACGTTAAAAAAAATTGAAATCAGAAAGTGTGATGCCTCCAGCTTTGTTCTTCCTTAACAAGATTTATTTGGTTATTCAGGATATTTTGTGATTCCATACAACATTTAGGATTATTTGTTTTATTTCTGTGAAGAACACCCTTGAAATTTTGATTAGGCTTGCATTGAATCTACAGATTGCTTTGGGTAAACAATATCAGTGCTACAAATCCACGAGCACAGAGTATCTTTTCATGTATTTGTTTCTTTGTCAATATCTTTCATCAGTGTCTTAGAGTTTTCAGTATACAGGTCTTTCACCTCCTTGGCTAAATTTATTCCTAGGTATTTTATTCTTTGTGATGCAATTGTTATTTTTTTTTTTAATTTCTGTTTCTGCTACATCATTATTAATGCAACGGATCTTTGTAAGTGATTATAAATCCTGTAACTTTGCTGATTTTATTAGTTCTATTTTTATTAGTTCTATTTGATCTAACTGCTGATTTTATTAGGGTTTTTGTTTGTTTGTTTGGTTTTGTTTTTTGTGGAGTCATCAGGATTTTCAATATATAATATCAT
Organism: Panthera onca; assembly: GCF_046562875.1. Taxonomy (NCBI): domain Eukaryota; kingdom Metazoa; phylum Chordata; class Mammalia; order Carnivora; family Felidae; genus Panthera; species Panthera onca. The sequence goes on from NC_138339.1 coordinate 16,554,459, forward strand.
GTCATCTGCAAATTCTTCCTTTCCAATTTGAAAGCCTTTTATTTCCTTTTCTGGCTTAATTGTTCTGGCAATGTAAATTGGTGAAAATGTCTTCAGCTATTTTTTCCCCATTTAATTTCTTCATTAACCCATTGGCTTCATAGTAGTATGTTGTTCAATCTCTACATACTTGTGAACTTTCGGTCTTCTTTCTGTGACAGATTTTCTGTTTCATACTGTTTTGCTCTGAAAGGATGCTTGAGATGATTTGTGTAGACTTGTTTTGTGGCCTAGCATATGATCTATCCTAGAGAATGTTTTATGTGCACTGAGAAGAATGTGTCTTTCGCTGCTTTGGGTGGAGTGTTCTGTATTTAACTATTAAGTTCATACAGTCTAATGTGTTGTGTAAAGCCTATGTTTCCTTATTGATTTTCTGTCTGGGTTATCTATCCATTGATATAAGTGGGGTATGAAAGCCTCCTACTGTCATTGTCTTCATGTCTATGTCTCCTATTATGTCTGTTAACATTCCCTTTACATATTTAAGTGTTCTCATGCCAGGTATAAATATATTTACAAATATTTTATCTTCCTGAAGAATATACCCCTTTATCATTACTTATGCCCAGATTTGCGTTTTATTATAGTCTTCATTTTAAAGTTTACTTTGTCTGATATAAGTATAGTTACACCAGCTTTCTTTTGGTTTCCATTTATGACACACTTTTTTTCATCCCTTCACTTCCATTCTGGATGAGTCCTTATATGTCAGGTAAGTCTCTTTTAGGCAACAGATAGATGAGTCTTTTTTTTATTATTAATTCAGCCACACTATATCTTTTGATTGGAGAACTTAGTCTATTTACATATAAAGTAATTATAAATAGGTAAGTACTTATGTCTTTATTGTCTTTGTGTTGTTTTCTAGTTGTTTTCTAGTTATACTCTCTTCCTTTCATTTTCTCTTGCTCTTTCCTTATAGTCTGATGCCTTTCTTTATGTTTAGATTCCATTTCCATTATCTCTAATTGCTCTACTATAAAATTTTGCATTGTGGTTACGAGGAAGCTTACATGTACCAGTCTTTATATATACTAGTCTAAGTCTAATTTCAGTTGACAATCAGGTAAATTTGAACACATTCTAAAACACTACCTCCTTTTTACTCCTCCACTCCACAATTTTTGTTTTCAGTGTCACATTTTACATATTTTTATTGTGTGTACCCCTTAACTAATTGCTGTAGTTAAATTTTACTACTTTGGTCTTATGACCTTCTTGCTAGCTGTATAAGTGATTACTTCTTTACCTTTACTGTATATTTACTTTTGCCAGTGAGATTTTAACTTTCCTACGTTTTCTTGTTATTAATTAGTGCCTTTTTTTTTTCAGTTTAAAGAAGTCTCTTTAACATTTCTTATAAGGCCTGCTTAGTGGTGGTGAACTTCTTCAGATTTTGCTTGCTTGGAAATTTTATTTCTCCTTCAATTCTGAATGATGACATTGCCCAATAGAATATTCCTGGTTGGAAGTTTATGCTTTTACCATTTTTAACATATCATGTCACTCCCTCTGGTATGCAAAGTTTCTGCTGAGAAACCTGCATAGTGTTACAGGGAATCTGTCATACATAACAAGTTATTTTTCTCTTGCTGCTTTTATGATTCTGTGTTTATATTTACATTTTAACACTCTAATAATAATCCATCTTGATACAAATGTTTATTTATTTTTTAGCATTTATTTTGGAACTCTGGGCTTTTTGGACTCATATGTCTTCTTCCTTCCTCAGGTTAGGGAAATTTTCAGCCATTTTTTTTTCTTCAAATATGTTTGCTATTCCTTTCTCTCTCTTTTCAACTTCTGGGCCCCTATTGTGCAAATGTTTTTTTTTTGTTGTTGTTGTTGTTTTTTTTGTTTTTTTTCTTTTTTCTGTTTGACGTTATCCTACAGGTCCTTTAAGCCATCTTCTCTTCTTTAAGTTATTTATTTTCTTTTTGCTGCTCTGTTTGGGTGAGTTCCACTGCCCTGTCTTCCAGGTCACCGATCTTTCCTTTTGCTTTGTCTAGTCTGCTGTTGAACCTCTCTAGTGTAATTTTCAGTTATTATATTCTTCAGCTTCATGACTTCTGTTTGGTATTTTCATATATTTTCTATACCTTTACTGAGAGTCTCCCTGTGCTCATCCCAAAAGATGCCCTCTTCAATGCCCATCACCCACCCTCCCCTCCCTCCCACCCCCCATCAACCCTCAGTTTGTTCTCAGTTTTTAAGAGTCTCTTATGCTTTGGCTCACTCCCACTCTAACCTCTTTTTTTTTTCCCTTCCTCTCCCCCATGGGTTCCTGTTAAGTTTCTCAGGATCCACATAAGAGTGAAAACATATGGTATCTGTCTTTCTCTGTATGACTTATTTCACTTAGCATAATATCCTCCAGTTCCATCCATGTTGCTAGAAAAGGCCATATTTCATTGTTTCTCATTGCCATGTACTATTCCATTGTGTATATAAACAACAAATAGCATTTTAAAGAGTGCTTGTTTCGGGAAGTGGCTGTTAATTTGGGTGGACAGATTTGGGGAGGAGATGAGCAAGACAGGGAGAGGGAGAGAGTGGTCAACTTTCAAAAACTTGGGATCTATCAGCATATCTTATAGTGCACTTTGAAATGTTGACTAATAGTCCCTTCATTACCAAAAAGTAGTTTTCTATATTTTTCAAATTAAATAGCATTCTCAAAGAGATTTCCCCTAAATTAAAAACAAACATATTTGAAATAATAATTTAAAATTACTTATGAGTGGCTATTAATTTTCATAGCTAACTGTCTGAATGCCTGTCTTCAAACATCAACACATCCTTTTTATGTATTTGTTCTTGAAAGAGTAGAATGGCTTCATTAATAACCATATTGCTCTCATTTTCTAATGGCTATTCTGAAGGAGACGGGAGCTAGCAATCTTAACAGTACCCATTTCATAGATGAGAAATGAAGAAAAAGTTCAGTGAGTTAAATACCACATTCGATAAGATAGTTATTAAGTTACCAAGCACAGGGTTGCCTAAATTGTCAGTCATTCCTCTTTTTGTCATCTTCTTATACACTGTCATCATTCCACACTACCTGAATATTGAATAATTTTTCAGACCATAAGACCTTCAAAGATAAACTGGTAATCAAGCAATTGAGTCAAGGCTCTGAGCAAATGCAAAATTAATACCAGCAGGTGAAGAATAGAAGCTTCATTTGTAAGCCCCAAAATTCCTAAACTAATATTACAAAGAAAGATTATTGGAACAAAAACTGAATATCCATAGCCATATCTGTATCTAGCCAAATCATGTCCCTATATCATGTTTTGTGGCTTTCAGAATATGTCGATTACTCTAAACTCTCAATTTGCTCGTTTGTACTTTTGAGAACTTTAGTTCTCATGAAATAAAAAAAAAAAAAAGACTGGCTAAAATTCTGTTTTTCTTGGAGTTGGGGAAGAAGAACATAATTGCCTAGTGTTTATTTGAGACTCCTTGACTTAAATGTATGATCAACCAGACATAATTTAAGCTCTCTAACTTGACATGTGTGTGCTTTGTGACTGGTTAGACCACCTTGAGAAATAGGAGTTTCACTAATCTACATAGTGGTCCAGAATTCTGAACAACGTTATTTTTGGATACTGAGTATTTCGGTAAGTTTTAACTTTGTATGCACAGTATTTTATGTCGATGCTACAAAATTTTTTGATGAATTTGCTTTCCTTCTTCCACAGCACAGAACTATCCATCTGCACCTCAGGTGGCTGAGTTTAGTGGTGACCTGCAGTGTTTGGGAAGAGCTCCTGAGAATAAATGGCTGGGAAAACTCAGCTTTAACACATGAAAAGTGGGATATGACAGCAAGACGGGAGAAACCAGTACTGTTGGAAGACACAATTTTCCAGGTTCCTTTGTCAGCCTTTGGGCCTTCAACAAAACGGCTTGGAGGTTGGAGGTCTGTATGTCTCTTCATGTAGAACCTGGAGCTCTGTGTGAATCAGCAATGGCCTGCCATTTCAAGTCGGAAGGAGGCCTGGAGAGTGTGATGCTAAGTGAAATAAGCCCTACAGAGAAAGACAGATACCATATGTGTTCACTCTTATGTGGATCCTGAGAAATTTAACAGGAGACCATGGGGGATGGGAAGGAGAAAAAAAAAGTTACAGAGGGAGGGAGCCAAACCATAAGAGACTCTTCAAAACTGAGAAAAAACTGAGGGTTGATGGGGGGTGGGAGGGAGGGGAAAGTGGGTGGTGGGCTTTGAGGAGGGCACCTGTTGGGATGACCACTGGGTATTGTATGGAAAACAATTTGACAATAAATTTCATATTATAAATAAATAAATAAATAAATAAATAAATAAGGCCCAGAGAATCATGGGAAGAAGAGGAAAAGGAGACACTAAAATCGCCAGAAGAACTAAGAGTATATTTTTCTTCTCTAGGCTCTTGCCTAGGGAAAGAAGGGCAGGTTCATTAGCTGATTGAAGTGATCCTGATGGTTGGTAGTGTCTCATGAACCTATTCTCTCTCCATTTGGAATTTGAAAGGCAGCAAAGTGAGAAGCAAGAAAACTAATGACATAGATGGTCAGACTGAAACTTTGTGGTTTTAACTCTGATATGTAATGTCATAAAACACTCTTTATTCTGGGAGAAATCTCAGAAAGACCCAAAATTATTTATGTCTAGGGAACTTTCACTATAGGAGTGAGATGTATTTTTAGGGAATGCTAAGTGAATCATAATGTTACGGGTCTAATGGTCAATAGAGCCAAATCTTTAGGGTTTTACAATGTCAGCAACTGCTGAAGGGAGTTTAATTCAGGTTAGAATTCCGGTAGATCTGTCCACGGGGGACTTATACTGATCACAATATTTGGCCACAAAGATCTGTAGGCAGAAAAGGGACAATCTAATGACTAGTGGGGGCAGATGACATCATGCTCCAGGACCCCCACTGTTCCCAGCTACTACATATAAATATGCCGCTCTCTCTCTACCCTCCTGCAATTCACAGAAAAAATGATGGAAGGAGGGAAGGAGCCAGATGAGGGTGGGCAGGCTACAACCTGGGAGATAGAGTTTCTTGTCTTTCTTGTCTCTATTATAACCAAAGAGGACATTTTAAATTAGCTTATCTTACAAACTTAAATTGGATGGGTCCTTTTGATGAAATTATTTTTCCAACTAAACAAGAAGTGGATTTTTTGAAGAAAACCAGATCAACAAAAGGTAAAATAATTGCATTTATCTTCTAAGGTAAGATATGAAATAAATCTGTACCTCAGTTATTATATATAACCCACTCTACACACACACACACACACACACACACACGCACACACACACACACACAGGCACACACACGAGTACATACTGAGGTAAGATGTTAAGTTATTCATTCATTCACTCACATATAGACAATATTTTATGACTCAGAAGTTTTCAAACCCAGAACTTATCTTTCTCCTTAAAGTAAGGGGAAGGAGTCTCTTGTTAGAATGGCAAAAGGCAATTATTTGTTAAGAATGTTATAACTCAGGTATTTCTTTCAGGGTCTAATTTACACAACTCTCCTACTCAAATACATGTTTGTGTTTGTATGTGTAAAATTTGATACTGGAAGTTTAATGGAAAAATTAAAAGACAAAGATATGAGTACTACTTCTTACTTCCTCACCAATAATTAACTTAGAAAAAAAAGAGAGAGAGAGAGTGGTGCCTGGGTGGCTCAGTCAGTTTACTTATTTTTGAGAGACAGAGACAGAGTGCCAGCAGGAAAGAGGCAGAGAGCAAGGGAGACGTAGAATCCAAAGCAGTCTCCAGGCTCTGAGCTGTCAGCACAGAGCCCGATGGGGGACTTGAACTCACAAATTGCGAAACCATGACCTGAGCCAAAGTTGAATGCTTAACCGACTGAGTCACCCAGGTGCCCCAATCACCTAGCTCTTGATTTTGGCTCAGGTCACAATCTCATGGGTCGGTCCATGAGTCTTCCCTGCCTAGGGCTCTGCACTGATAGCATAGAACCTGTCTGGGATGCTCTCTCTGCCTCTCTCTCTGTCCTACCTCCGCTTCTGCTTTAGCAGGTGCACTGTCTCTGTCTCTGTCTCTGTCTCTCTCTTTCTCAAAATGAATAAACATTAAAGTAAAAAAATGAAAAGAAAAAAAAAGAGTAAATATTCTACCTAAAGTAGCATGATTTCTGTACTGTATTTAATACTTGTGTGTGTGTGTGTTTGTGTGTGTGTGTGTGCGCGTGTGTGTGTGTGTGTGTGTGTGTGCGTATTTACATATACATACAAATAACCATCCCACCTCCATTTCCTCTGCAGGCTTTAGATTTTAAGTCTTGCTTATTGTACATTATTGACATTGTATCTATAGCCATTATTTGCTTTCTTAGGCTTACTAAAGCAGTCACCAAGATGTTTTCATTGCTACATTTGTCTAACATTTCTGAATTTCTCTTTTTTTCTGAACCTAAGGCTACAATAATTTTCCACAAATATTTTTATCCTATTGCTCTCCAACTCAAGAGGCTTCTTACATTACAGTATTTAAATCAAAATTCCCAAGCTCATGACCTCCATTGGCCAGTCTGCCTCTAAATTCTATAACCTGCAACATTATTTTCAAAGACAAATGTGGTCAGAAGCCCAAGGTGATTTGCATTTTTTTTATCTTGCTTCTTGGTGTTTCTTTCCTCAGAATGTTTCAGTACGTCCACAATATTTCTAAGTCTTTTTTTACCAGTACATTTTTTGACAATTCATTACCATTACATCCTTCAACAATTAAGAAGTTCAAGATTTCTAGAAAGTTTTCTAATAGATTTTACAATATTTCTCTGCTTAGTTATCAATAAATCATCTCATTCATATTATTCAATTTGTTCTATATTGTGCACAGTCATACAAGTTTGTAGTAATGTAATGCTGTTTTATAAATGATGTTTTCTATCAGAGACTTGAAACTCCCTCTTGTGAATTAAATTGGGTCTTTCCAAATTCATATGTTGAAGTGCTAACCCCAGCATTTCAGAATGTAAACTCATTTAGAGATATGGTGCTTATAGAGGTAAATCAAGTTCAAATGAGGTCATTAGGTTGGGCCATAATCCAGTATAACTAATATCCTTGTATAAGGGGAAAGTCTGGAAACAGGCACACAGGGAGAAATCCATGGGAAGAAAATGACTAGGATGCTTCTACAAGCCAAGAACTCTCGAGATTGCCAGCAAACAACTGAAAACTAAGAGAGAGCCAGGAACAAATTCTCTTATAGCCCTCAGAAGAAACCAGCTCTGCCAGTCCTTAACCTTGGACGTCTACACTCCAGAAATATGAGCCAATACAATTCTGCTGTTTAAGCCACCCAGTGGGCGGACTATAACAGTTCTAGCAAACCAATAACACCCTTCAAGAGAGGAAAACACCTCACATACTACAGTCTGAAAACGCTGCTGTTTACCCACGGCAAGCAGGAAGCTTGTTTTCCCCCATTTAAGTAGTCAAGTAAGCTTAGCATTGTATTTTATTTAAATAAATACACAGCATACAACTTTCTGATTTTAGATTTATAAATCAAGTGACTAAAGGGAACAAAATATTTGCTACACTGAAACGAAGTCTAAATAAGTGTATCACCTCCTATTTCTGGTTATAGATGCATCATAATCGTTATTTTATTTTTTTATGATATTTACAAGTTAAATGTATCCCTTTTACTAGGGTATTTTACTTACTATCTTTAACTTTGCAAAATTTGATACAAATATCTTATTTTCTTCATGTAAATAGGAATGCCATTTTGTTTTGTATAATGGCCTCATCTTTTATTTTTTATTCTATAAAATTTTTCAAAGCACTATCCTTGTAAGAATTGATGTAATAAATAGTGCTTAATCAAACTTTTGTTTTGCTGATGTTACCAATATCTTTAGAGACTTGAAGTACCCATATTTTGCCTTAAAATGTCACAGATATCCATATCTAATAAAAAAAGTTTAGAGATCCTAAATATAGTTTAACATCTGTAATGATTTTATCCATGTGACACACACACATTTAATGTTAACTCCTTATTAATATTTCAACATTTTTATTAAGAAAAGCATCTTCAATGTGTGAAATACATTAGAGGTTAAGGCATCACATCAATTAATCCATTCCCCATTGGTTGCCAAAATTATAGCACCTAACCTTGTAAATAAAAAATGCAAAGAAGAATAATTTCAAAACTTCACAATCTGAATTATTTTTGAGTTGATATTAGCTGATTCATGATATGGTTCTCCTATAGTATATGTATAAAATTGCAATATAAGAGGGTTTCTTTAGTTTAAAAAATATTATTTGGTTAAATATAGCCTGATAGGTAAAGATACTAAATTTAGTATCTTAATATCACAGAAGGAGAATAAATAAATAATAATGAAATCATACACATTTTTGAGATAAATAGAGTGTATATATTTATCTATACACTAATGTAGACTATAGATAGGTCTTTATCAATATACATGAAGGCAATACTTAAACCATTTGTGAGTAAAGGTGATGTTTTTGTCTATTTCCTTTTAAAAATCCAAAGTTTTTTTTCCATAACTGAAAACTGAATTGTTCAACAAGTCATGATTACTTGGATTTAAACAGATCTGCTCTTAAAATTTTATTCCCTTTGTTCTACATCTGGTCACCTTCAGCACCATTACTCTCAGTAACGTCTTCATCTACTATAGAGCATTAGAATGAATTCTCACATTCCCCTTAGTAGGAAAAAAAAAAAAAAAAGAAGAAGAAAGGGAAAGAGGAAGAGAAAGCAGGAATGGAAGAAGGAATAAAGAAAAGTAGTCTAACCTTTAAGATATTTATTTAAATTAGTCATTGGTCTTTCTTTATATAACTAAGTAGCCCAGATGTTTTTAACCCTATGTCTTATCTTACAGGCCTTTCATTATTACATGTTATGCTTCTTTTCCTTTTTCTTCTAAAAATGTATTAATAAAACCCAAATAGCAAATTTAGCTCATCATCAACATGCTGAGCTCCTTGTATTTATTTACTGTAAATACACACAGACACTTTTTGAGCATATTGTTGTTAACCTTGTACTTTGCTATAACCACAGCCTGCCTTTGAATGGTCAGAACTTCCTGATAAAATTTCACTTTCTCACTCTGTCTTTTTCACTAAGGGTGAAAAATTTTTAAAAATATACTCTCCAAAAATACATGGACTAAGGAAATCATCTTCAATAGCAACCACTCAGATGTATTACCAGATCTCAACAAATATACCAGAAACCATTTTCTTATTCATTCATTTTGCTGGCAAAGTTCAATTCCTTAAGGATGTAGGACTGAATTTCTGGTTCATGTACTGACTGTAAGATGAGGAGTTTTCTAGCTTTTAAGAAGCCAGTTTTATTCCTTGACTCATGCTTTTGTCCGTTTGCTTCATCTTCAAAGCCAACAATGGCAGGTCAAAGCCTCTCATGCTTAAAATCTCTCCAGCTTTTTCTTCTGCTGCCCTATCTCTTCTGACCAATCTGCCTTCTTCTTCCACTTTTAAAAACTCATGTGATTTCATTTAGTCCATTTGTATAATCCAGTCCGGTCTCCCTATTTTAAAGTCTGTAGTTTTAATCCTGCCTGTAAAGGCCTATTGCCCTGTAACACACTCAACACCAGGGATTAAGATGTGTGATTAGATTTGTGGGGGAAGGAGGGCTTTAGTGTGCTCTTATGAGGAGAGTTTCTGCTTTGTTCCGTGTAAGTGAAATTTCTTCTTCTGACTGCTGCTATCATAAACTTTTCCCAGCTCTGGAAAATGGTTTGCCTATTCATTTCTAATTGTTTCCTCACCCTTCAGGCGTTTCCTCTCCTTCAAGAGAAAGTATTTCTAGAGGTCTCTGTGCAATGGCTTTCTCCAGAAGTCTCTCCCATAAATGTTAGCCTTGTTTACCTCTCCAAATTCTAATCTTTGTCTCCCTGAACTCAGCCTGAAGAAGGAGCCATATTTTGCTCTCTGCTTCCTACACTGCACCCTAGAAAATACCTCACCTCATTTGTTTTCCTTTCCTCAGTTCTGTGCTCTTTATTGTATAATGTTTAAAATTATCATTTCATATATCTTGTCACCATTTTTGGTATTTTATTTACTGCCTGAGGACAATTTTTGTAGCAGTTAATCTTTAGGAACAAAAATGGAAGCCCTTCAATATATGCTGATTAAAACAAGTTTTCCTACAGCAATTTCCATGCTACATTTTCTATAATGTAATAAGAATAGGTTAGTTGGAGAATGTGATTTATATTAGCCCGAATTTTTTTAATTGATCATAAAATCTAAAGGCCTAGGGAAAAAAGCTTGAATTTTGATATATAAAAATGATGCTTGGGCAAAAATAGCTCCTACTTTGAGTGACATTCCACTGTTTTCATAAAAATAGGTGGTGAGCGTGTCGATACAGAATTATGTCAAAAACCTGAAATAGCAGTGAGAAAAAATAAAAACCCACCACAGTTTTGAATAAAGGCAATATTTGCTCAAATATTGGATTTTCACAGTGATGTTTACATTTTAAACTATGTATTTGTAGCTTGGAAAATCCTTTTTAATTGAAACTCTTCTAGGACAAAAAAAAATATGTATAATATGAGTTTGAAGTTATCTAGTACATAATCCCTAGGCACACACATTTTTTTTCTAGTGATGAAACATCATCATTAATAAGAGGATTTTTGATAACACATGATTTTTCTGGAGAACCACTATCCTTTTATAGGTTAATAGGCTGTATTTCAAAGAGGACATATCTTATGTCCTCTATCAAGATGGGCATACTTCATGTTCAGGATGGATTTTGTATGGCCAAATATTAATAATCATGATGGAGGGTATAATTAATTCATTTTCACATTTTTCCTTAAGCACTAGAACATGGAGGGATTATCACAGGTATCATTCATAATTGGAGGAATAAAGCTGGCTATGAATTTCTTGCAGAAAGGTGTTTTCTTTCTGAATCATTCATGAAGAGACTGCCTTACTTCTAACACAATTTCTTGTCCCGCTAGTATATTAAAAACACCTGCAAATCTTAAAAAGTTCCTAATTCCCAATCTAATTAGAATAAGCAATGCAAATGCATAAATAAAACACTTCCTGCATGATACAAACATATGCCCCCTATTATAAACCACTTCTTGAGTGGAAGGGAATTGGAGTTAAGTAAATAGCCAAGTAAATTAGTATCCCCAAGCCTAAATATCTATGTAAGTTTCAGTTACCCATATATAGCTCAGACTGTTTATTCACAGTTTTTGTGGCTTTGTTTAAAGAACCAGTTTGATTGTTTTGCAGAGACCATGAACACTATCTAGATTTATTTTCTATCATTTTATAAAGTAATACATATGTGACTTTCTTTGAAGAGCATCTGTTTGACATACATGCTTTCCTTTTCATTAAAAGACACAATAAAATTTAAATCATTTACATTTAAATGTAAATGTTACTTCCTGGATATACTATTACCAACTTCTCTTAGGCTTTAATTTCAATGAGTACAAAAGATAAATAAATCAAATCACCAAAAAAATTTAAAAAAATAAAAATCACCCGCAGATAATTATATTTTTCAGTTGTAAACTCATTGACAAATTCCTACTTTTTCTTTTCCTCTGCTAAAGAATAAATAAAACTGTCGGCAGTCTAACCATTCCCAGGATGAAGAACATACCACGTTAGTTCCCTGCTCTCCTTCAGATTTACTTGTTGCCAGAAAAATCCTTCTATCTATTTATTGAATATATAATGAACATATCCACGGTTCCCCGGGGAGTTCGGAATTCAGTGAATACTAACAAGGAAACAGCTAAAAGAAAACAGCGAGAGAAGTGTCTTGGCAAGAATAAACTTTCCTAATGCCTCCGATTGTGTAGTTCTGAGCAACTCCTCAGAATGAGTGCTGGGGCTGCAAAGAGCTTCTGGGCAGTCAGGGAAAGGTGTAATGCAAATTCTGGGAGGAGTCTGGTAAAACGGAGTTAGCCTATGCCACCGCAAGTTATTACTGCATGTAACATGCTTCAGAGGCGGCTTTCAACTTGGAGGCAGTTGGCAGGGCAGAACAATCAAAGTGTAAGAGAGTAACTCAGATTGTTATAATTTAACAGTTCAGAAAACTCAAGGGGGAGTCTTTGGCAGTTCTGGCTTTCTTCTGCTTCCAATGAAGATGGTCTTTTTGATTGTGGGGGCTAGAGAAGATGTTGGGGAGGGACATGAAGGCAGGAAAGCTTTCTTCTGTATAAAAACAGCCTGTTGGAGCCTTGGGGGGGTCTAAATGAGTCTAAATCTGCAAGTAACCTCTATGTGGAAAGATGGGCTTGCCATCCGCCCTCTAGTCCTTTGACTGCCACTGGGTTTTCAGAACCTGCTGTGCCCCACCAGGTTTTAGCTCATCACCTAGATTTCTCTTTCTCGTACAATTTTATAGTGAACCATAACAGTATGGTAAATTTACAAGTACAGTTTTGCTCAGAAATGTCTAATTTTCCTACACACTTATTTTGTGTCATAAGTGCGCATTCTCACAGAAGAACAAGATGATGTCAGGTTTCATTTTCCATGTCGCCAGCTAATGTGGTGCATTGGAATGCCTAGATGGTTTCTTGCTGATCATTTAGCTAAGGACCCACCCACTAGCCTGCCTATGTCTATTTTTAAAAATCAGCCTCACGGTGGGTCCATTTCTGGGATCAGACAGCAGTATATGCAAAGGTCCTAGCCCACCATTTACCTAATGGCCAGGTCGAATTGGGGAACCCTATGGAATAACCCTTTAGATTATATTTGTAACCAAATCTATGGTACCTTGAATAGCTTAGGAATTATACTGTTAAATCATCTCCAAATATTCAGATTCTGAAACTTCTCACTAAATGCCAGTTTGACTTTTCATCGAAACTCTGGGGGCGCCTGGGTGGCTCAGTCGGTTGGGCGTCTGACTTCAGCTCAGGTCATGATCTCACGGTCCGTGAGTTCGAGCCCCAGGTCGGGCTCTGTGCTGACAGCTCAGAGCCTGGAGCCTGTTTCAGATTCTGTGTCTCCCTCTCTCTGACTCTCCCCCGTTCATGCTCTGTCTCTCTCTGTCTCAAAAATAAATAAACGTTAATAAAAAAAAAAAAAAAAAAAAGAAAGAAAAAGAAACTCTGAACGTAACACCTCCCTTAGAATAAGAAGTAATGATTCACCTGCAAAACGTTACCATTCTGGGTCTCAGTTCCTGTTTCTCTTTATTACCAGAAAATTTTAAAATAAGATAAAAAGGAAATTAAATAATGTTACTTATGTTCCCACAAATGTATGCATTCATATTAAATTGCAACAAAATATTTATGATTACAATATAATAATGGCTATAGAACAGTTAGATTTCCATGTTATTAATGCTTCCAAAACTGCTAATATCCCTTTAAAAACTTTTTTTTTGTCTTTATTCATTAGGGTGAGTGTCAGTTAAACATTGGATTCTTGGATTCAGCTCAGGTCATGATTTCATGGTTGATGAGTTGGAGCCCCGCATCAGGCTCTTACCCGACAGAGTGGAGCCTGCTGGGAGCCTCTGCCCGACTCTGACTCTCTTTCAAAATAAGTAAATAAACTTAAAGAAAAACTTTTTTTTTTTAATTGGGAAAGTATTGAATTCCATTCAATATTTAAATTTTATACATATAATAAAACCATATTACCTACTGTCTCAAATGAATGTGTACTTGGGCACATTTAAAAATAGATGAAATAGATGTCCCTATTAAATATTATTTATCCCAACACTAATTAAGGACAACTGGAGGAAACAGAAAACTCACTGGTGCAAAATGGAGGCCTAATCCCTTAGGGTGTAAAAGATACTATATCCAGGGGCGCCAGCGTGGCTCCGTTGCCTGAACATCTAATTATTGTTTCAGCTCATGTCATGACCTCACAGTTTGTGGGTTTGAGCCCCGCGTGGAGCTCTGTGCTGACATTACAGAGGCTGCTTGGAATTCTCTCTCCCTCTCTCTCTGCCCCTCTCGTGCTCATGCTTGCGCGCGCTCTCTCTCTCTCTCTCTCTCAAAATAAATAAGCTTAAAAAAAGATATAATAGCTATAAGTCATGAAAACTTAATTGCCTTATAAGTCAAATACTGAACATCTCGAAGTAAATTGGCACCAAAGCTAATAGTTAAAATGTAACCAGTGCCAAATGCTCTTTTCAGGGTATGGAGAAGACTTTAGACAAAATATAATTTTTTGAAGAATGAAAGCATAGAGGAAAGTTTATTCAAAGTTCTACCTTTGTGAAATACTTATATGGTTTTCTCTGGCATCAACATCTGACTATCTTTGCCTGTGCAACTTAAAGTGATGGCACCCTAGCCCGACCATATCCCAACATCTAAGGAATATGAGTAATATTTAGTGAAAAAAAAAAATGAGGAATTTGGAGAAGTTTAGGAACCACTTATTTAAAAATCTTTAATGTTTACTTTTGAGACAGGGACAGAGTGCAAGTAGGGGAGGGGCAAAGAGAGGGAGGCACAGAATCCGAAGCAGGCTCCAGGCTCTGAGCTCTGAGCTGTCAGCACAGAGCCTAACTTGGGACTCGAACTCACAAACAGTGAGATCATGACCTGAGCCGAAGTTGGACACTCAACCAATGGAGCTACCCAGGTGCCCCTAGGAACCACTTATTTTAAATTGGTAGACATTTCCCAACAGAAAATAGAAATTAATCTTTGAGTTTTAGAGAATTTGAAGAACATTCTATTTTGCAACAGAAACTGTGTCTTCTCCCATTGATAAAAAAGCATTAGGACTTCGCCAACAGAAAGGGAATTGTAGATCTACTGATAAACTAAATGTCCCATTCTTCCACAACATAGAACAGAAGGATGTGACTCCAGGAAATGGGCAGACATTCAAAAATCTACAATTCACGGAACGGAAGGATCTAAAACAAGAATGGGGAGGAGACAGTGGGTGAGAGCTGATTTTAAAACTACTCCTAATTATATTGATCGAAGCTACTTGTCCAACGAATTCATCATGCAGATATGCTGTATGCTTTAAAAGGAAATGGTGCTTTCGTCTCTTGATTTCAGCCTATTATTCTTCAGAATAGACTCAACTGCATAATCTAATATACCCATGATAACACTTTAATTATGTAATTGGAATGATTTTGCCGGGAGTACACTCGCCAGAATGAGGGAGTATCAAGCTACTAAATAGCCTGACCTTTTGGTCTTGTCTAGCTCTGTGGCCGAAATCTTATGTGGCTCTGGCAGAGTCTCATGCAGAATAATGACAGAATAATCACTGGGGCATGAAACCACAACCTGTAGGGAGTTAATCATGACCATTAATCTTTGCCACATTCTTCTATTCTTTGAGGATGGGAGTAGTGGCAGAAAAAGATTTCATTTTGTTTACTGAATGTAAAGTGAATCTCAAATCAGCTCCTGGGCTTCTTGGTGGAAATAGAGAAGGAAACAATATTATAAGTCAGCTAATTTGAAATTGTACGTTGTGTGAAATTGATCATCACTCCTGTGGTGGTCCCATGCTGGGATTCAATGAAAACATATCTACATTGCCAAGATCTTATAATCAAAGTTCTCGGGCACAGACATCTGAGGAAAGTTGATGGAAACTAAAATTTCCTAATCTATCCTCATGTAAAATAAATGATAGTAATGAAACTAAAGAGAGAACGGATCCCTTTTTTGAACCCCTCTGCTGTCCCGTTATATTCTCAGCCATGAGGTTACTGTATACTTACGTAGAATCAATGTTAGCTTGCAGCTCTAAAATGCCATTGATCATGTCTCTTCCAAACACTTAAAAAGAGCTTTATATGTCAAAATGAGGACTCATAAGACGTTATGACAATATGTTCTCCATAAGAAAGCAATGGAAATTTTGTTTTTATATTGGAAGTTAATGGAAGTTGATGGTTAGGGCTTTTTGAACATTTGGGAAAGTGATATAAGTACATTTAAAACAAAAATCCTAGGAAAGAATTTTATTCTGTCAGTGGTTAAATAAAAGATTTATGTTACTTAATATAGTTTAAAAATTATGTAATAAATATTTCTCTCTACCACCATCTACACACACACACACACACACACACACACATACACACACACACACACACACACACACTCCCTAGAAAATAATAAACACACGGTGAAGTAATTTGTTGTGGAAGAAAAAGTGAGTTTAGTTTGAAAATCTCTTGGAGATCTGACTCTGTCCCTCAAAATTTGAGTGAGTACAAACAAGTTTCTTAACCTATACAAGCCTCTGTTTCCTTAACTCAAAAGTGAAAGAATGCAACTAGCTATTTTAAGGGATAAACTGTCAAAATATTTGTTTAATAAAATTAAAACCTGCGTAATTGACCAGTGTCTAAATTTTAATGTCTGAACTAATTATATTAATGTCAGTTTTGGCTCCCATATTGTATATGATTTCACTAAGCTTTAGTATTATCTCACATTGTTTTTTTCTTAATGTTTATTATCTGTTTTTGAGAGAATGAGAGACAGAGTGTGAGTGGGGGAGGGGCAGAGAGAGAAGGAGACACAGAATCCCAAATGGGTTCCAGGCTCCAAGCTATCAGCACAGAACCTGAGTGGGACTTGAACTCACAAACTGTGAGATCATGACCTGAGCCTTAACCAACTGAGCCACCCAGGTGCTGCAATCTCACATTGCTTTGAATAATTGTGAAAAACTTGGGAATCATAATTACAGGTCAATACAAACTGAGTAAGGGCCAATGCAAACATCATCATCATCAACACAGTTATTTATTACTGAACGCTCTGCACCAGACATGGTTTTAAGAGATATTTATCATGTCATACATGATGTCATGAAATTATAAACAAGCTCAACACTTTTGATATATTTATCCCAAGATACAAATCATATTTTGAAATAATACAAAGTATTTGGTTGATAGAAAAAAGAGGGGAAAAAACACCCTGTAAATGTGTTGCAGTTATGTCCAACCTGACATACTAGGTGCACTATTAAATGTGACACTGCCTCAGTTGTCCACTATGGACATTTAGGTCACCAGCGTGAATCAGCTCGAGTTGCTTCTAGCAGGGATTAACCATCAAATCATTCAGCAAAACGTTGGAGTTATTTCAGTCTGATCATAACCTCAGTTATGAGGGCTGATGACCTTGGTCAAATGCATACCAATGAAAGCAATTGATGGTGGAAAATATGGCACTTGACTTACCCATTTTCGGTTCTTTAGGAACGCTTCTAATCATTACAGACATCGGTGGTGATGGAGTGAGCTCTCATCTCACATTCTTGATTCCAAGTTGGAATCAACTCTCCTTGGAGTGTGGTTGTGTGTTATTTGGTACTTGGCAGATGATAAATCTCTACTGGATTAAACACTATTCTCTTGAAGGTAGTTCAAAACCAGAAATGAAGTGCATTTGAGGTCAGAACAAGGTAGGAAACTTATAAGTATGACAGTGAGGATTTTAACAGTACTGTCCAAGAATCTATGAAACTTTTGGAGCCTTGAGTTTCATTTGGGACTGAAAGGTCATCTAACTTCCCCATAATGTTTATCAACCTACCTAGAAACACTTTCTGTGTTTTAGACACAGGCTATATTAGCTTCACAGTAAATCCTTGAGACGTTACAGCATATCATGAAAACTAATAAAGGTCTGTTGGTAAAATGGGTTAACAGGTCAAGTGGAACAACAGAGAATGACAAGATAAATGCCAATTTTTAAATGAACTTATTTACAACTTTGCTTTTACCTAATGAAGTCAGGCAGCTTACAGAAAATTGCAAAAAAATGTTTTAAAAAAATCAAAAGCCTGTAGAAAATAATAACTAAAAAATAAACTTAGAAGTAGGCAAATGGGACATGCAAATGCCAGTGCAGGTGCAAAGTAGATGTTGGCTCTTGCATCTAATAGTCAAAAAAATAATATGATTGTAATTGAAAGTCAATGATAAACTCATCAGGATGAAACTCAAAAAATAATTACATGTGTTTTCAACATTCTGTTCCTTTGATAAATATGATTTCCTCCTCCACAGTATTTTTTGATGAGCATCATGTAGTTACGCACTGTACTCTCAGTCAAGGTCTAAGAAAGCTGGGATGGCATACAGAGCATTGAATGCAGATTTATATTCTTTGAAAACCACAGGAAAGATAGCAGGGGAAAACAGTTTTTAAAGTATAAATAGTGATTTGCTCTGATTACTTCTATATTTCTCGTCTTCATGGTTTCATTTATCATCAATCATTTCAGAATTAAAAAATATAATGACTAACTTCAACTCACTGTATACAGACAAACTCAATTTTATGTTTTAAATGTTTGCCATGATTCTACTATGGGTGTTCTGGTTGAGTAAGTACAAAAAAATGGGACGTAAAACCTGTTCATAGCAAGATTTGTCAGAAGGAACTATTCTTCAAATATTGAGAGCTTGTTTTTATTTTGCTTTTTTTCTATAAATGTTCTTGGAATATAGAACATACTTTTCTTTCAAAGGTCTATGAAATGAGTTCTTGAGATTTTTCAGTAAATATGCATTCATATATTTCATCTCAACGATCAAGATCAACCATGTGCAAGGCTTTTCAGCACACAGGTGATTAGGTTTATTGCTGAACCTATTTCCCTCTTTGTCCTGCCAGATTTGATTCTGGCCAAATGTATTACAAACAGAGAGATGCTAATTCAAAGAGACATTTACAAATTGGAGAAGTGTTCACAAGCACACAGCACAGTTGGGAAAGATTGTGTGTGAGCAGGTTAAAAAAGATGGTAGAACTCACATGCAAAATAAGCTGTAAGTTAAAAACCAAAAATGGCATCATAGGAAACAAAACAAAGATTTGCCATTGGCCTTTTCAACCAAGAATATTGAGGAAACACTTTGTTTTTAAACTCTCCCACCTATGGGACACCTGGGTGGCTCAGTCGGTGAAGCGTGCAACTTAGGCTCAGGTCACGATCTCACAATTGGCGAGTTGGAGCCCCGCCATTGGGCTCTGTGCTGACGGCTCAGAGCCTGGAGCCTGGTTCAGATTCTGTGTCTCCCTCTCTCTCTGCCCCTCCCCTGCTCACCTTCAGTCTGTCTCTCTCAAATGAAACATCAACAAAATTAACAAAAAACAAACTCTCCCACTTCCTGCAAGTGGCATACCCACATGTCTAGTATTGGGAAATGGAAATTGATAAACCCCCGGAAGAAAAGTATTAGGTCTCATTGGCTAGTTTTCTGAAGTTATTTGCCTTTGTTTGATGGAACGCAGGGTCTCTGGTATTCCCATAAATGCCTTCCTTCAATCAAAAGATAGAGATGAGTCTGATGAAAGATAAGAAAAATAAAAGCAAAAAACAACTGTATCCAAGCTGAGAAACACAAATCACCATACATCAAAATGCACTATTTGAGGATCGTGAACTTATACTCGTTGACCTGATTTGTATCAGAAAGCAAGATTTAAAATGGTTGGTTGACAAAGGGGATATGATGACCTATAAAATGCCAAGTCACATAGGCCAGATTCTTAAAATAAAATCCAACACGGTCAAGGAATAAACCTATGTACAAAGGATTTCACTATTAACTGTGAAGTTTGAATAAAATTTGGTAGCATTCTTGGGGCGCCTGGGTGGCGCAGTCGGTTAAGCGTCCGACTTCAGCCAGGTCACGATCTTGCGGTCTGTGAGTTCGAGCCCCGCGTCAGGCTCTGAGCTGATGGCTCAAAGCCTGGAGCCTGTTTCCGATTCTGTGTCTCCATCTCTCTCTGCCCCTCCCCCGTTCATGCTCTGTCTCTCTCTGTCCCAAAAATAAATAAAAAATGTTGAAAAAAAAAAATTTGGTAGCATTCTTTGTCTAATATTAGGATATTCCAGTTCACATACTAGTTTAAAATGCAAGAGGAAAATGTAATTTTCTTAGGTAAAATATGATGATGACTGCTACAAAAAATAATGAATAAATATTGAAGTAGATTAAGTAAAATTTCAGTGTATGACCTCACATTTACTCTGTTGGTCAGCATTTATATTACTTCTTTGTATCCCAAACACTTTTATTAAGGTCTATGTCCAATTCTGTGTTTTAACTGATCTAAAATAGAAAATAAGAAAAAGAAAACTGCAGTATTGAATATAGACTATAAACCACATATATATATATATATATGTGTGTGTGTGTGTGTGTGTGAATATATTGATTTTATAAAATATATTTATAAAATAAATATTAATTTAAAAATAGGCCATGTCAGTTTGATGCTTGTTTTATGACTGAAGGACAATCTAAAATTTTATAAATGTATAGCCATTAATTTTTCTTTTCAAATTAAGCCAGCAACTAATGATCTGCAACGTTGTATCACTTACTATTTGTAAAAAATGCCAGCTTGAAATTCAAAATATCTATATTTTTGAAAATTATTTAATTTGATAGTAAATATGGGTATTACTGATTGTATTTTGCACATGATAAAAAAGACATCTAAGTAACTGTCACTTCTGACTGAAAGTAATTCCATAAAGCGAAAATAAGCCTATCAATTACAATACTAATATTTTGCTGTATGTGTATGTAAGTGTGTGTATTTATGAAATATGTTCAAGGGTACTTTCTTAATGTTTATTTATTTATTTTTGAGAGAGAGAGAGAGAGAGAGAAAGAGAGAGAGAGAGAGAGAGAGAGAGAGAGAAAGCACACATGCACAAGCTTGAGCGGGGAGGGAAAGAGAAAGAAGGAGACAGAATCCCAAGCAGGCTCCACACTGTCAGCTCAGAGCCTGACATGGGGCTCGAACCAATGAACCATGAGATCATTACCTGAGATGGAATCAAGAGTCTGTCACTTACCAGATTAAGCCACCCAGGGGCCTCTCCAGGGCACTTAAAAAAAAAATCTATGTGCAGTGACAAATATTTTACACAGAATATGTTATAAGTATACATGTACTCAAATGTTTTGCATTTAATTATCTTCACAGGATAAGAATCTAGTTCTAACACCATGAAGGTATACAATTACTGGTTTATCGCTTTCTTATAACAGTGCTTATTTCACAGTCAGACCTTTTTATTTTTCCAAATAAGCCAAGGAAAGCATACTGACACTTGCCCAGTGATACTACTATCAAAGAAGGGAAAAACAAGTGAGTAACTTTGTTAATAACTAGAGAAAGCTGAAGTAGGTTCAGTAAATCAGCCTCCTACCCTCTTCTTAAGCTTGATTTACCAACTGAAATTGTGATGTACTCACTGATCTAGCCAAAGCTTATTTATAACCATGCTGGGCCTGGGCACGGTAGGCAGCAGTAAGCCTATCTTGGTAATGAAGATACCTGTTGTGATCTTGAGACTCATAAGGGAACTGGGAAAAAGAAACAAAAGAGAAAAGACAACACATCACACCCACAATGGAGGTAAGATTGAGTGCTGTGGAACATAATAACTGACCGAGAAGCCATCCACCTTTGGAGAGTTTAGGGAAAGTTTAGTGGAGAAATAAAATTGAAACTGAGATGTAATGGTCCAATGGAAGGAAAAGACATTTCATACTAGATGTAACTGCGGTAGTAATTTGAGGAAAGAGAAAAATTTGGCAGAGGAAATGGTTTGTACAAAATGCTTACAGTGATTCTCAATTATAAATCCATAGAGTGTTCGAAGCCCATGACAAAGTTTGGAAAGGTTTACATTAAAATATGACAAAGGAATAAAATATTTCACAAATCTAAATACATCTAAATGTTTTTTTTAAATATTTGCATGACATTTTTAGAGCTATTTTTATTATATTAAATAATCATGAGGTATATATATACATGTAAATGTGCCCATATGTACATATATACAGATACATATAATTATTTCATATAATAAAAATATGTTGACTTACTTAATCCCTTATTAAGAAAATATATAATACATTTAATATAATTATGCTATATGTATTTATATACACATGCATATATACATGCATAATTATTTCATATGAAAGAGAAAACTATACACACACATATATGTGTGTGTGTGTGTGTGTGTGTGTGTGTGTGTATATATATACAGACATAATATATATACAGATACATAATATATACATGTCAAGCAAAACTCAAAATTTATATGACTGGGTATCTATGTGTCTTCTAATCTCCATTTTCCTTCCAGGTAGTGACAGCAAAACATCAACCATCTATTGTTTTAGGAGAACTGGAAGGACTTAATCATTAAAATGATTAATCAGTGTAATACTCAAAATAGTCTTGACAATGATTGAAGGTGATAGGTTATAGAGGTAAGTATGGGTTATAAATCAGAAAATATTATATTTAAAATTAAGGAGTTGACACTATATCCTATCAGGAAACATTACATAATTTTAAGCAATAAAGTGAGAAGATTAAATACGTTCTTTTGAAGTATTATCTTAGCTACCTCATAGATAAGGAAGTGTGGCAGGGCAAGACTCAATGAGACTTGAAAAGTAGTAGAATGGACTCTCAGGAGACAGTGGAACTCATTTTAATCCAATGCAGTAGCGGTGGAGACAGAGAGTTATGGAGATCTAATAGGATCTGTGAGCACATCAAATGTGTGTAGAATAGTCTTCTATGTTTTATCATGTATTTATTATACTCCAGCATAATTATGATATATGATGAATTCCTATTGAAAAGAGTAGCAAACCAAATTTCCAACATATGTATAGTAGGTAAACGTAAAACATCAATGACATTTTAGTACATCTTTGATACAAAAATTTTCTAAAGCATCTAAAATCTTTGAAATGCACATTTCCCTCTCATCAAGGTGTCCTTTAAAGTCTATTGATTAACCCAAATATGTAGAAGACAATGATTCTCTCATATAAAATAGTTTGTTCAATTTGAGATTTATTATACTTGTCATGCTTAAAGATTCAACATTAGTTATCATTAACTTTATATGGAAGGACCTGGATAATATTAATGTGCCATCAAAAGGCAACTATGGACAGCTGTGTTATTACAACAATAGTAGAACAACTACTTGGCATATTTTACCTTGTTTGGAGTTTCTAACAGGGGAGCACAGGTACACGTATACCCTTGACTGAAAAAAGGTCCTCCTGTATCAGGGAAGGTCGTCCTTTTTGACCAAGCCTGAGGCTTTGGGAGGGACACACATGGAACAGTAAGGAAGGAAGGGAACACCTGTCTAGGCCGCCAGATCAGCCAAATCAACCCTGGCAATCAATAGGATGACAGATGTCACAGCCAGATCGCCCTCATATCCAAAACTGGGCATACTTGAGAAACTGCTAATGCATGCTCATGTTCTATGAAAAACACAAAAACTGGAGTCCCACAATTCATGCAGAAGTAATTTAAACACAGTTATTTCTTCAAAACTTGGCAGCTTGGATTTCAATCCACAGAATTTTAATAATATAAGCTAACTAGAGGTTAAAATAAATGAAACTTAAAGGTATTTTTATTTTTTTAATCTCTTCACAAATGTTTATTTATTTTGAGAGCATACGTGCACATGTTTGCAATGGGGAAAGAGAGGGAGACAGAGAATCCCAAGCAGGCTCTGAATGGCAGGCTCAGAACCAGACATGGGGCTTGACGTCAGGAGCTGTGATAGCTGACCATAGCCAAAATCGAGAGTCTTATGCTTAACCAACTGAGCCACCCAGGAGCCCCAAAGATATTTTTAAAGTAATTGTGTAGCCAGTAGATTGTCCTTTATTAGATCCGAATTTTAATTTTGAGTTAATCAGTATTTCTAAATAATGCTTATGTTACCCATCAAAGAAATATCTATTGAGTGCATTCATTCCACACACCATGCTAGAAATGAAACGAGGTTTTAAAAGAACAATCTGTCATCATGAAGTATATTAGAGCCCTAACAAAACAATATTTGGATAATCTGAGTTGTGTTTTATAAACGTGTTTAATAAATGTTCTTTTCACAAGGTCATGAACAAATGGCAGAAACACAACTAGGCAAGGCTAGTAATTACAGAGCATTGCCTCCCTTAGGCTAAAGAGAGGAGGAGAGGGATCTCTCCTTTACTCTGGGGATCTCTACTTTAACTCTGGAAGAGAATGCTGGAGATGAGCAGCCTAGAGAGGGGAACTGCCTTTTGGTCAAGAGACACTTCCAGCCCCAGGTGAACATTTAAGGAGGAGAGCCAGAAAATAAATACTTTGAGTTCACCCTCTTCCCCCTTTCTGCTCTTGCACAGGGCCCTCCTATTGGCCAAATCCAACTGGAGAATGAGGGAAAGGGAGCCTGTTGATTTCCTTCCTCATCAGCATTCCAGGGAAGGGAGCAGGGCAGATAGCACGGAGATCGATCTCAAGGAGCAAGTGTACAGGGACCATGCTCAGCAGCCATAGAATCTGGTAAGCAAGGAATTACAGGGCGCAGAGCTACTGGCTCTGACAACAGGGAATAATTCCATTTAAGAGCTTCATTTCATTCTGGTGGGGTCCTTGAAAGCAACTCACAGTAAGAAATGCTGGAGATATTAAATATGGAACAGACTTGACCAGGCAAAATAGGTAGACCTAGACCTACGTTTTCACACTTTTGTGCTATAATTCACAGACTTGTTTTAAAGAGGAAAGAAAAATGCAATAACTCATAGGTCTGAGAACTGGTTTCAGTTTTTTATTTAAGTGTTATTTAATTATATTCAAATATAAGACTATGTCTAAACAGATTATGCTTATTGCATGTCTTGTAATCTAAAATCTGACAAAATAAGTTACTACCATTATAAAACAAATAAAATTCAAGTTAATGTAATTTAAGGATGACAGAGACAAAATTGCTTTATATAAAATCTAAAGCAAATCTAAATACCAAAGACTTTTATATAGATTATGCTTATGCAACCATAGTTACGTAACAACTCGATTTTCTTTCCTCTTGAAATTATTCAAGCCACTTGGGAATCCTCATTCGTAGTGTATGGGGGCGTTTGTTTGTTTTTTCCTCTCACTTTAAAAGAATATGTATTTGGATCTTTACTCCTATCTGTTCATGACAATCAAAATAATGCTTATGGCCAGAACTTTAATGAATGTAAGTATGAACACTGTGTCTTAGTCAGTTAAGGCTCCTGTAACAAATTGTCATAGATGGAGTGGCTCATAAACAATAGAAATGTATTCCTCAGTTCTGGAGGCTGAAAGTCCATGATTAGGGTGGTGCCAGCATGGTGGGGTTCTCAGGAAGGTCCTCCCCTATGTTGCCTATTGTCCACTTTCCTGCCTCCCAATGGGGAAACAGAACCATCTATCTAGCTCTCTGATCTCTTCTTAGAAGGTCACTAATCCCATTCACGAAGACTCCACTCTCAGGACTTAATTACCACCCAAATGCTTCATCTCTTATCACCATCACCCTGGGGATAGATTTTACCATATGAATTTTGTGGGGACACAAACATTCAGCCTATGATAATCATTTTACATGGTAATCAGGCTTTTCCTTCTTAAAAGCCTTACTCTTTTTTTGGCCCCAACTCAAAGAAATCACCTGCCAGGGAAGCTCCTTTGACATTTCTTTTTTTTTTTTTATTTTTTTTTTAATTTTTTTTTTTTTTCAATGTTTTTTTTTTTTTTTTTTTTTTTTTTTTTTTTTTATTTTTGGGACAGAGAGAGACAGAGCATGAACAGGGGAGGGGCAGAGAGAGAGGGAGACACAGAATCGGAAACAGGCTCCAGGCTCCGAGCCATCAGCCCAGAGCCTGACGCGGGGCTCGAACTCACGGACCGCGAGATCGTGACCTGGCTGAAGTCGGACGCTTAACCGACTGCGCCACCCAGGCGCCCCTCCTTTGACATTTCTGATTAAGTCAACTCCCCCTTGAAAGTCTTCTCTTAGCAACATGGATGGGCTTTACCTCTTCAACACTCATTCATATCTATTTAGTAATAGTTCTCTGTTTTTAATGTTTATTTATTTTTGAGAGAGAAGGGAACAGAGCATCCAAAGTGGAATCTGTGCTGACAGCAGAGAGCCCGATATGGGGCTTGAACTCAGGGACCCTGAAATCATGACCCGAGCCGAAGTCGGATGCTTAACCAACTGAGCCACTCAGGCGCTCCTATTTAGTAATAGTTCTCAATAATGTCCGGATATGTCTGGATTTTCTCCCAGGCACATGGTAGACTTTTATTTTCTCTGTCAACTTGAAGTTAAGTATGAATGTGTGACAAGGTTAACCAGTACAAGGCAAGTAGTAGGAGTGTAAGATACCATGTTTAGGGAGAAGCTTGAAAGGCCAGTATGCAATTCTCTTCCTTCCTAAGAGGCTCAGATGGTACCTATTTTGGTATGGATTCCAAAGTGAGAACCTCAGGAAGCAGTCTCTCACTGACACATCACAATATGTAGCATGAGGGGTTTGTTATTTTTAGGCCCCTAATATTTGTGGGTAGTTTATTACAGCCAAAACATAATGTAGCCTATTTTGTATGACACATCACAGGTGTCATCTCACATTTATGTGAATGATTATCTGCCTCGTATACTAATTATGAACCCGAAGGCAATCTTAATTTTTACTGTGCATATTATTTTTGATACATAGCAAAACAGCTGATAAATATTAGGGACTTGTATCAGACAGAATGATGGTTTCCCAAAGATGCCCATGTCCAAATGCCTGGAACCTTGTAAGTGTGTTACGGTAAGTGGCAAAGGCAATTTGCAAATGGTATAGAAGTTCCACACGTTAAAAGAAGGTGATTATCCCAGATTATCAAGATGGACTCAACTTAATTTTATGAGCTCTTAAAAGTTCAAGAGGAGGGGGTCCTCAGTGGCTCAGTTGGTTAAGCATCTAACTTCTGCTCAGGTCACGATCTCACGGTTCCTGGGTCCGAGCCCCATGCTGGGCTCTGCGCTAACATTGGTGAATCGGTGAATCTGTTTGGAATTCTCTCTCTGCTCCTCTCTTTCTCTCTCTCCGTCTGTCCCTCCCTCCCCCCCCCCCGTCTCTCTCTCTCCCTCTCTCAAAATAAATAAACTTAAGAAGAATTAAAAAATGTTCAAAAAGAAGACAGAAGTGTGAGAGATGGGACAAAAACACTAGAAGGAGGAAGAAGAGACTCAGAATGTGAAAAGACCAGACCTGTCCCCTAGGCTTAGAGAAGGGAGGAAGCAAGCCATGGAGGAAGCATGTGGGCAGCTTCTAGAAGACAGTAATTGCTGTCAGTTGACAGACTGAAAACAACCAGAGGTTTTAGTTCTACAACCACAGGGAGCTGAATTCTTCTAGAAATCTGAATAAGCAATGAAACAGGTCCTACCCCCACCCACTAACTCTCAGAGTCCTAAGGAAGAAATGTACCCTTGCTGTCACATTGACTTTGATCAGGCAAGACCCATGGCAGAATTATAAAATAACGTACTTGTGCTGTTCTAAGACTCAAAGTTTTGGGTAACTTATTATAACAATTATTGAAAGTAACACATGCCTCAATAAGTAGATGCTGAAAGAATAAATAAATGAATACAGGAAAGAGACAGCAGAAAAAAATTTAAATCTCTTTCTTAAGTGAAAGTTTCATTAAGAGATAAACTGATACTAAAATGGTGTAGTTTTTAATGGAATCCTGTTTTTTTTTTTCTTATCCCTCAACGATAAACCTTTCATTTTCATTCATTATGAGATTTTGGGTAGAAGAAAGCTTGCTCAGGGATGATCTTTGTTGCTTTCTCAGGTCCTGATTTGAGACAGGTGTCAAAGCCGGCTAACTGGGTTTTGACTTCTTCAAAGGGAAGGCATTAAGTGCCTCCCTGCCTGTACATTCTAGCTTGGTCAGGGAAGAAATTGGTCTAATTACTCCAACTTAAGGCTGTAATTGCCCTTCTACATTGTCTGCCAAAACCCCTGTCTTGTTTCTACGCACTGTTAATGAAAACAGAAAGAGACATTTGCCCTGTATGGCTCAACAGCTTTCTCGAATGTTTTGTCTCTAACCTAGAATCTCTGTGCTTTGACTATCATGTTAACGGACTACTCAGTTTCAGGGTTTTTCTTTTCAGAATCTTACTCCTTGTACACAAGGAGTGTACAGCCAATGATGTATCTTTGTAACAGCCGATGATGCTATCTTAAATATCCAAACTTCCAGTTGTTTTAATTTACTGTTTTTTTTTAAAGGGGTAAAAGCTTTGGAAGCCTATGAATAAGTGGAATTAAATGGGATTTCTTCAAAATACCTTAATGAGTTTTCATAAAACATCCGACAATACTACGTATCTTTGTCAAAGATCAGCTAGGAAACTAGCAAAAAGACTCAAGCACAAACACACCCCCACCTTTGCGACCACATCCATACCTACCTACCCACACCAAAAAAGAATCAGAAAAGAAGGAAGGAAGGGAGAAGGGGAGGAAGAGAAAAAGAAAGAAGAAAAGCAAAAAGTAAAAACTCGCCTCCAGAAACAATTTGTTTACTTTTTTTCTCTTTTGACTATAATTTTATATTCAGGACTTATAAATATTAAACAAAAAAATGATAATCTCAAATGTCAGGGACTGAAATATCGCCCAAAAGATGGTACAAATTCAGATTAAAGAGACAGAGAATTAACTCAGAAAATATCTTTAAGTCAGATAATCATCTCAATTTCCTGCATAAGAATTTAGTCAATATGAAATTTCATCTTTTCAAAAAGGAACCGTTGCATTAATATTATTTTAGGATTTTTTTTTTCAGGCCATTAAGATTCTGTTGAAATCTATCTCTAGGACAATTGCATTTGTTAATACACTTTGTCATTTTAAAAATATGCTATTGTCTTTGTAGGAGTTTTTAAAACAACCATCTTTATTCTTTGGAAAGATTGCAATTTACATGGTGATTTTTAAAATATTCCTCAAAGTTAATCTAGGCTCATCTTTTCATTGAAAGGAAAGCTTTGCATTATATTAATGTGTATACTTATAGGTGCTATATAATTTTGACAGAATTGCTCTTGTCTGAGTAATTCTTAAAAAAAATTTAACATTTATTCATTTTTGAGAGACAGAGAGAGACAGAGCACGAGTAGGGAAGGGGCAGAGAGAGGGAGACACAGAATCAGAAGCAGGCACCAGGCTCCGAGCTGTCAGCACAGAGCCCAACACGGGGCTCGAACTCACGAACTGTGAGATCATGACCTGAGCCGAAGTCAGACTCTCAACCAACTGAGCCACCCAGGCGCCCCTGAGTAATTCTTATTGTATAGGACCACCCAAGGGAGGATGGTTAGTATTCTTTGGTATTTTTTTTTCACACGCATAATCAGTGCTTTAGTGGTTGAAGAATGGTTCTAAAACATCACACGAAGTCAGGCTGAAAGATGAAATTTAACATAGTTGTAAACAGGACGTGTTATTACAGATGACTGTTGGCTCCACAAAGTCTTGATCATAATGCTTACGACTGTCTGAGTTGGCAACCGTGCCCAGGTTTTCCAAATAGGCATCGCTTTTCTCTTGTCTGCATAGACTTCTTCTCATTAGCTGTCTCCTGCTTTCGCTGTGTTATCTCAGAGGCCCTCTGCTTTCTCTGAGAGGTCGTTGAGCTAATCCTCTTTTCTTTCTCCCCTGCTAATTCCCTGTGATTTCTTCACAGTTTCCCGGCAGATTTCCAAGGGACTTTGCCAAACCCCCGGGCTGAGCCTGGGAGAGAATTACTTGTAAGACCAATGCCCCCTCCACGCTCCTGAAGGCTGAGCCCAGGGGGGCCCTCTGCGCAGTACTGTCACTAACTGTCATTAGCACTCTCTTGTCTTTGCGACAAAATTAAGATGTCCCACACATTTTCCATCCCTTCATCCCAGCGGGTGGTACGGTCTCAGGAATAGCCTATTTCTTGCTGGACAGGGTTCTAGGATGGGGGAAAATCAGAGAAGCGTTTCTTTTCATGTTGATGATAATAAACTGTAAAAGTAAAACTGTGCCACCTTCGTTAAGTATGGAGTGATACTTCCGCCAAATGATGTACTTTTCGTACCAGATCTCAACTCTCTTTGATCTTGAACGCGACTGTGATTTGCTTATTTGCAACCGAATCATCATTTTTAATAAGTGCCCCATAAGTTGGCTTTCAAGGTTTCAAGTCAGAGCAAGTATATTTCAATCCATATTCCTCAACATCAGGTTGTTTCCAAACCTTGTCCTTCTCATGATCTTCACAAACTCAGAATTCTTTTTTTCTCCACTTCCCCCCACCTCCCGTCTCTTCTATATTAAATAGGGCAAGTCATAATCATTCTTTATTATTTATTTAGAATATATCAGTCTCTCTTTTCATTCATGCTGACAACATTCTCATTCAGTTTCTTTTGTTTTTAATTTTTTTAATGTTTATTTGTTTTTGAGAGACAGAGCAAAAGTGGGGGAGGGGCAGAGAGAGAGGGAGACACAGAATCCAAAGCAGGCTCCAGGCTCTTAGCTGTCAGCACAGAGCCCTATCGTGGGCTCGAACTCATGCACTGCGAGATCATGACCTAAGTCAAAGTCGGATGCTTGACTGACTGAACCACCCAGGAGCCCCTAGTTTCTTGTCAGAACTCTTCAGTCATCACACTGCTTTGCCTGACTTACCAATTATTTCTGAAGCTAGCAAACAAGCAACAAAAACAGAAACAATAGCTAACATTTATTGGGCATATTATAAAATGATGTCATTTAATTCTGGGAACACACTGGTAAGATGAAGAATCCTGATAAAATACCACATTGACCAGGTTCTTAGGAAGAACTAAGAACTACAGATTAAATGTCCCAGGTAGAAGCAGGCTGCTTGCTTTGGTGGTAATTTCACTAAGTGAACAAAGTTATATCTTCTATGTTTTGGGAAAACTCATTAATTTCATTGGGCCCTCAAGTTGCATATTTCATAGGACTAAATTAGATTTTCCACTCACACTAAACTGATAAATAACTCATACTGTGTAATACAGAAAATAGGGATCAGAATATAGTAACCCATTCGTTTCTATACTAATTATCTTCTTCTACACCACACTTCACTGGAAAAGACATAGATCAGTACTCATTCTTTTGTCTTACATTTTTAAAGAGTGATTGGGTTGTTAGTAAAGCTCTTGGTTCTCACTCATACAATCATAATTCCAACAAATACTTTTCAGTGCCTACTGTAAACTAACGACTATGCTAATAAAACTTGGCCAAATATTTGGAGCCTCCAGTTTTGCAACTCTTCAAGAATCTTGCTTTACCAAGCAATCCTCATTTTTTCCACTCATTTTCTACCTAGATGAGGGTTTAGCAAAACCGTTCTATAAAGTGGTAAACAGTAAGTTTTTGGATCATGCAGACCAAAGTGTCTCTGTCGCAACTATTCAATTATGTTGTTGAAGCCGAAACATATGGCTGTGTTCCAATAAAGCTTTATTGAGGGAAATAGGCCCTAGGCCAGATTTGACCCAAGGGCTATAACTTGCCAACCCATGTTCTATACACTTTTCTTCAGCATAGAAACACACTCAAGTCTTTCCCTTATTAAAATGCCAACCTTTGAAAAGCTCAGCCTACTAGATTAGTCTACTCTATTATTTTATCTTCAATATTTATAAATAAGATTGTTAGACTGTCTTATTTGGTTCTAAAGTCACTGAAATCTTGTTTTTGCCTTTATCTTGCCTATACAATGCCCGCTGGCCATGGCTAAACTTACTAGGTATGTTGTAGCTATTGCTATACATTTCATATCTCCATAACATGCAACATTTTGAGTCCCTTTCTTCATGTTCCACGCTGAATTTTGAAAATATAGCGACAGTTTTTTTTTTCCTCCATCCCATATGTTCTTCTAGAATCTTGTCATTTCCCCATAAAGAAATTAAACCTCTTCACTTTAATCTGCATGAGCCTGCACGCGATAAACTGTGGAGGTGACACTGGATGCTTTCTGAGCTTAGGTCTTAGAAGGCAATATATGCAGCTATCAGTTGGAGCCCTTGAACAGCAGCTGTGGGCCACCATGCACGCAGCCCCACTGTTCTGAAGCTGGCTTGTGGAAAGGAAGCCCAAATTGCCCAGGGGAAGCGATCCCACGGAGAAGCTTTGAGACTAAATGGAGAGGGAGACAGCTGCAAGGACATTTGACCAGATGCCATGGCTCCATCCACCACATGACTGCAACTAGCCCTTCCTAAATCCACTACAAACAGAAACCAAAGAAACAGTGGAATGACAGGTGCTGTTTTAACTCCTCACATTTTGGACGGGTTTGCTACAAGTCAATAAATGGCTGGGACCCTCCTTCCAATTCTCTTCTTTCTTAACTTCTAGACATTGCCTACTCTAAATGCCCTTTTACTTTTCTAACATTCTGCCATTGTCCACCTTATTTTATTCTTCTTAAGCACTCTGATGTTCCGTTGTGCTGCTCTCTGTGATTCTACCCCTCAGCTAATACCAGCCAAATCCATGGTTTCATCTATTATATGTAAACGATGTTTATTCCCCCGTCTCTCCTAAAATTTCATATTTAGTTCCCAAAGGCCTATTGAACTCACATGTACATCTCCCAACATATCTCCAACTGACAATCGTCCAGACCAAAGCTATCAATCCCACTGCTTTTCGAACAGTCCCTACATTCTTTATATGTAATGCCTATGTATCCTGCTAGCATTTATCCATCTTCCAAAATGATTCCAAGGAAATCATCTGGTCTCTTTTGTTTCCCGCACTTCACCATAACTTTGTCACATCCCTTGTGTTTTTCTAAATGTTTTCCCCGATTTTAGACAATCTATACATCACTAAAAATATTATATCTCAAAGGAAAATCTGTTCTTCTTACTGTCTGTATGGAAAGCATACAAGTGTTTTAAGAGCAAGGAAACACCTCATCCTGCTGTCCACAAACTGCAGGTTAAAATGGGTAACCACCCATCAAGGTGTTGAGATCGAAAAGATTTTACATACAGTCACTCACTGCTTAAAACACACGTGTCAGAGTTGACGTACTGTTCACTATAGTCTATACATGATCCTAAGAGGGATAGGGGGTCAATCATTTTTGAAAAGCTCAATTTCTAGACACTCTTTTCCCAATCACATGGTCACTCTTCTTTTTATTGAAGACCATGACATAAAACACTTTTCCCAAACAAGCCCGTGTCTATTTCTTACTGCTTTATCATCACCCTCGGGTGCTCGTTCCTATATGCTCCAGCATTGCCTTCTACGTCACCCTAGCTAACATTCATCACTCAGTCCTTAAGTCACCGCATATTTATATTATCTTTTCCTTCCACCAGGCTTTGGTCTGCTTGAAAGAAAGCATCATGCATCTTCTATCCCATATTCTATGTTGCCTTTTGGAGACTAATTTAGAGCTTAAAATTTAGAAGGTAAGTAGTTTTGAATAATAACTCTATCAATCGAGGATTAATTGCAGTCTCCTTAGGATGCTTTGTAAACAAAGGTCTTCTCTAAAATAGATAGAGATTATTTTTCTCTTAAATGTAATAATTTTAGGAAACTAGTGACATTTTCTGCTGACTATTGTTTTTGGGAATATCAGGGGGATATGTTACATTATAATTTAAAAAGTGGTTGTCATTCGCAATATACCTCAGAGCTGAGAAAAACAATTCTTGAAAGGAAAAAAAAAGTTATTTCTTTGAAGCTTTAAAGGATAAGAATACTCATTAGAACTCCAAATTAAAATATGAGAATGTCAAAAAAGACTATTTTAGGGAACTAATGTCATTTTGTTCATATTCCTGACAGTAGTAGGCACAAAATAAAGATGGGCCATTATCAGTTTCATGAGAAATATTTTACTGTTCTTTTGCTTCAAATATAATTAGAAATATTTCATAGAGAATGTTAAAAATAATACAAACTTGAGTTTGGAAGTGGAGAAATCCAAAACACTTAATTGGATCAAGAGAATGAAAAACAAAATCTGAGAGTAAAGAAAATACGAACGAGAATTTTTACATCATGATAGTTATATAAAAACATGATGGGGGAGATATATATTAATAGCAACATATGTGAGGAAAACAGATTTCACTGTCAATAAAGTCAACAAAGTGCCATGTAGCTATAAAAAAATGAGTATATGTGTTCATTAACAAAAGTGTTGTAGTTCAAATCAAGGAGATTCTAAACCCTCTGTCCTTCACTAGTAATACCAAATCTGGAACCATTGGATTCAGTTCTGGCCACCATATCTCAATGGCACCACATGGAGAAAGGTATAAAGGAGAGTGAGTCGGATGGTGAAGGTTTACATGAACAAGGTTTAAACAAATGAGGAAATCACATGTGGAAGCATTAGAAATTTGCTGTGTGGACCAAGGAAAACTCTGAGGCCAAGGATGGGAATTACAGAGAGACAGACTCTGACTCGATGCAAATAACTTTATGACAATCAGATATGTTTTATTCAGTTTTCAATAACTTCAGCTGCTCAATGAAAAAGGAAGGATGGCCACTCAGTGGAAGGGTTGACCCATACAATTTGACTTGGGTCAAAGAGGGAAAAAAAAGAAAATATATATAAATAAAGATATGTAAAATACAAGTGTCTCCTAATAAGAGTGTACCTTGTTTTATAGACAGCTTTTTGGTCTTCTGAAGGCCTTCTGAGGCCTTTGTGGGTTGACTGGGAGCTTGAGAATAAGAACAAGAAAGAAATGGATAGCTCCAGAGTGCAAAGTGGAAAGAACCTGGCACTGTTTTAAAGAAAGTAGAAATAAAGGAGCGAGGTAGAGGAATTATAAAGAGGTGAGAACGCCTCTGAGCTGCCATGAAACCAGGTAGTACACATAATGAAGGCACTACAGTAAGACCTCTGGTGGTTTGTTCCTGGAAAACATCCCTAACAGGAGTGCCTGTAACTTGATGCTCAGCTTGTGGTGTTCCTAGGATGTATTCACCCCTTCTATCTTGCCTCAAATTCAACGCTGTTACCCACACAAAATGATTGAGGATGTTTTTTTTTTGTTTTTTTTGTTTTTTTTGTTTTTTTTTAATTTTTTTTTTTCAACGTTTTTTATTTATTTTTGGGACAGAGAGAGACAGAGCATGAACGGGGGAGGGGCAGAGAGAGAGGGAGACACAGAAACGGAAACAGGCTCCAGGCTCCGAGCCATCAGCCCAGAGCCTGACGCGGGGCTCGAACTCACGGACCGCGAGATCGTGACCTGGCTGAAGTCGGACGCTTAACCGACTGCGCCACCCAGGCGCCCCTGAGGATGTTTTTACAGTTAATTTTATTTGTGGCAATCTGGAAAGGAGCTGTGTAGTTAAGAAAAGAGATAAAAATTTGGTCCAGATCCCTGTAATTCAGAAGAAAAAAAGATCTGAGGGCCAGAGAGTTTGTTCATACACCGGAAGGAACTACATGTGGGCATAATGCCTCTCCAGGCATTCATAAAACTTGTAGGGAAGACGTTGGGTTTATCATTGTTTGAAATGTGGATGTTCTGCCTGTTACAACTCTATTGACCACATTAGCCCTAAATGAGTTCTCTCCTTGCTGAACGCAATTCACTTAACATGCATCATGCAACTTTGGGTTGGACTTCACTTTGCTGTAAACTCATTTAATTAGAGCTGTGTGATTGGCATTTGCATGTACTTATATCATTACTCCGAAAATACTTATAAACTTCTAAAGGGCAAGATCCGTCTTATAAAACATTTAAACTTTACAGCAACACCTTCCTCATGCCTTGTCCAGGAAGATCCTGAACAAATACCGACTGAGTTGGTAATCTCTATAAGCTGGAAACATTGTTTGTGGGAAGATTAGATTAATGCCCACAAGGGACCCAAACAATCCACCTTCCTAGTTGTCTCAGGGGTCACTCATAAGTGTGCCTAAAGCAAAAATTATTTGAAAATGTAAACTAAAAAATTAAGATTGTATTAACATATAGAAAAGCTATTTAATTCTGGTTACAATTCCCATTTCAAACTTAAGAAGATTATTTGGTAGACATCAGTCATCACAGTTTGATAACACCTCCCTCCCCAGTATTTATATTTGGATTAAGTTAGATCATACATGTAATAAGTTAGCATAGTGTCATATTCTCTGGATTCCAAACATGTTAAAAGTTCTTATTCAATAATAAGTGTCATCGTTATGACTAAAACATCAATATAACAAGTTCTTGCCCAATTCATATATCATTTTTAAATATCCTACGTAATATAATCTAGCAATCACTTTATCAGTTAAAAAGAGCTACGTTTTCAGAAAATACATGTTAATTTAATGAAAACTAATATCTGAACAAATTTCATGTCATTATTGTTCATAAGGTAGTGATTAGAAACATGGCCTTTAAGTCCAAGAGGTCTATATTCAAGTTTGTAACTGGCCACCCTACAAGCTTCAACACCTTGAGAATATTATTTAACCTTTTTTTCAACTCAGCTTCCACAAATGTGACTAAATGCATTGTCTGCTTCATAGCTCTTTGTGTAGGTTAAATGAGATACCATGTGTAAAGAGTGTGGCTCACGGCACTTAGTTTGCACTCCAAAAAGAGTTGTTGTTATGATTTAATTGCAGTATGAATTAATAATGCTATTCTATAGTCATTTTAAGCATCAGATATTCTCAGTTCAATCTAATAGTTAAATATCACATAAAAATGTGAAGGATCTTAAAGCTAATATTGAATTCAAACCTGATAATTTAAACATCAAGAAACCACTCTCTCAGTATTGACAAGGTCAAGGTATAAAGGTTTCCTGCATAGTTTGATATCTAAGCACTAACACCCCCACTAAAGGAAAAGAGCATTTAAAAGTTAGTTGTATGCTTTCTCCAAAGGTGGTAAAATTAATTAGGGAGATGTGCAGTCTGCTGATTCATCTGATTATATATTACCACCCCAAGTGCAAAATTTCCCTGCTAGGTCTGTTGCCCAAAGGAGTTTTGGTTGATTCATCACCTCTTTCACTCAGAGGGTTGATCATTGTAAATGACTTTATTGACCCGTGGCTTGGTTCAGCATCATATGCTCCAGTGAACCAAGCAATAAACAGCTGCTAAGTGCAGGTGAGAAGTCGTCATGGAAAATTCAAGGACTGAATCAGCGTTCCCTCTGCCATCAGGCTCCTGTGTTGTCACGGATTTCTAAACTTTTTGTTTGACAGGCATGATTTTTAAAGAGCCTTTTCCTAAAATAATGGACTCTCGTGACTTTTAGATAGTTACAGAGACAATCTATTTTCAGGATCTTTATCCCAAATTCCTGGATCCACAGCCATCGTTATAAGACAGACATTTTTAATGGTTTATTAGGTGTCAAGGGAAAATCTCAA
Organism: Panthera onca; assembly: GCF_046562875.1. NCBI lineage: Eukaryota > Metazoa > Chordata > Mammalia > Carnivora > Felidae > Panthera > Panthera onca. The sequence continues at coordinate 16,591,906 of NC_138339.1, forward strand.
GCCAAATATACTTGACAAAATTACAATAAATAAAATAATGTTTCATGTTTTAATAACATTTTAGGAACCAGCTGATGACTTTCAACACCGGGAAAAGACAACACATATCCATTGAAAGGAGAGTCAAAAGTAATTCAATAGTAGAGAGAGCCAAAGAAGAGAGATCTCAGCTGCCATCAGCTCTCCTGCCACCAAGGAACCTTAACAGATTCCTCCAGTTAGAAATAGCCTGAACTGCAGGACAAATCTTGGATTTAAAGCTGATTAAAAAAAAAATCTGTCTTGGGGCACCTGGGTGGCTCAGTCGGTTAAGTGTCTGACTTTGGCTCAGGTCATGATCTCGCAGTTTGTGAGTTCCAGCCCCGCATCAGGCTCTGTGCTGACAGCTCAAAGCCTGGAGCCTGCTTCAGATTCTGCATCTCCCTCTCTCTCCACCCCTCCCCTGCTCGCACTCTCTCTCTCCCTCCCTCTCTCTCAAAAATACACATTAAAAAAAATGTTAAAAAAAATCTGTCTCCTTTATTAAGCTCATTTGGGATAGATTAGAAATTAAGTGTTACTGTCAAAGGCACACAGTGAATGCTTGTCAAGTAAGTTAATGAATTAAATAATTATAAAATTATATTCCGTATCCAGAGAAAGAGAAAATAAGTCACAGCTTGGGAGAAAATATTTACAAAAGGGACATCTGATCAGGAACTCTCATTCAAAATATACAAAGAACTCTGAAAACTCAAGAATTAGAAAACAGACATTCTGATTTAAAAGTGGGCCAAAGACTTGAGCAGAAAGCACCCCTCCCAAAGAAGGTATACAGATGGAAAATAAGCATATGGAAGATATTCCACATACGATGTCTTTGCAAAAGGAGGACGTAAAATAATGAGATTAGAAAGGCCAAAATCCAGAACACTGAAAACACCAAAAGACAGCGAGGGTCTAGACCAACAGAAACTCTCATTTCTTTTTTTTTTTTTTTTTTTAATATATGAAATCTATTGTCAAATTAGTTTCCATACAACACCCAGTGCTCATCCCAAAAGATGCCCTCTTCAATGCCCATCACCCACCCTCCCGTCCCTCCCACCCCCCATCAACCCTCAGTTTGTTCTCAGTTTTTAAGAGTCTCTTATGCTTTGGCTCTCTCTCCCACTCTAACCTCTTTTTTTTTTTTTTTTTCTTCCCCTCCTCCATGGGTTTCTCATTTCTTATCAGTAAAATGCAGAATGGTGTAGCCAGTTTGAAGACAGTTTGGAGGTTTCTTGCAAAACTAAACTCCTCTTAGCATGATGCACCAAACGAGTTGAAAACTTATGTCCACATATAAATCTCACATGGATGTTTCTGGCAGCTTTATTTATAATTGTCAAAACTTGGGAAAAAACAAGGTGGCCTGGGTTGTGAACCGATACCAAGATAGCCTTGTAAGTGAATAGATAAAATGTGGTACATCCAGAAAAATAGAATATTATTCAGCACTAAAAGAAATGAGCTACCGAGACAGGAAAAGACATGGAGGAACCTTAAACGCATATTGACTAAGCGAAAGAAGCCAATTGGAAAAGGCTACCTACAGTGTGATTCCAACTATATGACATTCTTCAAAAGGCAAAAAGATTAGTGAGTACCAAGGGTTGCGGGGAGGGATGGATGATTAGGTGGAACAGAGATCTACAAATAAAAAAAAATTGGGGAGCCTGGGTGGCTCAGTTGGTTAAGCATCTGACTCTTGACTTCAGCTCAGGTCGTGATCTCATGGTTTGTGAGTTCAGGCCCCGCGTTGGGCTCCATGCTGATAGTGCAGAGCCTGCTTGGGATTCTCTCTCTCTCCCTGTCTCTCTTGGCCCCTCCTCCACTCACGCTCTCTTTCTCAAAATAAATCAACTTAAAAGAAACAAATAAAAATAAAAATAAAAAAAGGAAGTGTATGTAGTATAAGATGACTTCCTTAATCTAAATAATTTCAGGTTTATAATTTAAAAAATATAAAATATTACATTATATAATTAAAATATTATATATATCTCATTTACTCATTTTTATTTTGTAACATCTTCATTATTAATTTATTTGTTATTAAAAAGAAACCCACTGTTTTCTTAAAAGTTCAAAACAAAATGACACCCTGAACTTGTAGTTGAAAATATGAATTCTATGGTGGAGGTGCTAAGACCTCCACCACAAATTTTAAGGTGATGCAGTGTTTACAACTATATTCAAAGGTTTTCTGATAAAAATTTTAAAAATGTTAATTATAAAAATTCATAGGCAGAAGATACAGTCATATAAAAACTGGAGATCTATAATAGAAAAAAAAAAATAGGTGACCTACTTTGAGCACTCACAAATCCAAAGGGTAAAGGAATTTGGTGGGAATTGATTTTTTTATTCATAATAGTTAATAAATGTAATAAACCCTTGAAAGGAGAAATAGAAATTAGTATCAAGAGTTGTAAAATTGCTTGGGGACAAGGAGCAGTGTAAGTTTATTTTAAACACAAGGGAATACTAGATATTATTTTTCAGTAATGCCTGAGGGATCTTTCTAGAATCAGAGCAGGGGATATTTGAGGATACACTTTTGAACAGTCTTATGTATCTCAGTTGTTAACCAAAATGTGAAACAAGATTATTAAACTTTTAATAATATGAAATTTATGAAGCCATGGTTACCAAAAATTAATTCAAGTCAGAATGCTTACATAAAAATAGAAAAACATGGAAGTACAATCCAATAAAAATTAGATTTTCATCATAGAATCACTAATTTTGTTTAATACTTCTCAATCTTTCATGTGTCTATAAATCACTTGGGGATATTGTTAAAAATGCAGGTACTGGGGCACCTGGGTGGCTCAGTCAGTTAAGTGGCCGACTTCGGCTCAGGTCATGATCGCGGTCCGTGAGTTCGAGCCCCGCGTCCAGCTCTGTGCGGACAGCTCAGAGCCTGGAGCCTGTTTCAGATTCTGTGTCTCCCTCTCTCTGACCCTCCCCGTTCATGCTCTGTCTCTCTCTGTCTCAAAAATAAATAAATGTTAAAAAAAAATTAAAAAAAAAAATAAATAAAAATGCAGGTACTAATTCAGCTGACTTTGTTTTACTTGTATCATTTCTAACAAGCTCCTAGTTAATGTCAATTCTACTGTTACATGGATCATAGTTTGAGTAGCAAAAGCTTTTATCACAATATTCTAACTACTCCAACCAAGAACATTCTTTCTAAACACATGGAAGACCAAACTCCAAAGTGGCGAGATCGGACTTCACAAGAGGTTATTAGCGTAGCACTTTTTAGCATGAAAGCAAAAAGGCATGTGACTTTGCAACAAATGAAATTTTTATTTTCCTACCACCATACAGCTGAAAACCACTGGGCAAGGTAGAGCGGGGAAAAGCATATTGGTGCCAAAAGGAAAGGGTTTCTCACATTACGCGTGTGAGAGCACATATAGGAAGGTGTCTTCGAAACAGAGTTTAGAGTTTAACATTTCACATATTCTAGACGTTGTTTGAGGAGCATTTGGGGGCAACCTTTCAATCTTTAACAGAACAGATGTGTTCTTTTATACTTGGTGTATATACATAGGTAGGTCTCGGATGTCTCTTTAATATTTCTCCATTTAATTATGGACCCTAAGTTCAACTTTTTAAAATAAATAAATAAAATGAGTAAACTAATTAAATGCTAGTGAATATTTTTGTAATTAGTGTTCATTGGATTTGAAAACCTTTTGCTGCTGTGGTTTGCATACCCTCTCGCAAGCCTAAATTGAACAGCTGGTCGTGACAGATCCAAAGAGTGCTTAGCATGCATAAAACGCCAACTGGTATGTTGAGGAAGTTCTATTGCTTTAGGCAACTCATTTATTTATATTAGACCTAATAGAGTAGTGGTCCCAGCAGAGCTCCGTACACTCCTGTGATTAGCCAAAACAAAATGGAACTCTAATCAAACTCAGGCTAAAATTTAAAGTGAGTGCAGCTACTAGAGAAGCTTACGTCCCATATATATTTCCCCATATTCTGCGATTATAGACAGGATCCAGAGCACATGTATTGTACTATCACTGGTGTTGAAGACAACTATTTATATATTTTATGCAAATCAGATATTACCCCATCAATTAAAAACATTTAAAGACTTAACCACACAGCTCACGTTCCTGAGCATAATACATAATATACTTTGGCAATCTGTTTGTCTGCTTCTTCAAAGCCAATAGCCCTTGGGTCCTCATAATGACCCATATCCCAGCCATGCTGTGCTATGCCCACTTCCCTTAGCGCTCCGTGGTCATTTAGAATACCTTCCCTTTCTCCCCAATTCTTTCATGCGTTCTTCTCACCATTTTAGAGACAACTCAAACATCAAGCTCTCTGGGATCCTCTTTTCAGATTGAGGAAAGAAGAAAGTAACTGATTTCTTCATTATTGTCTCCCACATTTTGCAGCCATCTTGTTCTATTTACTTATTTGTTTACTTATGCATTTATTTATTTATTTGCAATTATTACATGCTGTATTAGTGTGCCAATGGAGGGGAGAAAATACTCAGAAACTTTCACTTGACTCTTTCCCTAGTAATATCTTCTCTTTAAGGGTGAAAAATCTAATGCAGGGATGTTGCTATTATCCAAGTATTCTTATGTTAAGTGTACTTTAAGGAATTAGAAAAAGAACTACTGAATAGGCTAACAGATCAACTGAGTTCACTGTGATTAAAATGTAGCTCAAAATTTCATATAACCCCTGACCATCATAATCTCTCACTTTAATAGATCACCACATATTTTGGAGCCAAAGTGTAACTTTCCTGGGGTGTATTTTTTCCTCTCCTCTCTGTATGGTCACTCTGTTAAGTGACCCTAAGTTTTTTTCGAAGAAGGCATGGAAATAAATTTAAAATGTATATTTTATGAACTGTGGCTTGTCCCTAGCAATCAGGCTGTTCCAGATATGTGAACTGGCCTTGTTTAGGGACCCATGTGTCTCCATTGTGGAAATTCCAGTATGTTCCTGGCCACAGATCTAAAATGTGTTGTCGTTGTATATATTGAGTAAACTCATAGCAGTAACAGCGTGATCCATTAACTAATAGCAAAGATCCTTGCAGTAAAAACATCCCAATTGGTAACTCGTTCCTGCCTTTTAATTATAATCTTAGCCTTGGCATTTATCTATCTACTTGGTTTCTATTAATTTGGAATTCCTCTGACATACTGATATAGTCCAATGGTGACAAATGAAGAATCAAAGGGGACACCTCCCTCCTGATGTCTGATCTGCTGTGGGGAGCGCCACAGATGTTTCAGGTGGTCCTTGAAATGTCTGGTGTCCTCGCCTCCTATTTATTCTTCAATGCTTTCATGAAGGGAGTACCATTTCAGTCTCCCTGGTGGAAGTGAGGTAGAAGAGAGTAGGGAGACCATCTACACGTCATAAATCTGCTCCAACATTCCTATCTCTCAAAGTCTTTACATTCTTATTTCTATGTCATGATAAATAAGTGATGGCATTTCAACTACCTTGGATGTAGGTCACTATTGAGTATATGTTTTAGTCAACCTACCAACTAAACTCTTAGTGCTACTTTCCATTGTGCGACCATCCTATTATACATATAGATATTCCTGTTAGGTACCCCCATATCAATACATTCAGCCCAATCCATTCTTGTCTTTTGTCATCCTTTGTCCAATTCTCTTAGAATACATTACTTTATAGACTCCCTGGCTTTTTGCTGGTATCGATTAGCAAAATCTTGCCATTATTTTGAACTACAAGCTACTTCCTCCTAGGCCCCATTTCATATGTTTTCTTCTCAAGTATTCTGAGCTCTAGAAGAGCCGACTCTTATTATGGGTCAGGAGATAACAAGGGAGGATGGTGAGTCTTGAGGAAAATAGGAAACTTTGCAGGCCAAATCCCTCTGGTGAATTATCATGGGATCATCAGGCAGGAGAAAGCTAATCTTCTCAGAAGTAAGGCTTCTTCTGCTGATGGGACAGGTTTAGAGAAACTCAGAATTTCAAGTTTCTCAGTTGAATCCAAACCCTCTCAGATAGCCTTAGAGGCTTTCCGATTTTCTTGCAATGATTTGATCGAACAACTTAAAGTCTCAGCTTGGTGTGTGTGTGAGAGTGTTGTTTGCTCATGTGCAAGCTCTCAAGAGCAGTTAAAACAATTATTCCATCTTACAGTCTTGTAATCACGATTACGAACAAACTGTGAAAGGCAGTTATGACTTGGCTTCTGGAGCTTTACTTCATAAGACCCTTTGTCACAAGTAAACATGGTTGGTTATTTAGCTAATTAGGAAGCCACCACGTGCAGCATATTACCATTAGCAAATACTTTAGTGTTGTGCTCAAGCTCTGGGGCAGGATCAAACCAATTCCCCAGAACCAACATTGGTACCCCACTCCATTTCTGGTATCAACTCTTCCTGCATCAAGTATCCATTCTTTAGTTAGTATGAAATCAGGAGAACAGAAATCACAACAGTTGTTTTAACAGAAATTTGAATACAAATCTTGGAAAACTGAAAATACAAAAAGAAAACAGTGAGGTAAAAGCGATAGTGAATGCTGGAAGCAACCACCACCATCCTCAGGGCTGGGGGAACAGAGAATTCTCTGGTTTCTTTCAGATGCAAAATAAAGCCTTTTAAACAAGTGACATGAACAAAATTCTAATCTATATTCTTTGTCTTGAAGTATTCCCCTCCTGTCTCTCTCTCTCTCTCTCTCTCTCTTAACAAAGGACTTTGAAAAGTGCTGTTTTCCCCAGGGCAGCTACTTTTGCTTAAGGTTGTTAAGAACCTAAAAGATGGAGAAGGTGCCCCCTAGTGGCAGAAAAAGGGCACCGCTTGCCCGGTGTAACCACTGAGGTGGCATGATGAGGCTAGTTCTTGGGAGTACTAGAAGCAGTTGGAAACAGGAAGCAAATCTCAGTTGAGTCAACTGATGCTGGGAAGGGCCCTATAAGGTAATAGTGACATCAGCAGCAAGCAGGGGAAAGAGAAAGGTCTTTTCCATCTTCCTGCCTTCCATCTCCTTCTAGCATATTCTTGGCTAGAACCAAATAGGAAACAAGCTAGAAGAAGAAATGCTGTTTAAAGAGCTCTGCCCCCACCTCAGAGTATGGAGGGGCAATTTTGGAAGTAAGACAACAACAACGACAACACAATGAGTTTAATTGCTGGCATGGTTTTATTTCTTGTCTCCTAGATGGAAAGTCACTGATCTGTCCTTTATCTTCGTAACCACTCAGATAATTAAGGATAAAATGACACATCTATTAGTTACCCAGCAATGTTGCTTGAATGATTGAGTAACAAGGTATTTTAAATCTGTTTATGGAGCACAGTGGATTCAGAGGCATTCAACAGAAATATCAATCCTGCTATTGCTTTTATGCTTGTGATTACGTCACTCTTCTAAGCCTTTTACCTGTATGATCTCACTGAACCCTTGGCTGACTCTATAAGGAAAATACCATTATTTTTGTTATTATAGAGAGGATGAAACTCAGGAATATAGATGTTAAAAACAAACAAAAATTTCTCTATGGTTCTAGAATAAGAGAAGCAATATAACATAGTGTTTTAAAAAAATGTGCTTCAGAGACAGAAAGACTTGAATTTGCAATGTGACTCACCATTCCCTTTTCCCTTTATCAAATGAATTTCACAATTGAACTTCAGAAATTTATTCTGGAAAATTTCTAGTGTTCTCAGGGATAATGTTGCTGCTATGGGTCAAAGTGTTCCGTCCTCAGTAGATTTAAGGGACGGTTTATCACAGAGTATTCTTGGCAAGGAATTGAAAAGTTCTCTAGTTCCAGCCAAGAAGTTAAAGTTGTATTGATTTATGACAGAAACATTCGATAACTAGATGGCAGAGACGATACCCTGGGTACCTCTATCAGCCAACAACTAAACTTTATGAAAAAGAATATTAAAAGCGCAATAAATTAGTAAATGTACGTAAAGAAAGGGCATTACGGAATATAAGTCAATTTACAAAGCATAAATATGCCAACACACATAACAACTCACAAAGGAGACAGTGGCACAGAAGACAATGCCATTTTAAATACTTTTCCTCTCTGTTCTTTTGCATGACCTTTTTTTTATGCTTCACGTATGCTTTTCTCGTACACTGTTTCATGTTTATTTATGCTTCACGTATGCTTTTCTCGTACACTGTTTCAAGAAACCTTCTAAAATTTAATTGGCATGTTAGTCAAATAGTCCAATCCTTTGACTCTCATTTCAGTATCTTTTAAATTCGAATCAATGCCCCAAAAGGGAGCATATACAAATCTCCACCCGTACTCTCTGCCTCAAAGTGCTTTCTTTTTCCAAATATTTTAAATTTTGTTTTCGGAGGCACCTCTAATTATAGACACTGCATAATGACCCTGTAGTCATGCATAGTGCTTTCTGCCTGTAAGGGTTGTATACATATTAGCTTGACTACCAGAATACAATGCAGGTTTTCACAAAGAGTAGTCAGGAAAGCAGGTGCAGAGCAGTTAAGTGGCCTGGATAAAAGTTTTATAGGGATCAACTGTCATGGGAGGATTAGAACACAAGACCTTTAGCCAACTGGATTGCCCTTCTTATAAATGAAAAGAAAAGGGGGCAAGAGAAGGAAAGGAAATTGGAGGGGAGCCTGGTTGGCTCAGTCGGTTAAGCATCAGACTCTTGATTTAGGTTCAGGTCATGATCTCACAGTTCAAGGGATCCAGCCCTGCATGGGGCTTTGTGCTGACAGCGTGGAGATTGCTTGGGATTTGCTCTCTCTCTCTCTCTCTCTCTCTCTCTCTCTGCCCCCCCCCATTCATGTGCGCTCTCTCTCTCTCTCTCTCTCAAAATAAATAAACTTAAAAAAAAAGAAAAAAAAGGAAGGAAATTGGACACTGACAACATTTTCAAAAAATCATTTACATATTCTGTACTAATAAGAACATTTTTCAAAATCTAATCCTTCAGCGCTACCTGGGTGGCTCAGTCAGTTAAGTGTCTGACTTTGGCTCAGGTCATGATCTCCTGGTTTGTGAGTTTGAACCCCGCATCAGGCCCCATGCTGACAGCTCAGAGCTTGGAGCCTGCTTCAGATTCTGTGTCTCCCTATGTCTCTGCCCCTCCCCGACTTGCACTCTGTCTCTCTCTCACAAAACTGAATAAAACATTCAAAAAATTAAAATTTATTCTTTCAACTCATAGGCATTAATGAGTAGCATGGACATTGCACTTGGAGGACTGGAAAAGAAAAAAAGCACAAAGAATTTTTTTTTTCCATTTCTGAATCATGTAGTTTGAGTAGAAGGTTATAATACAGATGCAATAAATGTTTAGTTAATAATGCAAGGTCTTAGGTGATTAACAGTAGAGGAATTCCCAAGGATTTGTAGAAAGACTGGTAAAGTATGAATTAGCAGAGATGGCAAGGAAGACCAATCAAATCAAGATTAGCAGAGGCAAAGGTTGAGAGCATTTGGGGGGACAGGGGAAAATACAGCTTATCTTGAGCTCAGAGTAACTAGCAATTATGTCATAAAGTTTGGTCAAGGCCAGATTATGAAGAATCTCAATCTGCTTGAGGACTTTAGATACTTATAAACAATTTGAAGCCAGCAATTTCTACCCGCAAGATAAATATGGCTAGAAAGTAAAATATGAAATTTAAAATGCCAAATTCTGCTCCTTAATTCAATAACAGTGCTTTAAAAATAGGAAATTATTGTTGCTATCTGATACTTGACAAATGTGGGACTGAATTATTTGATTGCTGTAATTTCTTCATTCCACCAGAGCCCTAAATTATGAATAGCAAATATGTGTTACAAGTATGGGCTACCTCGCCTCTTCCCCAACACACACACAAGCTGTTCCTCAAAAGGGGAAAAAAAATTAGCAAGGAAATCTTGCTGGTTATTATGGACATATTTCCTGAAGATCCATGATATGCCTTGGAATTATTCATCACACAGCAGAAACAGTTATTACCAATCAAAAATATTGTCCAGGGGTGCTTGGGTGGCTCAGTCGGTTAAGCGTCCGACTTCAGCTCAGGTCATGATCTCATGGTTGGTGAGTTCGAACCCCAAGTCGGGCTTTGTGCTGACAGCTCAGAGCCTGGAACCTGCTTTAAATTCTGCGTCTTCCTCTCCCTCTGCCCCTGCCCTGCTCGCACTCTCTCCCTCTCTCAAAAATAGTGGAAAAAAACATTAAAAAAATTAAAAATATAGGGGTGCCTGGGTGGCTCAGTAGGTTGAGCGTCCAACTTTGGCTCAGGTCATGATCTCACGGTCTGTGAGTTCAAGCCCCGCTTGGGGCTCTGTGCTGACAGCTCAGAGCCTGGAACCTGCTTCAGATTCTGCGTCTCCCTCTCTGTCTGCCCCTCCCTGCTCATGCTCTCTCTGTCAAAAATACATAAACAAAATTTATATATATATGTATATATATGTATATATGTATATACATATATATATAAATATATATATGTAATATATATGTAAATATATATATATGTATATATATATATATATATATATATATATATATATATATACACACACACACATAGTCCAAAACAACAAGATATACCATATACCTTTAGTCATTAGAATGACTAAAATCCAGAACACTGACAACACCAAATTCTGGCAAGGATGTGGAGAACGGGAACTCTTATTTATTGCCGGTGGGAATGCAAAATGGTATAGCCACTTTGGAGGACAGCTTGACAAAACTAAACACACTCTTACTGTATGAACAAGCCATCATGCTCATGGTATCGCCCTAAATGCATTAAAAACTTATATCTACACTCAAACCTGCATGTGGATATTTGTAGCAGCTTTATTCATAACTGCCAAAACTTGGAAGCAATTAAATATCCTTCAGTAGGTGAATGGATAAACCGGTTCATCTACACAATAGAATATTTTTCAGCAATATAAATACATGAGCTACCAAGCCCCAAAAAGGCATGAAGAAACCGCATTAAAGGCATATTATGACTCCAACAATATGACATTCTTGTAAAGGCAACACTATGCAGACAGTTGAAAGATCCAAGGTTCAGGGGGAGGGCAGAAGGGAGGAAGGGAGAGAGAAAAATCTATTTTGGTGGCACACAGGGGAATCTGGCACAGTGAAACCATTCTGCATGTAATTATAATGGTGGCTATATTCCATTATACATTTGTCAAAACCCCAAAAATATATAACATGAAGAGTCAGCCCTAAGGTAAACTCTGGACTTCAGTTAATAATGATTTATGAATCATGGTTCATTCACTATGATAAATGTACCACACTAAGGCAAAATATTAATGATATGGGAAAACTCGCAGGGTAAAGGAGATGGAGGTGAGGAGGTCTGCGGGAACTCTATGTTTGTACATCTCATTTTTGTAAACCTAAAACTGATCTAAAAATTAAGTCTAGACATTAAAAAACGTATAAGGCATAAATATTTGCAGCCCATTTGCCATGCTTTCTCCAAAATGCTATCAACAATAGCCAAATTATACAAAGAGCCCAAATGTCCCACAACTGACAAATGGATAAAGAAAATGTATTATATCCACACAAAGGAATACTACTAGGTGATCAAAAAGAATGAAATGTTGTCATTTCCAACAATGTGGATTGAACTAGAGTGTATTGTGCTAAGTGTAATAAGTGAGTCAGAGAAAGATAAATATCATATGGTTTCACTTATATGTGGAATTTAAGAAACAAAACAGATGAACATTGGGGAAAGGAAGGAAAAATAAGATAAAAACAGAGAAGGAGACAAAATAACATTTTACTTCGGTGGTATTTGCACTTCTTTACCATTATATAGAAAACATGAGTCTTTAACTTGCATTGTTATATTGACCTTGGGTAAATTTTGGCAACATAAAAAAATCATGGACAGTCAATGCATTTTTATTCATTTATCTTATTTTCGAGTTTAGCCCTTTTCTCCACCTTCAATGCAGTCCTACTTGAAAATAAAAGACCACCTCTTTTTAGAAGAAACTTAAAGACCTTTAAACATTCCTCATCCGGATTACATAAAATTGGTAGCGTTAGGATTCCCTCTCAAGTCTTATTACCCATTCACATTACCGAAAGCCAACTCGGTAAGAAATAACTGCATTAGAATATATACCGGCCTGTTCCAGGAAGACTTGGACTGATTCCCACACAACTTTGTGTATTATACTAGATGCATTCAAAATTTACTCTTTTCAAGGTATGCACATTTTCATACAGAAGATAAAGCTTACATGTTTCCTTGCAAAACACCAGTAAAGGAAGTATCTGTGCCACTCCGTCTTATTTTATTTAAGCGACTACTCTTCTCTCCTGATAAATCAAGGAACTGTTCAGTAAAGGAATGGTATTCCATGATGCACAGCTCAGAATCCTTCCCCTTCTCTCACTTCCCCAAAGAAATCTCTCTTGCGAGTGTATGTCACTTCTATCTGGGGGTGGTGTCCTTTGAGGAAAATCCGAGACCCACTAAACACATTGCTTTTGCCCGGAGACGTTAGTAAGTGTTGACTAATCCCCAAACTAGTCCTGTAAACAGGGGGCATCTTTAGCTGCTGTGGATAGAGGAGGATTGTGTTTCCATTTATTAAGAAAGTCTGCAGTGCAGTTCAATATGCGTGGCTTGCCCCCATAATCAGCTGCCTGCATCACCCTCTGTGTATATTTATGAAAACTTCATTTAGTTTTCAGAAACAAAAATGGAATTTAAAAAGTACATGTCCTACATGTGTATGGGGAGTGAACCCATCCTATTATTTTCAATTCTTCTATGTCTATTTTTGTAGGAAACAAGTAATATTCTTTTTGCTGCCTGCTGTTCTCTTCTGCTGAAAGCAAATTGCAGGTGAGCCCTGAGGCACTCATTCTCTCTCAGATATTTGCAGATGATTGTAAAGGAACTTTCTTCCCTGCAGCTCTTCCTTAGTTTTACATTTCTTAAGCTACTAGCTGCATAAGACAGAAGTCTTTAAATTTATCTAAGATTGGTCATTTCACTCTGTCAAACCATTGTTATTTTCAGAGATTAAACATTTCATAGATAAGAACATTTTGAAGAGAATAAATTGAGACAGCACAGGATAAATTCACTTTCCCATGAAAATAAAAAAAAAAATCTTATTAATCTGCAATAGTTCTGTCTGTGGAAAGTAGGAGGAAGCTGCTTCAAACAGCACTCACGTTCTAAACACAGGGAAAATACTTTAAGGAAGCAATGTAATCTCTCCCAGAGGTTTGCTGAGGATAACATAGGAAGAAAGAGCCCCCTAATGGCTGAGATACCTATATAAACAGAAGAGGTTGTAGTTTCTTGTTCCTTCTTGGTTCACTATGGCTAAAATGAGTAATCAACAAAGGTATCTGATACTGTGGAAGTAAATAGAAGGTTGAATAAAGGGCCAAATGGAGCCTTTCCCGAAACGCAAAGAAAAGTGAAAGCTGAATTCACAAAAGAAGCTGCTAGATTTCAGACTCAGTCACCTCTATACATGACTGCTAGAACACCTGTCTCCCTTGATCTTGTTTGCTGAGGAGCACTGCTCTGGAAAGCAGGAGACATTTTAATTATGTAGCCAGAAGTGCCAGATGTCATTTAAAAAAGAACTTGCTCTGTTTCCAATCATGGGACAATATCCTGTGAAGATTGGGGAATTAAAGCTCTTACAGGAGTAATTATAGAATTTGTAAGATAACAAGAAAAAAACATGAGAGAGAATCGAAGTAACATTTGGGGTAAGCTAAGAAGAATGCTGAAGTGCAAGAGGCACATAGTTCAGAAATGTATTAAGTCTTTTGAAAGGAAAAACATGCCTATTCGTAGAAAAAAAAAAAAACAAGTATGGATGCTTTACATCCACCTATGCTAAAGTATCAACAGTCTCATGAAAAATACAACACAATTAAGAATTAGTTTTCTTTATGCTATATAGCTCATTATAACCCATAGATAAGTGCTATAAGGTAACTGTACTACATAACTAGGTTAGATGCTTAAGATTATGGCAACAAAAAATTCTAGAATTTTAAATAACTTTGTGCATTAAATTTGAAAATTACAAAATGAATTAGTTAAAGCTTAATTATATCACTTTAGCCACAGTGAACCAAATATATGTCACATTTTTTCCATAAACAATAAAATAGAAGGATTAAAAATATAATTTTGGATAAATTGCAAAAAAGTAAACATAATCATTGTAATACATGCAAAGCAATAATTAAACAAGATTATAATAGATTTATGGCAAAAGCTGTGTGTGGATTTGATATAATATTACTCATATATAATATGTAATATTACATCATATATAATTATAATATATATAATCATAAATATATCAATATATAAATAAATATATAAAATTATATCTATATATACATGTATATATGTATATATGTGTGTGTGTGTGTGTGTGTGTGTCTGTGTGTGTATGGAAGTATAGTCTAAAGTACCTGCCACCTTCCTCAGTCAATAGTGTGATATTAATTTTTCAAAGACTATACTCAAAGACATGGATATAATTGTTTTTTCAAATGACTGAATTGAAAGACTAACATATTCAATATTCTTCAATACACACTCCTATTCTTTTAGACAAACTGTACTTTACAAAATTTATAACAATTATTCCCTTCTGATATTGGTGATATAAATGTAAATATCTGGATAGATATACTATTTATATTATCATGAAACATTAAAACATTCCACATTGAAAAGACGAAATAGAGTTCATGAGCATTTGTGTTCCTTAAATATGTATATTTAATATATAAGCAAGGGTTAAACACAGACACATATATAGACATTCAGAGTATGTAATATTCCTAACTTCAGCTAGGTTGATTCCCAAGAGTATTGGAATCTTATTATTTGAACCACTGAACAACATACTAAAAAGTTTTGCCGACTTGTCCCAGCTGGCAGTTTGATTTTTGATTAGTGACTCAGGGAACTTCACTCAAAAACACAATCAGAGCAGCTCGGGATAAAATATCTGTCTTCACTGACCCAAAAGCAAATAAATTTACACCAAAAATATCATAGACCATTTGAGTTCCAGTAAGGACGGAGTTCGTCACGTTCATCTTCTATCACAATGCTGCCTCTTTAGCAGTCGAACTGTAAACCTAAGGTCAATCAACTACATCAGTACTGCATTGCCCCAGCCTGTTTTTCCTATGCCATCCAGTCGCTTTCCTCATGGAAAAAAAAAATACTGTTCGCAGAAGAGATTTTAACATGTGCAAAGTTTCTGCATGTTCACAGACACTTTACCAGCATATGCCATCACTGACACTTAATATTAATTGATGGAACTCCAGCTCAGCCATGGACTCTAGAATAGCTAAACATCTCCAGAGTCGTATTTCTTTGCCCAAGCTCAGTACTTTCTTAAGACCAAATGCTAACCATCAATAACTTAGCCATAATAAGATGGCAGTCTAATGTCACATCATTTAGGACACATCATGTTTATGTTGAAGAGTGTTAAGACTGTGAATGACAGATTCAGGGAAAAAAAAAAAAAACACTAACAACTGACAATCACTGAAAACATTGTAGCTTCTATGTCTGCATGAAATTGAATAGTACACACTTAACACAGTGATGGTCCTTTTGTGATATGCTATTATTTCCCCAAAGTTGTTTCACAGCTAAGAACAGTATAT
This sequence comes from Panthera onca, assembly GCF_046562875.1. Taxonomy (NCBI): domain Eukaryota; kingdom Metazoa; phylum Chordata; class Mammalia; order Carnivora; family Felidae; genus Panthera; species Panthera onca. The sequence continues at coordinate 16,607,639 of NC_138339.1, forward strand.
GTGAACGTATTTTAAGGCTGTCACCAGAAATGCTCCTTTGAGTATGGACTTTGCTTCCTTTTTTCTTTTTTTTTTTTTTCCATACAGAATATCTGCTCTATAAACTTAACAGCTAGTGATCTTATAAATAAAATTTCTATGTACCCGGAGATAAAACAGCAAATACATACCTCTAAACATGTATCAGCACATTTCTAAATCCACATGCTTATGCATGGCATTGAGTCTAACACATCCCTGAAAACTCAGTTTTTAAAACATGCAAGGCTAGGCTATATTTTACTGCGAATGACTAAAAACGAATCCAGAGATAAAAATTTAATTTCCTTACCTGAAGCATGCAACTGTGTCTGTTCGATCCTGGAACAAAGTGGGGCTGGGAAGGGGAAGTGATTTTTGTTTTCTTTTCAAAATCCTCTTTAATGATGCCGGAGTGAGATGAACTATTCCAAGGTGAAGTCTTTTATTTCTTGCTGGGGCTCGGCGCTGACAGCCTCTTGTAAAAGAAAAGGCATCTCAGTAAGTTGTTGACTGAGAAAGCGAGAAAGCAAGCTAATCCTAATCGGCACCAGCAGTCACACAGTGATGCTATGGAACGTGCACCGCTTTCTCCCCACCTTGCCTCTCTCCCTTTCTCTCTCTCTCTCTCTCTCCTTTTCACCCTGACGCTCACTCAGCTCTGAGTCCCAGCTCCCGCTGCTGCTGCTGTATAATCAATCTAGCCTGTCTGAAGCTAATAGTCCTCTATTTAACCAGCCAATCAATAGCAAGGATTCCTCTGCTCGTCCCAAGAGTCTTTTCCAAGAGTGGTACAAACAATAAGAGTTTTGCCAGCAGTTTAGAGAAGTATTTTTCATTATTTTATCTCCCTGAGAGATAGGGTTTGAGAGGGCAGAGGCTCAAAGCAAGTTTAGTGTTACCGCAGATTTTAGCATTTTTAAAATTCACCCCTTCTTACCCTGCTCCTGGTAATTTAAAATCATACACCTGCTATTCATCATTATTTATAAATTGCTACAGAGATGCATTCTGATGAAATCTTTCTAATTCAAATATATAAGAAGAAAATCAGGAGCAAAATTGCATACAGTGACAAATGCTTTTTGCTAGAAAAAATGATGCCTTCATTAGCCTGAATAGATTGGAGCAGTTAAAGAACCCTCTATTAGGTTGATTGATATTTAAAAAGTATTCCTTTTATTCTAGAAAAATATGACCTACCATTTTGTTTCTCATAAGAGGGGTGGTGTTTGTAGATATTTTTCAACTAGAGCCTGAGTCAAACTTCAGTGTATGTTTTTCAATTTTAAAGCACAAATCTACAAAAGGATCCCTCCGAATGTATCAAATAGAGCATTTCACACCTGATTCAGCCCTTCAAGGTTAAGGAGATTTTCTTCTTAAAGGGACACATTCACCATTCCCCACCAAACTGCTCTAACTGACCACAATAAAAAAAGCACAAAACAAACCATTGAACAGCGGATGAGTTTTTCATTTCCCACATGCTCCAGGAGGGGCCGGGGAGGGAAGGAGAGGGGGGCATTTGGGGTCCACTTTGGCTTGCAAATTGGTCCCTGAACACAGAGCATAAGGAAAAACCAAAGAAAGAGGTAGGTCACTCCAGGTGGTAGGTTTCAGGTTTAATAAGCAAGGGAGCTTTAAAAAAAAAAGAAAAAGAAAAAAGGCAAGGGAATTTACAAAGGTTTGTCTTCAGCGGCCACAAGGCAAATAGACTCCGTGAATGCCTGCTAGAATCTAGCAAGTTTATATGAGGCTTTAACTGAGTGCAATTATGTCTATCATCCAGATGCTCTCAACAACACATTGCTTTCTCAAGTCTGCATCCTCAGAAACGGTTCCTGCTAAGGGAATGATGGGCAGAACATACCTTTAAAGGACAGCGGTGATAGGAGCCTCCCAGATTGCCCGGGTCAAGCTTGCAGGTTGACCTGCCGTCACATCTGGACTGTCCTCTCGATGACCTCCTCTGGCACTGAAACCAAATCCTACAAATGCAGTTGTGTTTAATTTCTAATGAGAAGACGGTTGCTTATCTCAATTTCACACTGCTTGGTCAACAAACCTTTTAGTTACTTTTTCTTTGTAATAATACATTACTGCACTCATTAAAGTAAATTGTAGAGGAATGCTTAACCGTACATCAACTCCCTGTTGGAATTAAATTCCAGGCAGTAGTCACTGCATTTCTAACCTTCAACATCATATAATACAAATAAAAACAAATAATATGTGCTAAGGTGTCTTGTAAATGAAGACGAGAGAGGCCAAACGGTATGTATGATCATGGAGTTACACTCAATTAAAGTCCAAATTATAAAGTGTTGTAACACTTATTAGAGGTGAAGTTCCTTGATTTAATTGACTCAGTTCAGCAAATATTTATTGAGCAACTCTTTGTATCAGACCTTGTACTCTCAATAATAGAAAAGTAATTAAGTAAAGCAGAGAGAGCAGTCCTCTTTGTGTTCTTGGTATTTTCAAATTAACTGTAGTAGTAGTCAATCTTCCAGGAGCTTACAAGCTGGTTGGTAGATAAGGAGTTCTCAAGTAAACAAAATACAAGGGAGAGTGATTAATGCCTTTTTTATCAGCAGTTCAGAGAGCAACAGGTACTCAAAAGCAAGATCATACCTCCTCTAGGATCAGAAAGACCTTGTAAAAAAACATAGTATTTGTGGGGTGCCTGGGTGGCTCAGTTGGTCGGGCATCTGACTATTCATTTCAGCTCAGGTCATGATCTCACAGATCTCACTGAATGGGGCTCTGCGCTGACAATGCAGAACTTGCTCGGGATTCTCTCTCCCTCTTTCTCTCTGCCCCTCCTCTACTTCCTCTCTGTCTCTAAATAAATAAACATTAACACAAAACAAACATATAAAACATGGAATTTGTAATGATTTTTATCAAAGAGAATAAAAAAAGATTTCATATGCATAGGGAAAAAAAAAAAAAAAAAAAAACCTCAACAGAGGGGAGAGGGAAACTTAAGTAAAACTACAGAGGCAAAGGAAGTGGGAGATGGAAATAGAGGGCAAAGTGGGATGGGTGGCCCAAAACACTCAGTGCCTGGGAGGCAGGACTGGAAAGAAGGGAAAAATATGGAGGATCTTGGATGCTAGGCTGAGAGTAGTTGGGTAATTGGGAGCCTTTTAAATTTTATATATATATAATTTAAAATATATATATATAAATTATATATATATAATTTAAAATATATATATAAATTATATATATAATTTAAAATTATATATATATTTAAAATATGTATATCATTATATATATATATATATATATATATATATATCACAGAAAGTGACAAAATTTGAACTGAGCTATGGGAACCTCAATCTAATAAAAGTTGTAGCTTTTACTGGACTAGAACTCTGGTGAGAGCTAACAACCACTAGAGAGACCTCAGGAAAATGAAATGAGAACCAGTGTGTTCATGGTGGGAACGAGCAAAATGAACTAATATAGAAAGATATTCCAAAATAGCGTCTCTACACGACTTGAAACATGCCAAGGAGAGGTGCAACTTAGGAAGATTTATTTTTCAACTAAGATGGGTAACTAAAAAAAGGGCAAATTATATATGGCACACTCATTTCTTCTTCATTTCTTTGTTTATTTGTGTTATAGAAATCATTCTTTCTTAATTTCTTAATACATTTCCTTCTTTGTTTCATGCAGTTTCCTACAACAATGACAGCTACATGAATGAAAAGAATTGGATTTGTCCAACATTTCTTCCTTCATATTTTTTAGAATTATGCCTGACATATATAAGTTATTCAATGAATGACAATAAAATAATTTCCCTTTTTGGAGTCATTGAGTACTCAATACTTGGTAAGCTCTGAGCTAATAATTGTGCAAACCTTATCTCATTTAACACTCTGTGGAATAGACATTATCCTATTTTACATCTAAAGAAACTGAAGTTTGAAGAGATTAATTACCTTGTCCAATAACCCACAACTAGTAAGTGTCTGTTGAATTTCAAAGCCTGTATCTCTTAACAATGTTGAGTTTTCAGGAACTCATCGATAATATAATAGAAAATAGTAATCTGGATGTTGATTTGTGGGTCATATAATTGGAACAGGTAGAGGAGGCAAAAATAAATGAAATCTAAGCTATCGGGTCAAAGGGTTGGAGATGAGGACAGGAAGCTCAGGTTCACAAGGTCAGAAACCACGGGAGCCATGTGTGAGAGTAAAGATGACCCATAGGAAGTAAAGAGAGGAGGGCTAGTGCAGAGCTGTGTGGACCAGGAGTGCTGAGCTAGGTTACACTGGCGACAATCCCAAGCGGAAGGGAAAGTGTGACTTAGCTTCTCTGAGGGTCTTCCTGAACCAGAAAGCCATGAATTTCCAGCGGCACCGATCTGTAAGATTGCACGAATTTTCTGAGCTCTTTTCAGCAGCTTGATGCCTGAGGGATTGAAGGGATTAATAGAAAGCAAAGACTTGGTTTCTTCTAAGAAATTTCTTCTGCCTAAGAAATTAGGCAGGAAAAGGAACAGAGAGAGATGGAAAGTCTGGGAGGAGGAAAGGAGGAGGGGGGAGTCTAATATCTTGCATAGTTCAAGTGGTTTTATAATTGGTGGTCAAGAGCATATTTCTGTATATAAATAAGGGAAAGAACCTATTGAAAGAGATGACTTGAGGAACCAAGTGAGAGAGAGATGCGCCATTTATCAAGGTCATGAAGGAAACGGAAAGGTGGAGCCCATAGCTTTCATGGGGGATTTAGGACTGACAAACAGGAAGGTGTTATTTCTTTGAAAGCAAGAGTAAAGAGTTACCCATTTGGCACACATTATGCTGTGAATTAACTTACTTAGTGCAAACACCTTAATGTTCCAAACAGCCTACTAGGAGATACATTTAAATACTTAAGTAGAATTTCTTTTGTGTCCATGTTGACCTAATGAAAACATATGTATCTGTAAGTACATAAAACTTACAGAATTGGGCCACTTGAGTGGTTCAGTCAGTTGAGCTTCTGACTTCAGCTCAGGTCATGATCTCTTGGCTCGTGTGTTGGAGCCCCACCTCAGGCTCTGTGCTAACAGTTCAGAGTCTGGAACCTGCTTTGGATTCAGTGTCTCCTTCTCTCTCTGCCCCTCCCCCACTCATACTCTGTCTCTCAAAAATAAATAAAATTTTTAAAAAATTTTAAAAATATAGAATTTTAACTTTTAATATGAGTAACTTCTACAATAAAATGGTATACAGAGCATTAAGAATCATGGAAATAAAAAAGTCTAATAATATTCGAAGTTGAACCTGCAGACATGATGAACAGAAGGAAAAATTATATGTCAGAAGATTTCAAACAGGAGAAGAAATACATTTTCAAAGCACAAAATAAAAAGAGAGAATATTGGAGCTTAATTCAGGTTCACAAGCTTTTAAAGATAAAAAATGAGGTGTTGCAGCGGGAATAGCTAGATGGTTACAAAGGTAGGAAATAACAATTAGGAATCATTTGGCATTCCATGTTAAAAGGAGATCAGAAGGAGAGAAAACAATGAAGGCAGGATCATGTTTTTACTGTTGATATTACAACTTTTCCCTATAATTTTGTTTAAATATTGAAGAAATAAGGTTGCCTGTGTGGCTCAGTTTGTTGAGCATCTGACTCTTAATTTCAGCACAGGTCATGATCTTATGGTTTGTGAGATCGAGTCCCAGGTAAGGATCTGCACTGACAGCACAGAGTCTGCTTGGGATTCTCTCCCTTTCTCTCTCTGTCCCTCTCCCACTGGTACATTCTCTCTCTCTCTCTCTCTCTCTCTCTCTGTCTCTGTCTCTCAAAATAAATAATGGTTTAAAAAAATTGAAGAAATGAAATCATGAAAGTGATATACTTTAGAATCTTTTTTTTTCAATGTTTATTTTTTTAGGGAGAGGGAGAGCGTGAGCAGGGGAGGGGCAGAGAGAGAGGCAGACAGAGGATCTGAAGCGGGCTTTGCGCTGACAGCAGAGAGCCTGATGCAAGGCTTGAACCCACAAACCATGAGATCATGACCTGACCCAAAGCAGAGGTTTGACTGGGCCCCCCCAAGCACCCTGGAAAGAATCTTTTAGAATGAAATACTTTAAGAAATAATAAAAAATATTAATACTACTAATAATATTTTAGAAAGAATATTCAGGGGCAAAAGTGATAAGGGGAGAATTTACAAATGCATTAGCTGGGGGGATGGAGATGAACGAAAATGTTTAAGCAGTTTTAAGGGGATAAAACATGCAGGACTTCAATTATTGAATGTGGGGTGTGTGTGAAGACAATGATTAATTATGGTTCATTATAATGCTTAATGGTGATGTGAGCAGAAGGTACATCTTGGTTTTGGAAATCATTTTGCCGATACTTATCATGGACATAGGGGTAGAGACTCCAGTGTTTACTATTTGAACTTTTGTTACCTAGGACAATTATCTGTACAAAAGATGGAGATATAGATAAACATTTGCCACAGCCAAGAGAATCCAGAAAAAGACATGCTGAATACAAAGATAAAAGGACCAAAAGCAGAAACATGGAGAACTCCGACATTTGAAAAGTGATCCTTATGGAAAAGTCATTGAAGGACACTGAGAATTGACAGGAGAAATCCTGAAAATAAAAGTGTAAAGAAGCCAGCGTGAAAAAGTATGAGCAAAGTAGTTCTATGTTGTATATTGGGATCCCTTAGGATCAATTACAATAATGAAGATGACCAGTGAATGAAATGAAAGGATCAACTGTGTCCGTCTTCCTTTTCAACTGTTGATTATTTTCTCCTGTATGTTTCCCATTATTTGAATAATTTTATGTTGAGGAACTCTACATGCAAAACTGAATGCTAGACACAATGGGGAATCCAAAGATGAAATGAACCATGTTCTAGGGTTCAAAGAGCAAATATTAAAACATGAAAATAAGGGAAATGCTTCTCATATAAGAGACAAACAGGATTCTATATAAATATATAAGCCCTTTAAAACAGTCAGTATATTGAAAATATTCAGTCTGTATTACTTATTGAATCCAATTATTTTTTAATAATTAGAAATTATACTAAGTGTAGAGAAATGTGAATTTAATTCTTGAATTTGTATTTTTGATAATTCATAATAATAGGTTTAATCTTTGGAATATTGACAAGCTGTTTGTTTATTAAATAATATGCACTTGTACATTTAAAGAGCACTTTTTTGCAGGTATTTATAATGTGTTAACACACAAATCATCAAAACATTAAATACAACTGTTTTATTTTTGAAAATGCTTCTCTTACTTTTGAAATATGATTTGTGTATATCAAACATTAATCTATGAAGAAAGATTTTCTTTATTAATATGTTATTAAGAAATGTCTAGGGCCGCCTGGGTGGATCAGTCAGTTAAGCACCCGACTTCGTCTCAGGTCATGATCTCACAGTCCGTGATTTCGAGCCCCACATCGGGCTCTGTGCTGGCAGCTCAGAGCCTGGAGCCTGCTTCAGATTCTGGGTCTCCTTCTCTCTCTGACCCTCCCCCGTTCATGTTCTGTCTCTCTCTGTCTCAAAAATAAACGTTAAGAAAGAAAGAAAGAAAGAAGAAAGAAAGAAAGAAAGAAAGAAAGAAAGAAAGAAAGAAATGTCTATACAACGGAGGAGCAAGTTAAAAAGTGAATATATTCTGGGGCACCTTGGTGGATCAGTCTTTTAAAAAGCATCTGACTTCAGCTCAGGTCATGATCTCGCGGTCTGTGAGTTCCAGCCCCGCCTCGGGCTCTATGCTGGCAGCTCAGAGCCTGGAGCCTGTTTCTGATTTTGTGTCTCCCTCTCTCTCTGCCCCTCCCCTGCACATATTCTGTCTTGCTCTCTCTCTCTCAAAAATAAATAAACATAAAAAAAAGTAAATATTTTCCTTTGGTGATGACAATCATTCTCACTGTCATATTAATATTTTCATTTTACTAAACTCTAGTGGTACATAGCATCTCTACCTTTTGTGTTGTATTATTGTTATCTATCCCTTTAAGGTTACTTGTTCTCATATGTATTTTAGCTCTCTAAAGACTAACAATTTTGAATGGGAACTATATTTCATATTTTTTATCATTTATAATAAGCATCTGTATGACTAGCACATAGAAAAGACTCAATAAGAGGTTTTTAACTTACCGAATTTATTAAATTATTTCGATCATGAGGAATTATGTCTGTATTGGGGCTGATTCCATTATTTTAAGATACAGATGCAGTTATTTTTAAGAAGAGAACTGTCTAGTTTTGAAACAGATCTTTTTGCTTTTAAGTTTATTTTTGAGAGAGAAAGAGAATGAGAGCAGGAGCAGGGAGGGTCAGAGGGAGAGGAAGACAGAAGATAGGAAGCAGGCTCTTCTGAGAGCTGACAGCTGGATTCAGGGCTCGGACTCACCAACGGTGATACCATGATCAGAGCGGAAAACAAGAGTTGGACGCTTAACAAACTGAGCCATCCAGGTGCCCCAGAAACACGTCCTCTTTTAAAGTTGAGGTTCTCTGAGTTTATCTTGAATGAGCGATGGTTATCCACGGAGATAGGTAAATGGTGATAAGTAAGAACTGAGTGGAGACTTGAAGGTGTGGTTGGGTGAGAAGTAGGGGAGGAATAGAGGGTTGGGTAGAGCGACATGGCATCAGAGACCAGTTGGGAAGAGGAGCTAGGTTAAAGGAACTGATGATAATACCAGAAGAATCTTTTAAATACAAACATGTGTGGTATACACAGCGACTGGGACTGATTCAATTCTGAGTCAGTTCAGGGAAAAGGAGCTCTCAGGTTTTGGGTTGAAATGAAGATGAGATAGATGATTAATGGAAACAGGGTATCAAAACAAGGGTTTTCCAAGAGAATTAAACCCTTAGAAATTCACAAAATGTTGGAGAGCCATTGAATTTTTCTGAGTTGCAGAACAGAAGAGTTAAACAAAACTTCTTTAAAACTCAAAGTATAGATGACCACAGTTGATATATGTGACTGTAAAAGTCGCACGTCCCAATCTCATCAAACTCCTTTTCCAGGTCATTGGTATTATAGGTCTTCCTGTACCAAAGCACAAATCTGCAGATTTTAGGTTTACCTTCAGATAACTTGTTGCTGTGTCTTTTTATCTGCCACTCAAAATGTCTTCATGAGACTTGAAAGTGGAAACGAGCCAAGTGAGACGGTGTACCTAATACAGCAGACCGTCTCAGCTAGCGAGCATGGTAGTGAATGTGTCTGTTCGGGGGGCAGGGGGAATAGCAGAAGCAGAATTCTTGTTTCTACCCCCTATCGTTTTAGATACCAAGCAAAGTAAAGCGGTATTTCTATTAGAAGAGTGTTTGCGTGTGGTTGTTGACAAAATTATCTCACTTTCCTCTCCTGAATGTATAGTTTCTGAATATGTAGAATCCCAGCCTGGTTCTCACCTCTCCTGGTGAGTCTGTGACAAAAATATTATCCTTACTAAATCTCTTACTGCTAGAATAGTTGAACTGGTTTTATTACCTGCAACCTTGAATCCTATAGTAATAAACATCAAGGGAAATATGCCATAATAAACCACATTATAACCAGCAAGTGGTCTATTTTGAGATAGGAAATAAGTCTGGTGTCTTGAATACCAACAATATTGGGGTAAGATTAAAATGTCATTTACAAAACATCCCCCCTACTTCCCAAGGTACTAACCCTACTACACAGGGTCAAAGTCAAAGGCCATCTGATATAACTGAAGAAGAAAGACACCCAAAGCCTCTGCAAGAGCTATACAATTTTTAGCAAAGTTTAAGAGAACTTCACCATATAAAAATTAAAGGGGAAAATAGTGTATTTCCCAATCCCAGGATTCTTCTTATACAAGAAGTGGTTAGGACAGTGAATTAGGCTATTATAAAAGGCTTTTTAAAAATGTCAGCATAAGGGACACAACAATTTTTCCAAACCATTTCTGAGCTCTAGGAATAGAATGAGGAGAGCTGGTCATCTAATTTCTTTTTGCAAGAAGTATATAAACTCTTGACTCTCCTAGGTTCAAATGGAGAGCTGAAATGAAACAGGAAATCCAACAGGGAATCTGCAGAGCAGAAGAAGAGGAGACCCGTGTTCCTTCCATGCAGTGGCCTGAACTCTGCCTAAAGTTTCTCTCTAGCTAGAGTTGAGGGATCAGGTGGATGTGAACTGGTACTACGAGTAAAGGTACATATGACCGGGGGTGCTCTGGTGCTAAGATGCATGGTGCTGTTAGCACTAGCTTTAAACACAGCCAAAGCACCGGTTCTTGGTCTGCAGATGTTTTGCAGTGAGTTTTGTGTATTGCTTATCTTCAATTGTATCATTTCTTTTTCTGTGGTCTGAGTTTTCATTGAATTACTTAAATACATACTGCTCCTCCTCATCTGGCTTTCAATCTCTGGAAAAAAGAAACATCGTGATGTCGAAGCAGATTGATTTGTAGCATTGTACACAGGTATTTGAAACATCACGGGCTTTAGTGAGACTGCTAAATATCTATGGGAATGGTTATTGACTTTGTGTCATCATACGAAAAAAGAGAGTATCATCTTGTGATCTTATAGAAAAGTGGATAATCTTTCCCCCTAAGAACATATTTACTCAGATGTTTTAATTTCGTTTTCTTTCTGGAACAGATTGCAGTAATTCTGCAGTGAGAAGATTTTGCTACCATAGGAAGCATCCTGCTTTGACATAAATAATGGTGCTGCCTAATCTATCTAATGGATAGTTATGAAGTTTGATAGAAGTTAGAGCTGATGGTACCATTGCTATCGTATTCATTTTATTAAGAATCCCTTCAAATACACTTTGAAAATTCACCCTATATTCTACTTTTTTCCTTGAATTACACACATGGAGAGAAAAAAAATCACAAGCTTTCAAGACATAAAAAGGGAAAAGTGAAACTAGAAGTTTAAAGTGGTGGCTGAGAATTGCAAGTTAAAAAAAAAAGTAAGAAAAAAAAATCAATATTATCACAGGAATAAAAGGTATCAGTGATATGAGCAATGCTGTCTATCAAACTAGAAAGAAAACAGGAAGTCCAATGTGGATTTAGGGAAGAAATATTTAGGGTTTCTAGGGAAAGGATCCAAGGAGAAAAATGTACAGAGAGGATACTGAGGCAAGTCTCTTGTAGCTTCATACCTAGAAGACAGATCAAGGGTAAGACATAAAATGTGGGTTTCCTGTGAGTTGCTATACATGCAGACACACACACACACACACACACACACACACACACGTGTGTGTGTGTGTGTGTATGGAAATACACATATGCAGAAATATAATGAATTATGATTTTAAGTAGGTGCTTTATTTGAAAAGAAAAAAAACAGAAATACAATTAAAAGGAGAAATATTTTGTCAATAGTTTTAAAGCTATAGGCATTGGTAACAAAATATATGAATGGTACAAAGAGAGAATGGGGGATACATACATCTGCCTGTAACCAACACTTAAACATGAAGAGATTTTAGAGGTGGGGGGGGGGACGTGAGTAGTTTGTAAATTAATTCTAAAAGAAGACAAAAATTTCTGCCACTTTGTACTTAAAGTTTGTGGGCTAAGATTATCCATCATGATGAATGCTTGTCCTACCAGAAACTCTCTGGAGAAGTTCAACAAATGTAACAATTTTAACATAAAGGAAATATAAAAGAAATAAGAAACCTAATAAATAAATGAAATTGGGGTTACTAGGAGGTTTATGGTTCACAGAGGCTTTTTCTGCACACAAGTTAGAATTGCTTAGGTTTGGGTCATTTTTTTAACTAAGAAGAATTATAGAAATTGGAAGATATATAAAATTGCTCACTAGAAATTTGAGCCATAATTGTCAAACCATTTTGTTTGCATAACTGTTGGATTGGAAAAATGGAGTGAGGAGTTACAGCTAAAGAATAAAATTACAATTTTAATTAGGATTTTTTTTCACACTAGTCTCCACTTTTCAATTATTTTACTTTCTAAGGATCTGAAACACTTTAAAACAGTCAATACATGCAGATCTTTATACTTGAATTTGGAGTATGGTAAGATTTTTACACACAATTTAGTTAAGACATTTTTATATGTTAGGTAAATAACATATAAATCTTAAATATTTACTGAAAATAAACATTATTTTATAGTACACAAAAAGAAATCAAGGATTGTTTCAAGAAAAGAGTTTACATAACACATGTCTTTAAATCTGTTGTCAGAAATCTAGACTTTGGTGAGTAGGAGGTAGGAGGAGAGACCAGTGCACTATTGTGAGAATTTAACTTTTTTTTTTTTTTTTTTTCAGTATGAAGACATTCTCAGCGTGCTTGGGTGTCTCAGTTGGTTAAGCTTCTTACTCTTGGTTTCAGCTCAGGTCACGATCTCATAGTTCATGAGTTTGAGCCCCTAAGTTGGGCTCTGGGCTGACAGCACAGAGCATGCTTGAGATCCTCTCTCCCCTTCTCTCTCTGCCTCTCCCCTGTTCTCTCATTCTCTCTCAAAATAAATAAAATAAACAAAACTATATATATGTACATACATATGTATATATATGTGTATATATATATACACAACAGAAGACTTGTGTGTATATATATATATATATATATATATACACACAACAGAAGACTTTCTCTTACTACTGTCCTACTTCAGGTGAAATCGCATCACTACCCAGAATGCCTTTCTATAATTGCCCACCTAAGACCCCAAGTGAGTTTCTGATTCCATCTATCAGCAGACACTGAACATTTGTGAGGTTATCTTCAATTTTACATACAATTATTTTTAAGAGAGGCTGAGGAAATGACTGTGAACTAATTCTATGTTTTTTCTAAAAATTAGAAATTATCTTGTGTTAACTTGGGAGTCCTTGTTCTCTACTTTTTAAATGGAATGTGTTACAAAAAAACAGCAGACGTCAATTAGTTCCTCTTCTCCCACAACCTCTGTTAAGAACTGTTGCTGAGGGGCACCTGGGTGACTCAGGAGGTTAAGGGCCAGACTCCTGATTTTGGCTCAGGTCATGATTTCACAGTTTGTGAGTTCGAGCCCTGTGTTAGGCTCTGCTCTAACAGCTTGGAGCTTGCTTGGGAGACTCTCTCTCTCTCTCCCCACCCCCCCACTCATGCTTTTTCTCCCTCTCTATCTAAAAAAATAAATAAACTGAAAGAAAGAAAGAAGAAAGAAGAAAGAAATAAAGAAGAAAGAAAGAAGGAAAGAAAGGAAGAAAGGAGGAAAGGAGTGTAGAGATGAGCCTACGTTCTCAAAAGCAATGGGAAGCATCTATATGAGTAAGGATTCTCAGAGAAATGAAACAAAATATGTATCTAGGTCTATATACCTATATCTATGTATGCATGTATCTTTCTCTCCCCCTCTCTCCCTATCAATTTATATACTGGAATTGGGAATTGGCTCAATGACTGTGGAGGCTGGCAAGTCCAAAATCTACAGGGGAGACCAGGAGACTGAAAAGTCAGTAAGGATTGCTACTACAGTTTTTTTAGAAAGTTTTCCTCACCAGGAAATCTGTTTTTGCTATTAAGTCTTTCAACTGATTGGATGAGCCCCTGTCCCTGAATTATTGAGTATAATTCCTTTACCTAAACTCAACTGATGGGAGTAGTTAACCACATCTATGAAATATCTTTGCAGCAACACTTAGTGTGTGATTAAATAACTGAGTGCTGTAGCCTACCCAAGTCAACACATAAACTAATCATCACGACATATAAGCAGCCTCATGTTTAAAGATCCCACCAGCTCAGACTTAATAAATACATCCTCCAAAATGTAACGGCACAGGGGTGTCTGGGTGGCTCAGTTGGATAAGCATCTCTTTTTTTTTTTAATGTTTACTTATTTTTTGACAGAGAGAGAGAGAGAGACAGAGCATGAGAGGGGAGGGGCAGAGAGAGGGAGACACAGAATCCGAAGCAGGCTCCAGGCTCTGAGCCATCAGCACAGAGCCCAAAGTGGGGCTTGAACTCACGGACCGTAAGATCATGACCTGAGCTGAATTCGGACACTCAACCAACTGAGCCACCCAGGCTGCCCCATGACTCTTAACTTCAGCTGAGGTCATGATCCCGAGATTTGTGGGTTCAAGCCCCTCATTGAGCTCTGTCTCGGCAGGCAGTCAGGAGCCTGCTTGGGATTCTGTCTCCCTCTCCCTGTCCCTCCCCTACTTTCTCTGTATCTTTTTCTCAAATGAAATAAACTTAAAAAAGTATTTATAATATTAAAAAAATATTTATAATGTAATGGCACAATTACAAATGTAATGTGTCCTAATTATTACACGTATCTATGCTGTAGGAGAAATTCTGTTGATGCAGGAAAATATGTTAAATTTATAAATTCCCATCCAAGTTCAAGGTGCCAGAAGTTCTGTGCTCCTTCTTAAGTTGTTGGGAAGAATCAGTTCCAGGTCCACTAGCTGCTGGTCATCCCTTGGCTTCTGGCAGCATAACTTGAATCTTTACATAGAATTCTCCCTGTTTGTGTGCCTGTGTCCACATGTCCTTTTTCTAAATGACATTGCATAGAATGGATTATTATGCCACCTTAATCCTTTACAACCTCATCTTAACTAATTACGTCTGCAACGATCCTATTTACAAATAAAGTCACCTCCTGAGCTATTTGGGGGATTCAGACTTCAACATATAAATTGGGGGAGATCATTGAACCCATAACACAAAATCTTGGATCAATTTGTAAAAATAATCTTCTATTTCTTTATGACCACTGGGCTGTACATCTATTTACTCCAAGAAAAGCTATCTTCATCTTTCACCTGTCCTCTGCCCAGGACACTGATGTAGGTTTCCGTGTTCTCTGGTATCCAGTAGGTTTTGGTAAATGGGAGACCCTGGAAGAGAATTGGAAAGCTGTGGAACGGGAGGGAAGGATGGAAATTGAAGGTAAGGTATTAATTCCCTGGATCCCTTTTTGAGTTGTTACTTTGAGCTTGTTGACCATCAACCAAATACTGCTGCTCCTTCTCCATGAGATCTGGTCATGACTCTCTCTGGTTCCCCTTAACTGACCCCTCGTCATCTTCTTCAGCCAAGACCAGTAACACCTTTTACGTCATGTACCTGCCCTATTTCTTTTTGTCCCTCTACATAACGCCTATACCTTTGCAATTATTCCCTTCTAAAACAATTTTCTTTTTTTTTAATATGAAATTTATTGTCCATACAACACCCAGTGCTCATCCCAAAAGGTGCCCTCCTCAATACCCATCACCCACCCTCCCCTCCCTCCAACCCCCCATCAACCCTGTTTGTTCTCAGTTTTTAAGTATCTTATGCTTTGGCTCTCTCCCTCTCTAACTTCTTTTTTTTTTTTTTCTTCCCTTCCCCCATGGACTTCTGTTAAGTTTCTTAGAATCCACATAAGAGTGAAAACATATGGTATCTGTCTTTCTCTGTATGACTTATTTCACTTAGCATCACACTCTCCAGTTCCATCCACGTTGCCACAAAAGGCCTTATTTCATTCTTTCTCATTGCCATGTAGTATTCCATTGTCTAAAACAATTTTCATATACAACCATGCTTTCAGTTTATAGTTGGTAACATGGTGTATGCAAACATTTCCATTCATAATGGATAAATAAATTAAAGTGATAACAAGACAATGTGCTGTCTAGTTTGTGAATACTCCATCAATGAAAATTCATATTCATTATCTTTCTGAGCAATTCTTCACTTGACATTTTTGAAGCTATGTTGGTTGGTGTCCTCTTGATGGTCCAAATTTCTGTCCTTTTGATGACCTTGTCCTCTTATCATTATGAAATAGCTTCCTTGTCCTGTACTTTGTCGGATATAAATTATAACACTCCAACTCTCTTTTGACTGGTATTTGCTTGATACATCTAGTTTTATCTTTTAACTTATGTCATCAATATTTAAAATGAGTTTCTTGTAGGAAGCCTATAGTTGTATCATTCTTTTTTATCCAATCTGGCAATGTCTGCTTTTAAATTTATTATAATTATCAATGTGGTTGAATTTAAATCTGTTGCCTTCCATTTGTTTCCTATTTGTGCCAACTGTAATTTTGTCATTCTTCATCTTTTCTGTATTCTTTTGATTAATGTAACTTTTTTAGAATTTTTTTCTGAATTTTTGGCATATTAGTTATGTCTTTTGGTCTGTATTTTTAAAAGATATCCAAATGAGAGAATAGTATTCGTTCAAGGGTAGACCAACTGCATGATGAAGAGTCCATTCTTTATGGAAAGAAGTCTTTACATTAAATAGTTTATATCAATATTGAAAAATATATAGAAAATTAAATTTGACTGCTATATCTCACAGTATAGAATGATTAAGTTTTGATGGAATAGAAATATAAAAATAAAATATAATAGTAATGTTTCTACATTAAAATATATGGAAGTATCTTCATGACTTTAGGATAGGCACATAATTCTAAAATTTTGCAACAATAAGAACAAACCATTAAAATGAAATATATATGTATATTTATGTAAACTATATATATATAAACTATATAACTATAACTATAACTATAACTATAACTATAACTATATATATATATATATATATATATATATATATATATACTAGACTTTATTCTAATTAGGAACCCTTATATACACCAAGTGATAATGTTAAGAAAAGGAAAGCTTCATGCCTGAAAACAATAATTCAAAGTAAATTAAAATCCAGTAAGATGCTAATACACTTCACCAGAATGGCTGCAGTTAAAAATCTGACAATATCCATAGTATTAAACTTAGTGTTAAACAAACATAATTTTTTACATTGCTTGGAAATATAAATTGGCACAGGCCTTTTGGAAAACAGTTTGGCAGTATCTTCTAAAGTTAAATATTTATGCTCTAGGAAACAGAAATATTTATTTTATTCAAATAAGATAGATGGGTGTTGATGTCTACCAAAAGACATACAAAAACATTCATAGCAGCAATATGTTTAAGAGCCAAACTGGAAATATTTCAAAGTGTCCATCAGTGAGTAAATATATAGTGATAAATCCATGCAGTGGAATATAATACATCAATAATTAAAAAGAAACACAAGTACTCGTAACAATATAAATAAATCACATTACGTTGAACAGATAAGCTATATACAAAAGGTTACAGGAATGACTGATCTACGGTGCTAAGAATCAAAACAGTGGTTATATTTGGAGTGGTATGAACTCCAGAGAATCATGAAGGAGACTTCCAGGTACTTGAAATGATTTATATATTCTTCTGAAGGAAGAATATATAGGGCTATATACAGGAAAAACTCCATCAAGCTACAGACTTGAGTTGTGTCCCCGATACTTTTGTTACTTCTACCTTTAATTAAAAATTAAAAAAAAAAAAAAACAAGAAACAGCAATAAACACCATTTGATTTTGTAGAGATTTTCTTAGAATTATAATTGCCTAATAAATTGAGGACTAATTGTTCTCCGATTTGTTCAGTGTTTTACCAAGTATTATTTACCATAGTAGTACCATAATATTTGAGCCTTTAGTACAATATACAGTAAAACGTTGGTTTTCAAGCAGAATTCACTCCAGAAATATGCTTGTAACTCAAAGGATTTGTATATCAAAGCGAATTACAAGAGCCATTGCCTCACTTGTGATCATGTGATGTTCTGCATCACTTATTACTCTTATTGTAAGATATCATTCGTTTATCAAGTTCAAATTTATTAGAAATGTTTGCTTGTCTTGTGGAACACTCACAGAACAAGTTACCTACAATCCAAGGTTTTATTGCTACTTGGATCAGGGTTTGGCTATCACAATCCTGTTGATTTGTCACTAGGAACATAAATATCATTACTTTATTATATATTATACTATATGCCTGTTGTAGTCTACTGTGAGAAATGGAATGTACTTATATGTTCTATTGTTAATGACTTCGCTTTTTTCTTTTTTATATTGTAATTTGTGTATTATCCTGAATTTTTAAAGTTGTGCGTATATAAATTATATTATCCATAATGTTATAGTAAGATAATTAGGGAAGTCTTCTCAAAATTTTACACACACAAAAAAAAAGTTAGTGTAGGCTGGAATAAGATTGAGAGCTTACCGAGTCGTTCTTGGGCATTGCCATGATTATAATAATAATTACAATGAACATGAATGAAAGTCCAGTGGGAATGTAATGATAGATATATAGATAGATGATAGATAGATAGATAGATAAAATTGATCAAGCATAGATAATTCAAATAATCATAGATTTTGATGAGTTACCTGGAATAAATAGGATCAACCAGTCAGTAACTGAGAGAGTCCATTTTAGACAAGATGGTGAGAGAAAGCTTCTCTAAAGATGTGACATTTGAGATGAAATACAGTGTTTGAGAATGGGCATGCCATAGAAGGAGCTCGGAGAAGAATGAATTCAGGGGTCGATGGCAGGGATGGATTTGGTATTTTCCAGGTAGTGTGACAAGCCCATGTGGTGGCCAGCTGTCAAGGTTCCTGGGGTACAGCCAGGACTGCGGCAGCTGCAGAAGCACGTCACCTTCTCAGGGAATCTATGATGTCTGACTGACTTCTGGCTTCCCAATCACTAGCTCTCCCAATTATCTGCCCACATTCCTTGCTGCCTCGTTTCACTTTAACACCAGTTGACCCTAATCATCAGTTCTCCTAGAAGGTCATCTTTTCTCCCACGGGGACTGGCTTCCAGCTCCGGTGTCTTTATTGATCCCTTCTGCCATTTCCAAAAGTAGAATTCTGGGAAGGAATTTTCTCTACCTGGCTATAAGTAAACATGCTAGGAAAATCACTGTTTTGAAAAAAAAAAAAAATTAGCTGCTGCACAATACAGCCAAGAATGAATTTCATATCATCACACATGGCATAAATTAAAGAACAGGCCTTACTGTGGAAATACACTCAAGTCCAGGGTCAACAAAAGAAGGGAAATCATGGTTTTCCCATCTTTCTTTCATCTACAGGGTAGCTCATGGAGGCCACGGAACTTTGTTCTGGGAAGGAACCCCTCCCACTTTTCACTATCCTTACCTTCCCACAAGAGGCATCTTTTAATGAAGGAAGCAATAGACTACTTATGGTCCGATAAACTACTTGGGCACTGTTTATATGAACTGCTTATGAATCCCTTTTGTCCATCACTTAGAGGTTTAAGGGCAACTGAATCTTAGGGACTCCCTGCGTGTCAGGGGAAAATATCCACTGATACCTGGAAACCGTAGAGTGAACTCAGATAACCTTCTTTTGGAGCACAAAGTGAACTAAGAGAAAGACACACTGTGGTTTACCCCTAAACTTATTAACATCTCATAACCTTTGACAAAAAGATTTTCATAACATCCATCATGATTCATTGCTAAAAGTAAGAAAGATAAATTGTTAACATTTGTTAAACGATAGGAGTAGATGTTTGTGATATTATTCTAAGAATGCATATTTCAGTATGTTTACGATATTTCTGTACAATAAAAAACAGCTGAATGATGTAAGTTCAAGAACTTCTGAATAGCATCATATTCAAATATATTGTAAGCACACATAGACCAGTTTCATTCATTTTTAATGTCTTCCTCAGATGAATTAAATACATCAGAATATGCTTGAGAAAATGTATGCCATAATTTTCAACTATTTAATTTTTTATAAACATTTATATCCAAGCAACCCATAATGTCCATTTCAGGGTTTTTCTGCTTCACCTCATTATATGATAAAATTCCTGCCATATGATAGAAACAACACAAACAAAACAAAACAAAACAAAATCCCGGGGGAAATTCCAGAAATTTAGAGGAATGGTTGGGATAGAGATAATTAAGCGTAAGTACAGACTCATTGTCTAATATAAATGTTATTTGGCAACTATAAGGAACAAATGTATTATAAAAATATGTGTTGGGGAATTTGAAAGATCAGCTTTTAGTGGGAATATATGATTTTTGAAAACATATTCCCATATGTTGATTTTAGCAGGTAAAAATTATATCCATTGATCTAAGTCAATGTGTCCTTTTTCATTTAAGGAGAGGAAGTATATGCCAGACAATGTTATAAGAATGCTGAAGTTTTAACCACAAGCTGCTTTAATTGTTACACAGTAAATATTTTTTTTATTTTCTTTTATTTTGAGAGAGACAGAGACAGCGTGAGCAGAGGAAGGGCGAATAGAGAGGGAGAGAGAGAGAATCCCAGGCAGGATCTGTGGGACCAGTGCAAAGCCAGACACAGGGCTCAAATTCACAAAAGTGACATCAGGATCCAAGCTGAACACAAGAGTCAAATGCTTCACTGACTGAGCCACCTAGGCACCCCGCACAGTAAATATTCTTGAAATTCATTATAAATTATCCTATAAAATTGGGCGGATAATTTGCTTATATGTAGTAAGCTCATTTATGTAAGTATTGAACCAGCAAACCTTTCTTGAGTACCTACTATGTGCTGAGCAACAATCTAAGGGCTGGGAATAAAAGAGTGACAAACAAGACCCTGTCCTCATGAATCTTACAATCTATTAGGAAGACATATACAATGCAATATAATAAATGAATAAAATATAGTATATTATATGATAATAACTGCTAATGAGTTAAAATAAATATGAAAAGTGAAATCAAGGGCACTGGGTTTCGGAAGGTTCAATTTAAAAGAATATGACCAGGCAGAATCTTGTCAAAGAGTGGCTTGGTATCTAAAGGGAGGACATTATGTTTCCTTCCTCATAATCTCATCCAGATAAGCACATATTGGGTGTCAATTTTCAATACCACCCAAAAATATCTAGATAGATAAGTAAATAGATAGATAGATAAATGAGAGAGAGAGAGAGAGAGAGAGAGAGAGAGAGAGATGACAGAGAGAGAAAGATAACCCGATTTTATATAAATAAAAGCAGAAATATACTTGTTCTAGAAAAGAAAAAAGGGCATCAAGAACAAAGGCAGAAGTAAAAACATTAATATAAAAATAAGTGAGGGAAAGGATATAGGTAGAAATATCATCATTCATAAAACAACAGTCCCAGATGAAAAAAATATATAATATAATAATAACTGGGCATTTCATAGAATGTAAGAAATGTCATCAACTAAAATGAATGATAGATAGTTCAATAGTATCTGAGAGAGAAAGACTAGACAAATCTAGGCATATTACTGAGATTCAGGAACATCAGTGACAAAATAAATTTAAAAAGTATCCAAGGAGAAAAGCTGATCATCCACAATAGAGCTAGTTGTATATCCAAAATTATAGCAGTATGGCTGGATGCAGGAAGTCGTATAATATGTTAAAATTACTGAACAACAGAATTTCATAAATAATTATTTTTAACCACAAAGGTGAACTAAAAATACATACATGCAGGCCATCAGAAAATTCTCTACCAAAATCTACTTTGAGTAGAATTAGGATTCTAGTGCTGAAATAATATGTTATTGTGTTATGGAATATCCACTGTTCCACTGTGGAGACGATATGATTTTTTTCTTTATGGGAATCATGAAATGTGTTAATGGTTTTCTAATATTAAACCACCTTTGCAGTTTTATAATTAGTGTCTACTGATATTTGGAGAAGTCTAGAAAAAAATTCATATGATGGAATCACAGAGAAATTGATACAATAAAATAAAGAGGGGTGATAGGAACTAAGGATTGTATATTTTGAAATCAATACATGAAATAGTAATATTAATAATAATAATACAACTTTCAAACAAGCAGTAAAAATATGCAAAGTTGCAAAGGAGACCTTGATGCAGTTCAAGGAAAGAATAAGCTACAGCCCTTATTCAGCCATGTTCACATAATGACATTAGAAGTTGATACAAAGTAGAACAAACACACACATACATGTCTAAGTTCACAACCCTTTCATTTTCAGGGGAAACATAAGCCAAAATATTTATATTATTTAGTTAAATAACGCTTAAGGAATTAAAAAAAAGTAGGGCCATAACTAAATATGGAATTGTGAGACCAGTTATGCCATTAGATGGTAATAAATCAGGACAATTAAAATCAAATGAAAAATTTCAGTTAAACTCTAAACATGTAGTTATAGCTATTTTCTCCTGTTTTTTTTTAAGGTATATAAAAATAAAATTACATCAAGGTCAAGGTGCATGGGAGGAGATACAACAGAGCACAATAGATGGCAACAATATTCCAGAAACTGGGGGGAAGATAAAGAAGTTGAAATGATTTAGTAGAGCAGAGAAAGTTCATAATGTGTGTGTGTGTGTGTGTGTGTGTGTGTGTGTGTATGCGTGTGTGTAAAACTCATCAGCTCTTGCTGGCTTTGAACATGGAGGAAGCGGACCATGAGCCAATGAATGTGGGGGCCTCAGGAAGCTGGACAAGACAAGGAAATAGATTCTACTCTAGAGCTCCTCTAAGGAATGACATCCTGATGGACATCTTGATGTTTTAACAGTAATATCCATCCTTCTAACCTACAGAAACTTCAAATTATAAATTGGTAGTATTTTTTTAAGTCACTACGTTTGTAGTGTTGGTCACCACAATAGGAAACAAATGCAGGCAGTTATATAACAGTCCCTGTGGACTGACAGAGCAAATGGTGGTAGGACCACCACATGCCATTGGAGAGGCCACTGGGAACTAAGGACAAAGCCCAGCTAAGAACCAGCAATAGAACAGATACTTCATTCTCACAACCACAAAGAATTTGCATTTGGCCAACAACCTGAATAGATGTGGAAGCTAGTTCTTTTCCAAAGCCTCCAGAGAGTTATGAATGACTGCCAACCCTCTGTTTTCAGCCTTGTAAATCTAAAGTAGAAGATCAGCTGGGGCCACTAGGACTTCTGACCTACAGAAAGTGTGTGGTGTTTTTGTAAGGTTATGTGGATTGTTTTATTTTGTTTTGTGTTTGTAGTCACTAAGCTGGTGATCAGTTGTTATGGCAGCAATAGAAAAGTAATACAACACCTAAGGACTGAGTTCTTTTATACTTCATCACTGTCCCTCTCCTACTCTCTAATTATAGGAAAATGTGTATGTTACTTAAATATTCAGTATTTACATGATTATGTCGATGTAAATATCATTCTACAAAAGACCAAATATGATAGTGCACTTTTCCTTCTTTTATACATTTTCCTTGAGTTATTAACTGCCTAATTTATTCATCTGCATACTTTTCTATATAAATGTTGATTTCTTTATTTTTTTAACTTTATTTATTTTTGAGACAGAGACAGAGAATTTGAGCAGGGGAGGGGCAGAGAGAGAGGGAGAGAGAGAATGTGAAGCAGGCTCCATGATGTCAGCACAGAGCCTGATGCAGGGCTCAAACTCACACAGCATGAGATCATGACCTGAGCTGAAACCAAGAGTTGGACAGTTAACCAACTGAGCCACTCAGGTGCCCCAATGTTTCTTTCTTTCTTATGCTCCCATATTTTCTCTATGGTATTAGCTGGTCTATTGTATCATCCCCACTCCACACTGCACCTTTACCTTTTGCCCTCTAGCATCTTGCCCAAAGCTAGATTGATTGATACCTAGGACAACTGTACATCTGTATTTGGGGATGTCTGCTGGGTCGGATTCACTGTTACTGAGTCTTCTTCCCTTTTTTGGTAAGCTTGCCTTTTGCTACAGAACATTTTGAATGTAGAGCAGGGGTGTCTGTTCTGTGAGGTACCACTTGTCTCTTTTCTGCCTTTTTATCTCTAGAGACCCCCTCTCCTTATCTGCATGAACTTGTACCCACATTTACTTTTATGAGGTCTCTAGGGGGAGAGAAAATACATCTTGGAACTCAGTGCAACACGCCCAATTCTAATCTAGCTATTACTGTATTATTAGTATTATTTATTTTACCTCTAAGAAATCTAGCATATCTGAAAGCTAGATATCATCATTTTTCTCCTTTTCTTATTTGCAACATCTTACCCGTACACAATTTTATTTATTTTTATTTTTTTTAAATTTTTTTTTAATGTTTATTTATTTTTGAGACAGAGAGAGACAGAGCATGAACGGGGGAGGGTCAGACAGAGAGGGAGACACAGAATCTGAAGCAGGCTCCAGGCTCTGAGCTGTCAGCCCAGAGCCCGACGCGGGGCTCGAACTCACAGACCGTGAGATCATGACCTGAGCGAAGTCGGACGCTTAACCGACTGAGCCACCCAGGCGCCCCTGTACACAATTTTAAAGTATTTTTATGTATGGAGGCTTCTTACTTGCAACTTCATCAAAACTCCTGTTAAAGGACATATTTGATTATACAGTTTTATTAAAATAGATATGTTTTGCAGAAACAACAGTCAAATTTTTAAAATATATATTCATAAGGTCATCCGAAATTAAATATGCCCTATTACAAAAATAGAAGCTAACTCTAGGGCATAAAAATTAAGATCTTAATACTGGAAAATAAAGTCTCTAAAATCACGTTCCCAAAATAGAAAAAAATATTGTAGATACAATTATATCTCGTCAAATAAAGTTGTAAAATTAAGTGGACGTTGAGAGGCTCATGTCACTCATTTTAATGTATTGATGAATATTTTTGATTTTCACTGGATGACAACTGAAATGGAGTGCAGATTTTTTGAACAGGGGTATAGAATACAAACATGTAGGACCATGGAGATAAATAATCTAACAATTATGTTTGTATTATGCCTAATCTTCTCTAAGGAAGCTAGTACAGGTTGCTATTTAGAGGTATTATTCAGATCTTGTTTCAGAAAATAATTTTCCCAAAGCACACAAAGTTTCAAAATCACTTTGACAAGTTTTTGAAATGACTTGAAATAAATAAGATGCTTTCCGTCCCTTTCCATATTGCTTCTAATCCCTCTGAGGCTGTTGGTTCAAAGGCTCACATAAAGAATGATATAACAGCATCAGCCTATAATTATAATCACTCTTACTTTTCAATAATTTGATATTTCAAGATGCCACTGCCTCATTATCGAGTGTTCTCATTATTAGAAGCTTAGTTTGTCTCCGACGGTAATCTTTTACTTTTAACAGCAATGGTTTTAGTCTTAGGAAGAGCAATTTCGCTAGATTTTTTTAATTGTTCAAAATTAATAAATAAGTTAGAAGTAAAATCTATTTATTTTGACTAAATGAATGTATCTCCTCAATTTACTTGGTGATATGACTATTTCGAAGCCAGCGACTATGCTTCAGTTCCTCTTGACTTGCTGCAATGATTTATGTGTATGCTAACACTAATTCATGTCCCAAAGTGACAGCTTGAAAGACTGCAAATGTTGCCCAGGTGGTTGATTATCAGAAAAGTTATTGAAATACATGAAGTTAGATATTCAGTGGGTGGTACCAGCAGGTCAGATACAATTTATCACACCTGATAAAAATGTCCTTGGCTAGATCTAGCTACATTTGTAGCATCATCCAATGAATTACATATTAATGTGAAAAACAGGTGGACGGTGTTATTTCTCTGCTTTTGACCTTGGCTATCTGCTGCCCTGGTTGTCATTTTGTGAGTCTATGGTACTATCTCTTTCATTTTGGGGATATGTTTTGAATTGTAAAAGTTTTTAATATATTTCTCAAGTTTTCCATGATTATCAAACATTCACCAACTTTGAGGTGAATATGTAAAGGGGATTTGGGGATCGAGTGATGAAGTGGAACATTGTTCTGCATAGATAATAATTTCATTTCTAGAAGATCACTTTGATAGTTAAAACCTACTTCGGGCCATGGCTAGATGTTTATTAAATCATAAGAAGGAGCAGTGTGCACATCTTCACGAGTTTGGATAGTCCGCTTTATGAGAGAACATGGGATCAGGTATCATGAGATGGTCCGTGCTTAATATTCAGAGGTATAACAAATCAGAAATTGTTTCCTGACCAGAAATTCTCTGAACTTATTCAAACCCTTCTTCATTCTTGCACTGATAATCCTGATTTCATTCAAGAGTAAATGTTAACCATTTTCCAGTTTGTTGGTTGCCGACTATGACAAAAAGTTACTTTCTCAGGACCAGGAGAGACCATTTTGTGCTTGTGGCTGAAATATGTGACTGGGGCAGTATGGGGGGCAGAATTCTAAGATGGCCCACAGGATTCCTGCCCCTGGTGCAGGACCTACCCATGAGGGTAAGCTGGACACAAAAATGTGAGATAGTCACTCTGGTGATTATGGTATGTTATAGAAGAGGCCATCTTAGCTGACTGAACAGAGAGAGATTTTCTTGCTGGTTTTGTAGAAGTAAGCTGCCATGTTCTGGGCCAAATGTCAAGGGACTATGGGTAGCTTCCAGAAGCTAAGGACATTCCCCAGGAGACAGAGCAAGAAAATGAGGATATTGGTCCTATAGCCAGAAGGAACCGAATTCTGCCAACAACCTTGTAAGCCTAGAAAAGGTCCCCCAGGCCTTAGGAGAAAAAGAAAGACCCAGTTGACATCTTGATGTTAACATTGTAAGGAACCAAATGGATGATTAGCTACAATGTGGAAGGCTCCTGACCCAAGACAACTGTGAGATAATAAATATGTGCTTTTCAAAGCTGCTAAATGTGGCATTTTGTTACTCAATAATAGCACACGTAGTTTCACTTAGTGACTGGAGAACTAGTTAGGCTTATGAGGAAAAAAAAGTGTACAGTGTTTTTACCACTTTGGGGAGTGCCAAGAGAGTCCGAAGTTAGTCTGACTTCTTAAATTCGAAGAAATACATACATAATTCTAGAAGAGAAGGTTGAAGGGAAGATTGTATTTTAAAGTTGGTCATCATAAATGTGTGTGAGGATGATATATATCACAGCGAAATTATTTTTGCACATTTTAATACAATTTGTAAAGGCTCATTGACCAAAATATTTTAACTGGATGCTGCAATTAAAATAATTTACAGGCTTTGCTTGATTTAAGGCCACACTAATGCAAGGTCATTAATTCTTATAATTATGCTCAATACCATTTTTTATTACAAAAGAGAATACATATAGCACATGACTGTATGCAATTATTCTTTAAATTACTATAAAGAACATTTCACCAATGAGAGGCTGCTGTTTTATATTACTTGTATAATGAACAGGGTAACAAAAATAGTTTGTAATATCAAATAAATCAAGAAGATGTAAACTTAAAATGCTTGTGCTTTTAATTGTGTTTTCTATGTTTCCTTTTCTATATATGATTCCAGGAGCAGGTGCCAATGCAGGATTTATGCGTGAATACATTGTTCAAATCGTAGCCTCAATCAGAAAGGAAAGGGAACAACAATGCTGTATCGTCCAGTGGAAGAAAGAGCTAAAAAATCGACATCTAGAACTGATATCCTACGTGTTTTGAGGAAAAAATGTTTGCTTCAATTTTCTTCATATATCCAATATCTGCGAAAGATGCTAATCCATGCATGGAAATGCTTCGTTTTGACTGAGCATTGTTTTGATTAGTTGTGAGCAGAATTCCACATTACTCAACGACTTCCAAGAAGGAAGATATACAAATCTTCGGGGAAATACTTTTCTCATTATATAGGAATTGCATGCAAAGCAGCATTTGTAACAGAAAGATCAGGTGCTAATACAATGTAAGGAAAACCTGTGCACATACCCTCCTGTTTAATAATTGAATTCACTGTTCCTTTGAATATTCCTTCTAACTATTCTCTTACACACTGCATACCGAATTTCCCATTGCTTTTCTTTATAAATTTACTGTCCACATTTTGTATAGTATAATGCTTAGTTTTACATGTAGTTGGACTTTACGAATGGGATCATAATACATTTTATATGTATTTTTTTTCAACCAAAAGTAGGTAGGACAAAAAAAAGTAGGGGTGTTCTGTTTGTCATCAGGGCAATGAGGTTAAATCCTTGAAGCCCCAACTTCCTACCTTGGAGAGAGTTGTGGTAATCTGTCAAAATATAGCTCTCTCTCTACATCATCTGTTTTTTATGTCTTTACAATTGACCTACTAACGAAGGTTTTATTTTTTATCAAAGTCAACAGAGAAAAAAAAAAAAGCCATAAAGTAAACCATAAAAAGAAAAAAAAAAGTTAAAAAAAAAAAAAAAAGGAAGAAAGAAAAAAAAAAAAAAAAAAAGAAAGCCAATAGAGTAAATTAGGTTACTGCCCAGCATGTTTGGGTGGTGCAATGCTACTCCTCTGTATAGAAAACTATGGATGACTCAAACCTGGGTTTTAGTTTCAAGCTTAGATTTTAAAAAGCAACCTGATTTTCAAGTTCATCAAACTGGGTAAGTGGAAAAATCAACTCAAAGTAATTATCCATAGAGTCTTTAAACATATAAAAACTTTATTCATTTACTCTATAAATATCCATGTGTTCAGCATTGGCTAGATTCTTAGGTTATACTGATGAAAAGTCACATTCCTGTCCTCAAGTAGGTTCCAACATAGAGTAGAAGTTGGTGAAATATGACCCCTGGGTCAAATCCAGCCCATCACGTCTTTTTGGAAATAATATATTATTGTAAGCATCTATGATCATTCAACACATTATCTATGTCTGCTTTTGTCCTATAATGACTAGTTGAGTAGTTGTGACAGAGCTAATTTGGTCTGCAAAACCTGAACTATTCATTGGCCCTTTACTGAACATATTTTCTGACTCCTGATATAGAGTATAATCACTGATTAAATAAATATTCAAAATTCAGTTGATGTAATGTAGGTGTTTGAATGTGTTGATGGTCTAACTTTCCCACAAAACTGATGATTTCTTAGATTATCTCCCAACAAACTACTTGTATTTAAATTCCTGTCTCAGGGTTGATTTTGGGAAAACCTAAACAAAGAGAGTAGGTATTAAGGTGGTTCTCTAGCCAACAGATTCTTCTTCTGTGATTCAAATAGTGTGTCATTCTCTGATCAGGAATAGTAATGTGAGGGAGTAAGAACTCAACCTAATAAGAATACTAATAAGTATTAAGACTCTCAGATATTGTGAATTTGGATGCGGTATAGGAAGATGGGTTTCTCTTTGGCTGCATTGAGCAGTATTGGAAAATGACAATTATAAATAATTATAAGGAGCGAGGATATAATCAGAAGATTCTAACTAAAATCAAAACCTTAAAAGAAAAAAAAAATGTGACAGGCTCAAGTTAGGCCAACTATCAAGTCACAGAATGTTGCTGTCCTATTTAAAGAGAGTTCCCTCTTACAAGGTAGCCACTTATAAAAGCAGATAAAATTTCAGCCCTGGGGAACATTTTACACTAAGGTGTTCATAGTGATAGAAAGAGGTGAGATCCTGAGACCTGAGGCAGGGATAAATGGGTAGATGCTTTTAAGAAACTTGAACCCACAAATTTGTTTGACTTCTCCAGGCAACAGAAGTGATGCCTCCACCTTGCTGTATAATAAAGACTTCCCTTTATCTGGGAAAAAAATATGCAACGACCTCAGAGGAAGTGCATGCATTACTAGATAATGTTTGCCCTCGGCAGTGTTTGTCTCACCCTATTATGTGTGCACACATCACCTGGACAGATGGCTCAAATTAAGTATCTCATTTCGCATCCCCAGTAATTCCGATTTACTAAATTGAGGTGCATTATAAATATGCATTCTAACAAGCTAATAGGTGGTAATGCTACGGATTCAAAGATAACACTGTAAGCTACACCATCCTATACCAATACCTTGGGTCAAGTCTCGGCACGGCTCCATAAACACTGGCCTTGCTATTCTAACAAAGGGATTATTCACCAAAGGAATTGCAGAACTTTCAGCTGTATCGGCAGGCAAGAAGGGAGCAGGTCTGCAAATGGATCATGAGGATCTTGGACCAGGGAGGGGGGGGAAATTTTAAACTGATTAGGGGAGAGCTTGTTGACACCAAGGGGTACTCTCCCCGTATTCAGGGTTCTGCCTTCTGTCAATGAGCTGATTCTACTGTGCTGCTAAAGCCGACAAAGATAGTCTTAACATCCCCTTCATATTTTTTTTTTCTTTCTCTCTCTCTTCTTTTTCTTCTCAACCACTTTATTGAGGTATGATTGACATACCAAAAGTTGCACGTATTTAATGTTTGGAGCTTGAAAAGTTTGGAGATAAGTATATTTCCGTGAAAATAGCATCACAGTCTATGCCGTAAATGTAGAGGCCTCCTTTAGGCAACAGGCTTGAACAATGGAAACCTAAGTAAGGTGACAGGGCCCACAGTGACCACTGGGCTGAATGCAAACAGGCTTATTAGGCAACTCACCTCGAAATATCTATAAGCCATAGCCGACCACTGGTCTACTTAAAGCTGGGCACACGTGCCAAAAAAGGAAAATTCCATAGATTCCCATACATTCTCACTGCCCCCTTTAAATACAGCCCCCCCCCCCCATCACCCCTGACTCGTGGCAGACAGTCTCTCCTTTGCTGTCCTGCCCCCTGCTTCCTTACATTGTATTCAATAAACTTCTTTCTCCTTTATTTTGCTTTGGGTGAATTTTTTCACCGCCCACACTGGCCTGCACTCATTAGGTTCCCCCACAATAAACATATCTGTCACCTTTAGAAGCTTACTCTCACTCTATTATTATTATTATTATTATTATTATTATTATTCATGTCTGTGCTAAGAATACTTAGATGCAGAGAAAATATTTGACAAAATGCAACCATTTTTCTGATAAAAAAAAAAGAAACTGTCAACAAATTAGGTGTAGAAGAAACTTATGCACTACAATAAGAGCTGTATGTGAAAAGCTCCCAACTATCATCATACTCAATGATGGGAAACTGAATTTTTTTCTTCTAAGACCTGGAACAAAAAAGCAGGGATGCCCACTCTCACCACTTCTATTTAACATTGTATGAAAATCCTAGTCAGAACAGTCAAGAAAAAGAAATAAAAGCATCCAAATTGGAAAAGACATAAACTATCTGTGTTTACAGATGACATAATCTTGCATGCAGAAAATCCTGAAGACTGCACAGAAGACAAGATAAAAACCATTAGAACTAATACTTAAATTCATTAAAGTTGCAGGGTACATCAACATAAAAATCAGTTGCGTTTCTACACACACTGAACAATTTGAAAAGGAAATTAAGAAAATGGCCCCATTTAAAACAGCATCAAAAGAATAAAATACTTAGGAATCAATTTAACTCCCCATCTGGATTTAGCATAAGATAAGCTTCTTCCAGATTACAGGTCCCTGACCTAGCTTTTCTTAGGGCACTTTTAAAAACCAGTTGAAAATTCATTCTTTGCCCCTTTGAGATGTAAATCATTTTGAAAGCTTCTTGGCAGTTCTAAGATCCAGAACTGCCTTTTATAAGGACCTGGGAGCTATCCCTTTGAATTATAATCATCAAGAAAGATAATGCTCCCCCCAACCTCTAAGTTTTTTCGTTTCTTTTTTTCTTCTTTTAGATTTACCCTCTTAGCAATGTTCAGGTATGCAATGCAGTATTATTCACTATATTTGTCATGCTGTACATAACATCCCATGATTTATTTTATAACTGGAAATTTGAATCTTTTGATGTAACTCCCCTTTTTCCCAGTCCCTAAGGAAGGGAGGAAACCTAATTTCCTGTAGTGGGCACCTTGCTCCAAAATATAAAACTGCCCCCAGTCATTAAGATGCAGTGTATCCTTTGAGTACAACCAATTAGCAAACACAAGTGGCCTAAGACCCTCCGCCACTTCCCAGCTCTGAAAAACTCTCCCTTCCTTTGTTTCCATGCAGTTGAACTCAGACTGCATTTTAGTCTCATGCTCCATCGTGGCACCATTGAGTAAAGCCTTCCTCACCTGGTTAGCTTTTCCCAGGGCAATTTTGTTTTAACAAAGCTTAGAAAAATTAATAGCTACCGGCAAATTAGGTGGAGATTCCAAAACAGTCTAGAGTATTGAGGATGTGTTCAAAAGGCTCACCATGCTGGACATACTAAATGGATTAATTATAGAAGAACAGAGAATCTACCGGCTATCCCCCAGAGAACTCAGAGGATATTCCCTTCACCGAAGTAAAGAGAATATGCTACCAATATGCAGGAGGGTTAAATCCCAGGGAAAAGTCAGGCTGCTGTTATGAGAAAGAAAGAAAGAAAGAAAGAAAGAAAGAAAGAAAGAAAGAAAGAAAGAAAGAAAGAAAGAGAGAAAGAAAGAAGAAAGAAAGAAAGAAAGAGAAAGAGAGAGAGAGAGAAAGAAAGAAAGAAAGAAGAAAGAAAGAAAAAGTGAGTGCTGGTTATGAAACACAACAAATCTAATTTATTTTACCTTTGATTTTGAGCATTCCTGTTTATTTATATATTTATTTATATAAACTCTATTTATATATTTCACAATGAATGAAACTATAACTAAATATAAATAACATTAATATTATTTTCTATATTGGTATTTTACTTATTTCTAACAGAGACATAGCTTAGTGCAAATTTTTGAAAAATCGATGAAAACATAACCATGATCACATTGTGAAAGTTAGAATATTTTTTATACTAAAGATAAAAATTAGGATACATGACAAGAAAAAGACAATCATACTAGAGATAAAGGTTGGCATAGTTTCTATGATAAAATGTAAAATAGGTGTGAGCATCTTTCCAACCAGCCTAAGAGAGTGTCATGGGTCATGTTGTATTTGTTATGCAAAGTATGAAGTACATTACCTCCTGTGGGTGAGGGTATTCGTTCTCTATTGCGGTGGTAGTGAATTGCTACAAACATATTGTTTAAAATGACAAAAACATACTAACTCTGTAGGTTCGAAGTCCTAGTGGGCTGACTGGTGGTAGGTCCCTCAAGGCCTACCTTGTGTTAGGTGCCGGGAGCTCTTACCTCCAGGCCCTGAGGGGAAATCCACTTCCAAGATCATTCAGGTTGTTTGCACAATTCTTGCAGTTTTTATTGTATTTATTTATTTATTTATTTATTTATTTATTTATTTATTTATTTTCTGGCAAAGATCCTTGTTGAGTACCATCCAGGAAATTCCTTCTAACCATCTGCATTCCTGACCACTTCACCCTCTCTATCTCCAAACCAGCAGTGAGAGGTTAAGATCTCACGCTTTGAGGGCCTCGTAACTTGTCTTGGGCTGAACTTCTTTTGCTCTGCCTGGAGAACGGTCTCCATTTTGAAGAACCCTTGTGATTGGTTTGGGCCTAAGTATTTGTTCCAGGTTAATCTTATTTTAAGGTCTTCAACTTTAATTACAACTGCAAAGTTCTATTTCCCTGGGAATTTAATGCATTCCGGGGGGCGCATTAATAAAGATTAAGCATCAGATTCTTGATTTTGGCTCAGGTTGGGATCTCTTGAGGTTTGAGAGAGAGCCCGCCTCAGGCTCCACACTGGGATTCTCCCTCTTCCTCCCCTCCTCCTCCTCCTCCTCCTCCCCTTCCCTGTCCACTCTTACCCCACTCATGGTCTCTGTCTCAAAATAAATAAACATTAAAATAAATGCATCCATGGTTTTTTGGGATTAGGGAGTGGACATATTTCAGGGGCCATTCTGCCTACCACCGGGAGGAACTTTAGCAGAACAGAAAACTTTTCAAATGTGACTTCAGTGGAGTCGTCATGATCCCAGAAATAATGTCCTCACTATCTCTTATACTCTTCATGCAAAATTCATTTCCTTCTCCAAGTGCAACTTCCCATACAGTTTGATTTCATAACACTCCAGTGTTTGGTGAAGGAAAGGATCTAGGGCCTTTTAGAAGTAAATTGTCTCAAGACGTGGCTGTCTGGTATACCTAGTCTTTAGAGCATTATCCTGAAATACTATTTTCGCCAGCTAAACTTTTGAGAGAAGCTACAATTAGGTAGTTGTCTTGAAAGTTTCTAATAAGGGCCTTGAATTGTGTTAATTCCGTATTAAATGATAGATAGATAGATAATAGATAATAGACAGATAAATAGATTTGCAAAATAGGTAAGTGGAAAATGAGCTTAAGCCTTTTCTGCCTTCCTTTGTCAAAAGACTCATGTAGCGTCTACCCCTCAAATATCAGGTGAGCTGAAAACAATGTCTTCTATATTTAAATTTGTTGCATTAATTCATGTATCTAAAGTACTTGCAGATCAGCTAATATTTTCCTTGAAATGATGAAGATGCCTCACTTTCATTCTTTCTAAATGTACTTCAGTTGCGGAGAGAATTTAGTATGCTGGGTGATATTTGTGGCCTTTCAGCAAATCAATCTTATCCTGAATGCAATGATAATACCTACTCAGCAGGTATTTCTAAGTGAATACAAACAAAATTAACTGGGTGCAAATGTTCATATAATTATGGTTTGACATGATGTGAGATACAACTTTTTTCCCCTTGCTATCAATATGCAGATTGCAGACCAGTTTACTGATTTCAAACGCACAATTAATTTTGTAAGCATTAAAGCAACCAAATTCGGTACTGGGTAGCTCATTTGGTTAAGCGACCAAATCTTGATCTCGGCTCAGGTCATGAGCTCATGGTTCTTAACATCCAGCCTCGCGTAGGGTTCTGTTCTGATAGTGCCAGAGCCTGCTTGGATTTTCTCCCTACCTCTTTCTCTCTGCCTCTCTCCAGCTGGCACACTCTCTCTCTCTCTCTCAATATAAATAAATAAACTTAAAAAAAATCCAAACAATGGGGCGCCTGGGTGGCTCAGTCGGTTGAGCGTCCGACTTCAGCTCAGGTCATGATCTCGAGGTTCGTGAGTTCGAGCCCCGCGTTGGGCTCTGTGCTGACAGCTTGGAGCCTGGAGCCTGCTTTGGATTCTGTGTCTCCCTCTCTCTCTGCCCCTCCCCTGCTCACATTCTGTTTCTCTCTCTCTCTCTCTCTCAAAAATAAAGATTAAAAAATCCAACGAAATCAATGTTTGAGACTGCACCTTTACATGTTTTGAAAGGAAATCTTTAATTTTTATTTTTGCATTTTTATTTTCCTTTGTGTACTAGCAATACAGTTTGAAATATTTCTTCTTCTGCTTTAATATATATTTTAATCCACATTTTGGTATTCTTATATTTATTTTTAAAAATAATAAGGAGGGGCACCTGGGTGGCTCAGTCACTTAAGCATCTGACTCTTGGCTTCGCCTCAAGTCATGATCTCACAGTTTGGTGAGTTTGGGACCTACAACAGGCTCTGTGCTGGCAACACAGAGCCTGCTTGGGATTCTGTCTCTCCCTCTCTCTCTGCCACCTCCCCCACTTGTGTTGTCTCTCTCTCAAAATAAATAAACTTAAAAAAATAAATAATAAGGAAACAATCTTGTACTTCCTGTGCAAATAGTGTATCAAATTATTAAATATATACACATTTATATGTATATCTTTTTCAATATTTTCTGATATGCCAAATCTCATGACTCAGAATGAACTGGAAAATAAAAGCCGTTGATTACCACAGTTCCTTATTTCTACTTGCAAATTTGCAAACAGCAACGTCTCTCGGATACTTATTGGCTCCAAGAATGAATAAATACAGAATGTTAAGCTCCTGTAACTCACTTCATGTCCCAGCCACTCCAGCAGCTGTCATCTGTTACTCACAACTCAAGAATTCTAGCGTAAGTTTCTATGAACTGGATGCTTGTGTAGTATAAAATAATCGATGGAAAGAGCCCAGAGATGGTCATTCAGATATGTTAAGGTCTCATCTCAGCCCCTGACAAATGGGCTTCATTTTCCCCTTCCTTGCTGCAAGTAACCAAAGTATCCTTCAGAGAGTTGGGTTAAATGCTGCCTCTGGTCATACATTGCTGTGTACTGAGCAACTGTAAGGGAACAGCAACCTTATCTGCAGATGTGATTTCCTGTTTTTAATGCGTTTGCTTCTTATTCATGTGTGCAAAGTCGCAGTTGCACTCAAAGGCATCTTTAGTTCTCATGATGAATATGGAGGCGTAGAAGCAGGATACTTGTCATAGTCCTTTTTTTTAATTATAAGGAAAATTTACGGTAGTATTTATTTGATTATTTATTTGTTTAGTAGTTGTCTCTCATTTGGGATTTAGAAAGATAATAAGGCAGAATCAATAAGATAATATTTTTGAGGGAAAATGTTAATACATATTTTTTTTTTAATGTAGAAGCCAAAGTTTGAACTTGAAGTCAAATGTATTATTTGCATTACCTGGTTTCAGTATGAAAACACAGTACTAATCAAAGCTGTCATTGAATTGATCACCTCTCCCCTGGTCTCAGTTTCACATCCATAAGTGCTGCTTGGGTCTATTTGATACATTAACAATTCAAGAAGGGGGTTGATTAAAGCTTTGGGTTTAATAAAACAGTGAAATGAGTCATAATTGGCAAAAAGTTTCATGTAACTAATTAGTTAAAAAACATAATGTATACATACATATATATATGCATGTGTAATATAAATACATTATAAGATGGACTTACAAATGTCATTAGTGTGAGACTAGATGGTAACTCTTTTTTGCCAAGAAAAAAAAAGTAATAAAAAATTCAAGAATTTGGGAAGTCACGGGCCAGAGTATCACTCTCTTCTAAAGTCTCACTGCCATCTTTTTCCCATCACTCTCATTTGTATTCCTGCTCTGGTGCAGAGATTGTGCTAATCCAGTATGTTATTAGTATGTTGACCAAATCTTCATTTCATAGTTTTTTTTAATGGTGCAGTTTTCACACCAGCTACATTTTCTGAAGGTTCATTCTGCAAAATACGAAGGATTCATGTCTATTTATCTTGATCTAGCCCTTTCTGTCTCTCTAGTACTGAGTAAACTTATAAAAATGCAGAATTTTGAAGATATGCTTTTCTTCAAATATGAATCCATCCTTCTAAAGACTGCCAAAATGACATTTTCTTTAGCATTTTTTCCCTGATGGATATAGTGTATAAATCCCCCTGATTTTAAATGGAGAAAAATAACTATAAGTTAAATATTAACTGAGAGAAGCTCTTAAATTTATGGTTTCCTGGCTTTAATTCTGTTGAGATGTCTCTGGTGTTTCAATATTTAACAGTTTGAGTCACATAAAAGCATTAGGACAGACTCCAGATATATCTCACCCATTTCCCTTGTAATTTCTCCTAAACCTCAAGTTTAGGAAAAACTGTCAATAAAAGTGATATCATCCCCAACATTGTAAGTATTTTCTGACGGGTATGTGCATAGTTCAGCTCAACTCAGCAAAATGTATTATTGACTGTGCCCTACCAGTCAGGTGGGTGATAATTAGAGAACACAGAGAAAATTAGCTATACTTATTAGTCTTGATTTGTAGTGGGGAGGTGGAAATGTAGCCGCATAAATATGACGTATACGTCACTTTATGGGTGTATTTGCAAAATGTTATGGTGGTGGAAGAGGAAGTTTTAAATTTGCCCTAGGCTGTGAGGATATTAGTATTGGTATCTGAACAGGCACCAGGGAGTTTTCAGCTGGTTATGGCGAGGGTGATGCTGGCAGAAGAAATAGTACCGTCAGAGAGCTTTCCAAATGCACAGATCCTTGTGATCTGTCATACACATGTAAGAGGAATGAGAAAACTAGTCTGGAGTCAGACTCAGATCTATTTATACACCTGAACAAAAGAGTTTCTAAGGAGAGGCACAACAGTGCAATTTGTTTTAGAAAGAATTAGGGATTTTGAGTTGGAAGATAAACACTTTGGATTGGAAGGCTATTGTAATAGTCTAGCATAGGGATAATGACATGACCTTGGGCGGAAGTTGTGAGAAAAGAGAGATACGTGTACATGCGTCCCCTTATATACGGACACTCACACGTTGTTTTTTATGATTTAAAGATTCTTTTGGGGGTGGGATGCAACTCCCTGGCACTGCATCGATGAAAGCAGAGCTCCTTATAATTCAGAAGAAGAGAAAGCTGCCAGGCAGGGCCACCCGGGAGGCTGTGCCTAGGCACGGGGCAGTAGAGGCAGCTTACATATGGCAAGTGGAATGGCCTCGGCAAGGTTTCTCAGGCTTCCTGTGGATTGGCTAGTTTGAGTAATTGTGTGGGTTCCAGGGCACAGGGGCTGGGTTTGGCACTGGGCAGGTGCACGGTGTGGCTCAAAGGGTGAGGGTAAGAGAAGTGTTTGGGGTGTGGACTTAATAGCTGCTCAAGGAAGACCAGCCTCTAAGGCCGACCCTCCAAACTGGATCAAGACGGCATTTA
The DNA here is from genome assembly GCF_046562875.1 of Panthera onca. Taxonomy (NCBI): domain Eukaryota; kingdom Metazoa; phylum Chordata; class Mammalia; order Carnivora; family Felidae; genus Panthera; species Panthera onca. The sequence goes on from NC_138339.1 coordinate 16,645,793, forward strand.
GAAAACAAAAGAAAACTAGATTATGCTCCTCATGAATATTTCCCAACACATCTATGTCTTGTCTTTTACGTCCAAATGTCTACAATCATCTTCATTCCTGGAGCAGTCGTTTACAGACAGTATTTCTGAAATTCTGGGGCTAAGAAGGTTAAACCATCTTTATTACTGGGATTTATGGGCACTGTACCCACTAGATCGTATTTAAGTAATTTCATTTTCTCATGGAAAATGTATTCACGTTCATCACACAAAGTTTTGAAAATTCACATTGGCATGAAGAAGAAAAGAGAAATCACTAGTAATCATAGCACCAAAAATAACTCATGTTAGCATTTGTGTATCTTAAACCAATAACTTGTGTATCTTTTGGTTTTTATACTTAAATATATAATTTATCTGTATGCCAGTTCTACCTCAAATGAGAACCTTACTAACATCAGGTTTTATAATTTACCTTTATCGCTTAATGATATATCATGAATATCTGTTCATATCCCTCAATATTACCTTCCTACCTAATTTTAATGGGTGTTTAATACAGGAATGGGTCATAATTTATATAATCTTATGTTGTAAATTCTCCCACAAGTATCTCTGAACATACTTCTCTGAGTAAATGCCTGCATTAAAGTAGTTTCTGTTTCAAAATAAGGTCTTTGTAGATGATCAAATTAAGATGATGTCATTAGAGTGAGGACTAATCCCTATGACTGATATCTTTATAAAAGGGAAATGTTGGGGCACCTGGGTGGCTCAATCAGTTAAGCATCCAACTTCAGCTCAGGTCGATCTCGCCGTTCATGAGTTCGAGCCTCAAGTCAGGCTCTGTGCTGACAGCTCAGTGCCTGGGGCCTGCTTCAGATTCTGTGTCTCCCTCTCCTTCTGCACCTCCCCTGCTTGCACTCTGTCCCTCTCCCTCTCAAAATAAATAAACATTAAAATCAATTTAAAAAGGGGGGGATGTAGACACAGGGAAAATGCCAGCTGAAAATGGGAATAAACAGTCACAAACCAGGGAGCGCCAACCATTGTGGGCAACCCACTGGAAGTTGGAAGCGTATCATGAAACAGATTCTCCTTCACAGGTCTCAGAAGGAATCAACGCCACCTTGATTCGGGACTTTGTAGTCTCCAGAAATGTGAGAAAACAAATTTCTGTATCAACCACCTACTAGTACTCTGTTACACTGGCCCTCTGAAACAAATACAGGGGCTCCTGGGTGGCTCAGTTGGTTGTGTCCGACTTCAGCTCAGGTCATGATCTCTCGGTTTGTGGGGTTTGAGACCCACGTCAGGCTCTGTTGCTGACAGCCTGGGGCCTGAAGCCTGCTTTGGATTCCGTATCTCCCTCTATCTCTGCCTTTCCCCTACTAGTGCTCTCTCTCTCAAAAATAAGCATTAGAAACTAAATAAGTAAATAAAAATGAAACCAACACACCTTATTTCTCATGTTTTCATCTATCAGCATTCTCTACAAAGGGGACCAACTCCCTTACATTTCTGGGTTGCATTATTGGCCCCATGGAGGCTACTCAGAAAGTTGAACTTCAGGGCATGAAGTGAGACATTTCACCTAAGACTGGAAGTTGTAAGGACATTTTGCTAGGCCACTCACAGACTGATACATAAGAGATAAATGGAGGACCTCAAGGTAATTGAAGAAGGGACCCAAAATATGAGTCCAATTCAAACTCTAAACAGAGCTGATAAAGAACACATGGAAGGCAGTTTATTTAAGAATATTTTAGGGAATGTCAACATTGTTCTTATTGTCCTCTCCATTTTGTCTTTGAGTAGTATTAATCATGTATAAACAAAGATCTTGTAATGTATTCAAAACTTTGGAAAATGAGGAAAAAGCTTTCTGATTGAAATCATTCACCTTACACCCAACCTCTCCAGTATAGATATGATCACTAACTGATCATTTTGTCCAATGAGGAGTAATAACTTAAGATTTCAAAAACTAATCAATAATTAGATTTCAAAAAATTAGATTTCAAATGTAAATTTTAAAAAGTTTACATTAACAAATTTGTCCAAGTTGTCATAATTCAGCTCTTTAATTAGAGATACAAATGATTTTAATAGTCAACTAAAATAAATAATATTTATCAGGAGGCATTGCTTCATAAAAGATAACAGTTCATCTATTCAAATATTTTATTTTATTTGTGAGACTATCACTGTAGAAAATCTCACATTTTCATCATACAAGACAATGCAGTCTTGCTTTCCCTGAAGGACCATGTAAATTTTCACTACTTTATAATATATACGGTCATATGTTTTTGTTTTCTTTTTTGTTTGTTTGTTTTGTTTTGTTTTGTTTTTGAAATTTGAGAATAAAATTAGAGCAAAATATTAAAAAAAATATTTAACTTCTCTTTAGGTACTCTTAATACTGTAAAGTATTTTGCAAGTCTAAATTTTAGATATCACATGTGACAAGTCTTATTTGTTTTTATTCCTTCATAGTTTTCTTCCTTATTGTTAATTACACTGAACGACATAATGCAGAACTTATAAAATTGATATATATTTGGCAAACACAATATTGATTACCCAACTTAATTTTTCAGAAGTTATCATGATTGTAATCATAACCTTTGCCTTCAGAGAAAAAGAAATATTATAATTTTTAAAATATGTATTTCTTATATGAATGTAATGATGATGTTTCATTTAATATTACTATTTCCATTATAGTATGGTTTTCTTACAAAGTTTACATATGTCATTTCTTTAAAAAAGCTCTATTTATTATTAATATCACAACACTTTAAGTCAATAATCTTATTTGTTAATATTGGTTTATTTCTAGCAGCATCCATCACTGTTTAACAGTCTGTTGGAATGCTGCAAATTTATGAATTTATATTATAATAACTCTTTTTGACAACCGATAATTCTTTTTTTTAATTTTTTTTTAATATTTATATGAGGGAAAGAGAGAGAGAGAGAGACAGACAATGCATGAGCAGGAGAGGGGCAGAGAGAGAGAGGGATGGAGACAGAATCTGAAGCAGGCTCCAGGCTCTGAGCTGTCACCACAGAGCACGACCTGGGACTCTAACTCACAAGCCTTGCGATCATGACCTGAGCTGAAGTCGGACACTCAACCAACTGAGACACTCAGGAGCCCCTGGAAACAGATAATTCTTAAGGTGATGCTTTGTTACCTATCATATAATAGAATTGTTACCTACCATTTAAGATTTACATTATTGTTTTGAGATCAATTTGAAAATAGTATATACCATATACATATACATATATACACATATACAAGTATATGTGTATATACATATATACATATATATACACATGTACACATATATACATATATATGTATATATGATCTTTTATAGCGATTCTTTTTTTCTTTTATTTTTTCTTTCTTATTTTTTATTATGTTTTAATTTTATTTAAATTCAAGTTAGTTAACAGATAGTGTAATAACAGTTTAAGGAGCAGAATTTAGTGATTCATCACTTATATATAACACCCAGTGATCATCCCAACAAGTGCCCTCCCTAATGCCCATCACCCATTTAGCCCATCCCCCAACCTGTACCCCTCTGAAGACTGCCAGTACCCCTCTGGCAACCCTCAGTTTGTATAGTTTGGTATTTATTGATCTTTATACAGTAATGTAGGTTATCTTGCATTTACATGTGGGTATATGTGTATGTGCGTGTGATTTACCATGAATGCATGTTCTATAATTGCAAAGACAGTATCAAAATATATGGATTGGGTTTTGAAGCATGGGGGGAGTGAAATTGTAATAGGAAGTAATGTTGTTCACTAAATAGCCAAATATCAGCTCTCTGACTTCTGAACATACAATAGAATTGTACTTCCTAATTCCCATGAGAATGAGTGTGGCCACATGATAAATTCTGATTTAAAAGTTATAAGTGACTAGAACATCTCACTTACAGGACAAAGCATTTACTACATGCATGCATGCATTTACAACATGCAAAGCATATACCATAGTATCTGGCAGAATTTGCGATGTGGTGGCTATGTAAGTTCAAATCCCTAAATTACTTCAATGAACAGAGCCACCAGCTGATTCATCCAACGGACAATGGTTTTGTTGCGTGAGAAAGAAAGAACATTTGTCACGTTAAGAAATTACTATTTTATTCAGAGATTGCTTATTATTATTGAATAACCTCTCTCATCCAAACTTATATAATAATGTTTATCGTTTTCATATATAAATAGTGCATCATTAATATGGTTATTTCCTATGAAAAAAGTAGTTCAAAATTTAATGTGGTATTCTTCAGTTCTAAAAAATAGAATTAAAAACCATACATTGGCCTAACAAAACATTGCTCACTTTTTTTGTGTTGACTCTGGAAAAATGTTGTCAGTCCCTTTATGTCCCAAAATAACAAGGTGAAAAGGGACTTGGTGCCTCTGGAATTAGCTCATGAAAATGCAGAAAAAAAACATAAGGGTTACACGAATGAGGACACCATCCTTTTAAGACATAACACAGACAGGGGCGCCTGGGTGGCTCAGTCGGTTGAGCGTCCTACTTCGGCTCAGGTCATGATCCCGCACTTTGTGGATTTGAGCCCTGAGTTGGGCTCTGTGCTGACAGCTCAGAGCCTGGAGCTGCTGCAGATTCTGTGTCCCCCTCTATCTTTGCCCGTCCCCCACTCGCTGTCTCCCTCTCAAAAGTAAATAAACATTAAAAAATATTTTTAAAGAAATAACACACACAGTCCCAGTAACATTATAATGATGTTGCTAGTAATTATGAAACCAAAATTTATATTTATTAATATTTAATATGTGCCTGTCTCTCTAAGTGATATACAAGTTGCATCTCATTTGATTTGATTTTTACAACAATCTTGTCATATAAGTACTAATATTGTCCCTATTTTTCAGGTAACACAAGTAAGGTTTAGAGAGGTGTTCTGGGCTGAATTGTGTCCCCCTCAACTCCATATGTTGGCATCCCAAACCTAGTATCTCAGAATGTGACTGTTGTCTGGAGATCAGGGCTTTAAAAAGGTGACCAAGTTAAAATGAGAGTCAGGGTACAGCTCTTATCCAATATGACCTTCGTCCTCATAAGAAAAGAAGAACCACTGGGGAGGTAGGCACACAGAGTAAAATGCCATGCGTGGAGACCATGAAAAGACCTCTAGCTGCAAGCCGAAGAGAGAGGATTCAGGAGAAATCAAATCTACAGACACCTTGGTCTTGGACTTTTATCCTCCAGAACTTGAAGAAAGTAAATTGTCGTTTAAGCCACTCAGGGTGTGGTATTTTGTTCTGGCAGTCCTAGTAAACCGATATAAGAAGTAAAGATGATTTGCCCAAAAGTCACAAAAATTTGAAGTGACAGAGACAGTGTTAACATCGAAAGTGTTAATGTCAGAGTTTGTATTTTTCTGCTCTGCATTTTTTTTCCTCTGTAACAATTGTTGGTCAACAAAATAATTGCCATAAGCCTATTCCCCCACGTTACAATTTCAATTTAGATCACTAATTCATCCCGGACATTTGCTGAAAACACAGTGGACATCTGAATTTGAATGACTTAAGTAGCCTGGTTTATTTAATACGTGATCATCCGTGTTACTCTTCCAAATGGATAAAAATTCCGTTAAATGAGGAGAATAAGCCACTGAAAGCTCAAAACAGCATACATGGAGAGTTTCCAAAGATGATTAATTTTCATGTAAATTTATAAAATTTAGAGCATTAATATTTCTGTTCCAGTGAAGAGTCGGCTCTTGGTTTCAAATCGCTTACCTGACATCCTTCAAACTAAGATGACCAAATTACTACATATAAGCAGTTAAAATAGAATCTTACATTGAGGGTCATTGCTTTTAGTTCCTGTCTAATGTTAGCACATCTACAATAATTTGAAAGTCTTTGGTTACATGATATATCATTAATAATAAAGAGTGTGTGAGAGCTCAATGACAATTACAAATATTTCAAATTTATATTCTAATTTTGTATTACTGATAGCTACATGCTATTGGATCCATTTATGTTATTGATGTTTGGTTCATCATTTTTGTCATAAAGTAGAGCTAAAGGAAAGCAAAGAGTCACTCTACCGTGAAAATATTTTCACCATTCCCTTATAATTGAGTATCTGTCAAAAGCAATTTTGTGTATACAGGAAGCTACTGTAACAAAAATTTACTTTTGGTTATCCATACATAAACCACTGTTCCAGTAAATAAATGTAAAAGAAACATAGCAATTTCCTAGAAGGGCAAATATATCACAAATTTAGATATTGGATATTGTTGGGAATATTGTGTCGTTAATTAATTTAGAATCCCAGCCGTCTGTCAAATGAATTTGAATATGTATTATTACTTACAAGTTATTTAAAATTCAAAATTCTTGTACTGAAGGTGATTTCCTGGCAATGGCAGCAGACTCGGGAAGGGAGATTCTTAGTGTGTTCTCTTTCTTTTACTCTTCCTTCCATTTGGCTTCCCACCTGCAGGGAGAAAAGAGATTCACACGCTATTTATCACCTCCCTAATGTTTAGGAAAGTAATGGCAAAATCATGAGAAGACAATGTTAACAAGATGCTTTCAAAATATAATACAAGGCTCAAATTTTTGCTAGTATGTTTTTTGTCTCTTTGTTCTTGGCCTTTTCCACTTCTTCTAGAGGAGTTCATTCTAGAGAAAGACAAAAATGCTATGATACCACATAAATGTATGACATAGTATATTATAGAAAGAATTCTTTCATATTTTGTACTTTATTTGAAGAGGAATCAAATGATAGACAGGTAATGATATATGTGTGATCATGCTACGTCATATTTACATGGGCCAAATAAACTTCATTTTTTGTTGTCTTTACCTTTCACATTTAGGTGCTTACATTTATTTTTTGCTAATTTCTAAATATTAGATGACTAAAACATGAAAATCATCTCAAAACTATAGCAAAAGAGTAAAACTGGTTAAAAGAGAAATGTGAGATTTAAAAGACCAATTGACTTTCCTCCTTTCTGTCTTTAGCACTTTCTTTTCCATGAATAAAGCAAGACCAATAGCTGGTATATATCAGTGGTTCTCAAGTGGGGACAATTCTGTCCCCCAGGGTACATTTGGAGACATTTTTTGTTCCTACAACTGGAGGGGATAAAGGCTGCTATCGATTTCTAGGTTGTTGAAGCCAGAGATGATGTTTAATATCCTGTACTGCACAGGGCAACCTCATAACAAATTATTGTCCAATCCAAACCCTGGTATACAACCTTCTATTCTTTCTTTCCAGCTACTGCACGCATACATTTGCACATAAATGTTTTGTTCATTGCTGCACATCCAGATATAAAGAGGTATCTGGCACATGGTAGGTGTATTATACCTAATTATATTCTATCTGTATGAATGCTACTCAATCTTTAAGATTGAAAAGATTACTATATTTTCTGGGCACTAAAGCTACTTAACTAAATACCTCTTTTGAAAAGAAAGAACGAAAGAAAGAAAGAAAGAAAGAAAGAAAGAAAGAAAGAAAAAGAAAGAAAGGGAGAAAGAAAGAAAAAAGAAAATAAACAACAAAAAAACCTCAAGTCAATTTTGTAAAATAGTTATCTCAGCTTTTTAGTCATTCAACATAGTGAAAAGACTCAATAGATTTTAATTTTTATAAAAAAGACTCAGCTTTGCTGTGATTTCTGAATTGCTCTGTCAGTTCTGAAATGTGTGAGATATATGGCTCATGCTAGATCATTTCTGCCTGTGTTCCAATAGTATTGTACTCTGTAATCAGAATGCCTGAATTCCACAGTATTCATTAATAACCCTCTCCACCTCAAGAACTTGAGAGAGATGACAGACATCTCAGGAGAATGTTGTATTGCCCTGAACAGGGGCATGATACATGGGGAATACATGAATGGAAATAGAAAGAACAGAGAATTGTTTTTGGATCTGATGGATGCTCTGGTTATATCTCATGTGCTTTCTCATAACAAACTAATAAAGCTTATTTTACGAAACCAAAATTCTGTGTTTTGTTTTGTTTTGTTTTTGTTGTGTTTTGTTTTACCTTCACACTTTAGCTTCAGTCCTGTGAGTACCTCCTATAATATTCAGTAAAAAGCTAACTTATTTTTTCACACTAGAACTGTTGTTTGCAATGTAGAGTTATAATCATTTTTTTGTTTCCATCAACATTCCATATGTGCTGAATTTGACACATGGGAAATCATGCCTTTTTCATTTTTTAATTAATGACCTTTCCAGACAAAAAGTAAGGACTTTTGACTAATTATAATTACATTTCAATTATAAATTTTTAATCTGCCATATAGTACACATCTTTCATGGCCTGAACCTGCAAGAAAGAAAGAAAGAAAGAAAGAAAGAAAGAAAGAAAGAAAGACAAAGAGAGAGAGAGGAAGGAAGGGAGGGAGGGAGGAAGGAAAGAGGGAAGGAAAGAAGAAATAGAGGAAGGAAGAAACGGAGGAAGAAGGGAAGAGAGGGAAGGAGGGAAACGGAAGAAAATATATATATATTTTTTTTTTATTTATTTTTGGGACAGAGAGAGACAGAGCATGAACGGGGGAGGGGCAGAGAGAGAGGGAGACACAGAATCGGAAACAGGCTCCAGGCTCCGAGCCATCGGCCCAGAGCCTGACGCGGGGCTCGAACTCACGGACCGCGAGATCGTGACCTGGCTGAAGTCGGAGGCTTAACCGACTGCGCCACCCAGGCGCCCCGGAAGAAAATATATTTAATGAGAAAGAGAAGGTAACAAAGCATATATATACATATGCATAAATCTCCACACTGGTAACATTTTGAGCTGCGTGTGGTATTAAGTTTTGAAATGTACATCTTGTTCTCAAAGAACAGTAGCATTTCAGCATTTATTACTGTTGGCCAAAGGCTTAAATACAGCTATTTCTTGCTGAATCACAACTTCCAATGTGTGTCACTAAATCCATTTGATAGCAATTTAGTGGTCTAATAGTTTCTACTCATGGTTACCAACTGCCTGATGTGTGATGGAGGTAGACCATGAATAAAATTTTACCCATCACCATGAAAGAAGAAAATGAGGACAAAGTCACAAGATTTCCGTGAAGCCAAAATTTTTAATTTGGAGCTAATAGTTTTACCTGCTTTTACACTTTTGACATTTTATAATACCGAAACGTCTTGTGTATCATTGGTGTGTTGGTATTCTACTGTGTGTACTTGTGAAAAACATAGATTGCATACCTGCATTGGTTCTTTTTGCTCTTTAATGTTTATTTTTGAGAGAGGGACAGAGAGGGAGACACAGAATCCGAAGCAGGCTCCAGGCTCTGAGCTGTCAGCAGAGAGCTCGATATAGGGCTCGAACCCAGGAACCATGAGATCATGACCTGAGCCAAAGTCAGACGCTTAACCGACTGAGCCACCCAGGGGCCCCCATACCTGTATTGGTTCTTACAACTCTTGAAAAATTATGCTTTGTGATACTTAATAATCCATCAGGCCATAGTTTCCTCGGTAAAATATTCCAGGACACTATTTTACACCTCATTTTTGTCTCAATTACGTACCATGTGTGAGTCTCACTGTATTTGAATAGATTTCTTCAGCCATTGCAGTTCTAAAGAAATGACCCAATTTATAGTGCTCATTTTTTTTTAATGTTTATTTATGTTTGAGACAGAGAGAGACAGAGTGCAAGTGGGGGAGGGGCAGAGAGAGAGGGAGACACAGAATCTGAAACAGGCTCCAGGCTCTGAGCTGTCAGCACAGAGCCCGACGCGGGGCTCGAACCCACGAACTGTGAGATCATGACCTGAGCCGAAGTCGGACGCTCAACCGGCTGAGCCACCCAGGTGCCCCTATAGGGCTCATTTTTAATACGAATGAAAGCAAAAGAAAAATAGTAGACCGTGTTATAATTCTATTCTGTTCATTAATGCAGGCTCATGATATAATTAGTATTCTGAGCATTATTAATTAAGTAGATGCTGGATCCTGGGCTCAGATTTGAGTTGAGGTACTAGGAGAAGAGAAGGTAACTTTATCAATAATAGTACTAAATAATATTCACAGGAAGTAATTTTACTAAGGTATTCCTGAAATACAACTTGTACTTTTCTAAGACATTTATTTCCTATATCACACTCACCACTCCAATTCTCTACTTTCCTCTTGAGTAGCTGAGCTATATTTAAAATATTAATATTATCAGATTTTTACAATTAGTTAAAAAGTGGTATTATGTTCTGTTATATAAGGGAGCCAAAGATGGCCTCTATGTATTGGTCCGAACCAATACTGGTTCTTTCTTTCTTTCCGGTAGGCTAAGACTCATTTGCTCAAAAGACTACTGCTACCAAAGTATATAATTTTTATGCATGCAAATATTTCAAAAACGGTTCAAACAAGTTGATTTATAACTATTTAGATCCCGCCTGTTTGCATATCCCATAAAATCTCAGTCAGTGTCTGCTGACCCTCACCCGAGACTGTCCTTTGGAGCTCTCTGACCCAAAATCTCCCTGATCTTGTGCTGAATACATCACCTAGACTTAGTAGCCTCCTGTCTGGTTCCCCTCTCCCCCAGAATTCTCTCACCCTCTTCCCCTTCTGGGTGAACCCCTCTCCATTCTCTAGTCTCTGGTTTGTCTCATGCTCTTAGTAATTTCTCCTCTCATGCAACCCTGTCCAAAACAGGTTTCTGTTTGTTTGTTTGTTTGTTTGTTTGTTTTTTGTGTGTGTTATTTTTTTTTTATTTTTTATTTTTTTTGTTATTCCCTCTCCCAAAAAAGTGTCTACAGTACTTGCTATTGTGGTCACAGTTTTGTCTTTGATCAGCCCTTAAATACCTTGAACTCAAACCCCCTACATCTTCATAATTTACACTTTGCAAAACACAAAGCAGTAAAACATAAAGAATAAAGAAACATATGAGCTTTGCAGAAAGTGAGATCATTTGTTAGGTTTTAGAATCTCTGAGCCTCAACCGACACCGATTATTTTCTTAAAGGAGCAGGCATTAAAATAATGAATTAATCAGGGTCTGTGAAGATTACATGAATCTCAATTAGGGAATGTATTTTTCAAGTATTTATGTGTGAAGTGGGTGGTACACAAATGGTTTACAAATGTATAATTTAATTTAATCTCTACCCTAAATTTGCCTCTTATATATTCAACTTGTTATCATACATATTCATTTCTATATTGAATAGGCATTTCAAACTTTGGATAAACAGAATTGAATCCCTGCTTTCCATTCCTGTTCAGTCAGCTTTTTTTTTTTCTTTGTAGTCGTAACAATTTCTGAAAATTATATCTTGCACAAGGTAAAATGTCGGTGTTATTCTCGACTCCTTTGTCACACCGCAATTAGCCAGTCTTGCTTCTTCAAAAGGTAATCAGAACAGGACCCTTCTGAGTAAATGCAATTTTAATATCCTTCTAACATCATTTCTCACATGGTGTATTAGGTCCTTATTGCTACTGTAACAAATTACCACAAACTTAGTGACAAAAGTAACAGATGCATTATCTTACAGTCATGGGGCTCTCTAGAGGCTCCGGGGAGAATCTGTTTCTTTTAATTTTCCAGTTTCTAAGGTCACCTCTATTCCTTGGCCCCTTCCACCAACTTTAGAGCACATTATTCCAACATCTGCTTCCATCATCAACCTGTCCTCTCACAGACTTGAATTTCTTGTTTTTCCTGTCATTATAAGGACCCTTGTGATTACATTGGGCTCACCCAGATAATTCATGTTCATCTTCATTTCTCAGCATCTTTAACTTAATCACACCTGCAAAGCCCATTTGTCCATGCAGAACAACATGCACAGGCTTTACACATAAGGACATGAACACTCTGGGGCCTGTTATTCAGCCTGCCACACGCGGATGTTTTAATAGTTTCCATATGTTCTTTCACCTCCTATCATTGTCTCCTATAGTCTCGTCTCTTTATGGCAGTGATAATGATGCTTTTAAATTACAATCATGCTATGGGGCACCTGGGTGGCTTAGTCGGTTAAGCATCCAGCTCTTGATTTCAGCTCAGGTCATGATCTCCTGGTTCTTGAGAGCGAGCCTCCGTCGGGCTCAATGCTGATAGCAGGGAGCCTGCTTGGGATTCTCTCTCTCTCTCTCTCTCTCTCTCTGCCCCTCCCCACTCTCCTGCATGTGCTTGCTCTCTCTTAAAATAACAACTTAAAAAAATCACAATCACGTGTGATTCAAATAATAACAATTGTTATTACAGTGTTCAAATAATAGCAATTCCTTCTCAGCTAAGTTGAAATAAGCTAAGATTCTTACCATGGCTAAGGCCCTGCTCCTCACCATCTCCCTGTGCTTGCATAGTGGTCTACTCCTCACTCTACTCCAGCCACACTTGAAGCACCTCTTCTCCAAACTAGGGACACTTTCTCTTCTCCCTTCCTACAGTCCTCTTCCAGACTGACACGTGATTGAGCACTCAACTGTCACCATTTCAAAGAGAACTTACCTTACCTAAAATAGCAACGCATCTCCATTCTTGGACTGCTTCGTGATGCCTTTGACTTCTTGATGCCTTTCCCAGGATATTTAACTCCATAAAACTTATCACCAGTTAAAACGTAGTTATTGTTATTTTTGTTGATTTTGCATGTGCTTATTGTCAGTCTTTCCAGCTTCCTCATCGTAGGAGAAACATTGTCAATACTGTTCACTGCTGTATCCCAAGCACTTAGAACAGGCTTGGCATAGAAAGACACTTGATGAATATTAGTTGAATGACCGAAACATTATTTATTCCATTCTTAATATCTACATGGCCCAAATACTTAAATGCAATCACGTTGGTACAATGTATTCTAAAACCCAATATGGTAAGAAATAGGAATTATTGAGGCAACCACTCATTACTCTAATATCTCATATCCAAACATTCTTTGTGATGATATTAGCTTCCTAGGGCTGCCCTGAAAAAGTCCCACAAACTTGGTAGCTTAAAACAATAGAAATTTATTCTCTCACATTTCTGAAGGCTAGAAGTAGAAAATCAAGCAGACCCATGCTCTTTCTGAATCATGTACGGGGATTTGTCCTTCTCTCCTTATGTCTCTAGTGGTGGCTGTTAATTCTTATTGTTCCTTGGATTGTGACTGCATCACAGTCTCAGCCTTTGTCATCACATGTCCTTATCTTCCACGTCTCCATCTTCTGTCTTATTATAAAAATAGAAGCTATAATAGGTTAGGGGCCAACCCTACTCCAGTAGGTCCTCATCTTAAATAATTATACCTGCAACAATCCTTACTCCAAATAAGGTCAAATGTGAGGTATGGGGAGTTAGGACTTCAACATATCTTTTTGGGGGGAGACAATTCAACCCATAGCAGTGGTTTTAGGGATTCTCAGTGTATAAACCACTATTTTTAAATTTTTTTAAAATGTTTATTTATTTTTGAGACAGAGAGAGACAGAGCATGAACGGGAGGAGGGTCAGAGAGAGAGGGAGACACAGAATCTGAAGCAGGCTCCAGTCTCCCAGCTGTCAGCACAGAGCCCGATGCGGGGCTCGAACTCGTGAACCTGAGCTGAAGTCGGACATTCAACCGACTGAGCCACCCAGGCGCCCCATATAAACCACTATTTAATATATACCAACTCTGCATATTTTATCTAATTAGATATTGAAAAATTGTTCTTTTGATTTTTATCTCTATTTATAGTGTCATATTTAGGAAAAGATATTGAATATTGAGAATGGTTCCAGTCATTTAAGTTATTAAAGATGTTAATATTATAAAGTCATCTATCCATGACAAAATGCATTGCATGCTAATGATAATCTAATTTATGTACATTCACTACTGCTAAAACCAAATAGATCTTTTTTAAACTTTATGCTAATAGCAATTTAATAATGAAATGATTGTTGCAATTAATAAATATGAGGTATTTAGAAGTAAAAGAATTGCAAATGTATGACATTTTTGTACATGAATTTGGAGAGTAAAGATTATATCTATATCTATATCTATCTGTATCTATATCTATATCTATCTATAATTGTATTCTAAATGTAACAACTTATCTGAGGAAAAAAACATTATTACTAAAAATTTTTTATTTTCCTTAGGTTCACATAAGCAGGAATCTCTGTGGTTCTTTATCAAAGGCCTTGGCTTTGCTTGTGATGGTTATAACAATAATCAGTATATTTTTAAATCAGTTTTTTATTGCCTGATATTTGTATACAGGTTGAGTCAGAATAAAAAAAAAAGAAGTAGCAAAGTTTAGTCATGACCTTAATGACAAACGATTGCAATTTAATCCATGAGGATAACATATTATTATAATAATTTGAACCAACTATTTTATTCTCTTACAGCGAATTTTAGTCATACGAAAATGAAGAAAGATATACACATCAAAACAATTAATAAAATAGGACTTTGCTCTAATAGTATGCTACATCTAAAATTCTAGTCTCATAGACCCATTCTATTTCTCTTCTCTTCAAGCTGCCTCTTGCTCTTTTCATTTGCAGTAAAATCAGGCACCTTATTTCCAAACAGTTCTTGTGATTCACTCATTGACCAAACAAAAGGAATACTCTTAATAAGCTGGTAGGGGAGCAAGGGGTCATGAGTCCTTGAAAAGATACATGATATAAAACTATGCTGTACATATATTCACTAATGATTTGGAAGACCCAGGGGACTTACTTATTTGATTTGTGAAGGTTTGAAACTGAGAGGTTATAAATATTCTGTAAAATAGAATTGGCTTCTAAAAATATCTGAATAGGTTAGTATGAGAAGATGTATTTTAATGAGAGTAACCTAAAATAGACTTACATGAAAGGTGGTAAACAGTATTCTTGAGATTAAAATCCTAAAGAAGGAATTATATATGAGTTGTGAGAAGAGAAGAGATACTTAAGTGAAAAGGCCATCTGATTCTTGACTATAACTCTTTGTTTAAAGGAATAATGGTAACATTGTATTTTGTGATTAAGGTAGAGACATAAGATAAATGAATGACAATACTTTATAAGAGAAGGAAGGAAGGAGTGGAAATAAATGTAACAAGGTAACTGCATCAATGTGAAGAAGTATAATTAATATGAAGATAGATTTGGATGAACTAAAAATGTATATTGGAAGTTGTAGGCAAATTAACATTTTTTTTTCTTTAAAGCATCATTGATACCCTAAGGGAACAGGTAAAGTAAAAACATGTAAAATGCTCAATTAAAACCCAATAAGTCATGGGACACCTGGGTGCCTCAGTTGGTTAAGCATTTGACTCTTGATTTCAGCTCAGGTCATGATCTCACTGTTTGTGGGTACGAGCCCCACATCAGGTTCTGTGCCAACAGCGTGGAACCTGCTTGGAATTCTCTCTCTCCCTCTCTTTCTGCCTCTCCCCCACTCATACTTGCTCACTCTTTCTCAAAATAAATAAATGTTAAAAAAAAAAAAAAACTTAAAAAAAATCCCAATAAGTCAGAGCAAGAAAGGGATTGAAGAATAACAAAGAGCTAGTGCAAAGGGAAGAAAACGATTACAAAAATGTTAAGTTTTAAAACAATTATATCAAGAGTTACTTTAAGTAGAAATGGTCTAAATGTATACATCAAAAGATAGAGCTGCCTGCCTTCATAAGTCCTTCAGATACACCAAAAAAAAAAAAAAAAAAAAAAAACCAAAAACCTGCAACAAACCTTCCCTAATTAAGAAAAAATGGTTTCAGCCTAGATACTAGTTATTTGTGCTCCTCTCTTGACTCATTTATAACGTAAACGATTATTTTTGGTATCATGGCATCTGCAAATAATGGCTTTACTTCTTTCTTACCAATAAATAAAATGTCTTTTATTTTTTCTTTTCTCATTGCTACGGTTAAGACTTTCAGTACCATGTCGAATAAAAGTGGTGAGTGGACATCCCTGTCGTATTCCTGATCTCAGAGGAAAAGTTCTCAGTTTTTTGTCATCAAGTATGATGGTAGCTGTGGTTTTTGCTTATCATGCTGAGGCATCCAAGTTGGTAAAGAAGAAATACAACATTGTTTGCAGATGGCATGATAGTATATATAGAAAACCCTAAAGACTCCAGGAAACATTGGATGAACTTACAAATAAATTTAGTAAAGTTGCAGGAAACAAAATTAATAGGCAGAAATCTACAGCATTTCTACACTCTAATAATGAAGTCGCTGAAGGAGAAATTAAGAAAACAATCCCATTTACAATTGGGACTACACCAAAATAAAAAGCTTTTACACAGCAAAGGAAACCATCAACAAAACCAGAAGGCAACCTGCTGAGTGGAAGAAGATAGTTGCAAATAATATATCCAATTAGGAGATAATACCCAAAATCTATAAAAAAATTATATAACTAAACACCAACTGCCCCTAAATAATCCAACAAAAAAGGGCAAAGGACCTGAATAGAAGTTTTTCAAAAGAAGACATATAAATGGTCAACAGATAAATGAAAACATACTCAACACACTAATCATCAGGGAAATGCAAACCAAAACCACAATGAGATGTTCCCTCACACCTGTCAGAATGGTTAAAATCAAAAACAAAAGAAACAACAAGGGTAGGCAAGAATGTGTAGAAAGAGGAAACTCCATGCATTCCATGCATCATTGGTGAGAATGCAAATTGGTGCAAAAAAGTGGAAAACAGTATGGAGGGTCATAAACATTTTTAAATGGAATTACCATATGATCCAGTATTTCCACAATGAGTATTTACCTGAGGAAAACAAAAACACTAATTTGAAAAGATATGTGTACCCTTATGTTTATTGCAGCATATTGACAATAACTAAATTATGGAAGCAACAAAAGTTGCATATATCTATGTGTATGTGTGTGTGTGTGTGTGTGTGTGTGTGTGAGTACACACACACACACACACACACACACACACAGTGTTCAACCATAAAAAAGAATTAAATTTTGTCTTTAGCAACATGGATCGACCTAGAAGGTATAATGTTGAGTGAAATGAGTCAGAGGAAGACAAATAAGTGGAATTTAAGAAACAAATGAACAAAGAAAATAAGAGACAAATACTAAGAAAAAAACAGACTCTTAACTATAAAGAACAAACTATTGGTTGCCAGAGAGGAGGTGGATGGGGGGAATGCATGAAATAGATGAAGGGGATTAAAAGTACCCTTATCTTGATGAGCAACAACCAATGTATGGAATATGAAAAATAAATTATGGTTAGGAAACAGATTTCCAAATTTAATGGTTTTCAGGAATTTTAGGTCTAGACATTAGTACTATCTTTTATTATTCTTAGATTGCCATTGTGCTTACTGGACTAATATGCTACATTTGGTGATACAGGGTCTCCTTAATTAACACTTCTAATTATTTTCAACTTTTGTATAATTTACAGTGTTGCCTTTGGTAATTAATTTCACGTGACAATATTCAGCAACATGAAAAATACATGAATGATCGTTGGATCTTTTATCTGTTGGATGGGTTAAATGTAAAAGCAATCTCTTGACTAATCCCCTTATAGAGAGAAATAAGAGATATACGTTTATTGTGTGTAGAAGATAATGGGAAATGGTACTTATTTTGAAATTTTTATGAATCTGCAATATTCACAAAGCATAACATATTGAAATTTCAAATGGAATATTTGAATAGAATTGAGTAAAATGATTACTAGAGGGACTTCATTTTCTAAAGTGTGAGTCACAAAGGGTGATATGTCAGAACATGAAAAATCACAATGTACTTCAAAATATCCAAATATTGAATGTTCAAAATAATAAATTTATAATGTCTTTTAATTTAAATGTTTTTTTTTGTTATTTAGAGAGAAATATTTTTCATTTATTTGGATCATGTTACTACATGATATTTTTGTAAAATCGCAAAGAACAAACTTTTGGGGACATTGTTGTTATTCAGGTTAAGAGAGTAAATATCCAGTCCTCAGCTGTAGTTGCCAGAATTTTCTTACAATTATTTGTTGATACATGTTAAAACAATATCTATCTGTCTTTTTATTTGGATTATTTTTGGACAAATGCAATACTTAACCTCAAAAAATAAATGAAGATAATGGATTAATTGGTATCATGATATTGAATATTAACCTTTCATTAATAAATGACAAAGATACTTATACTTCTTTAGCACTAGTTAAATAAAAATCTCCACTAACCCAACCATAGTTAATGATGACGGAAAGATAACATGCAAGCAAGAGATTTCTGTACGCATTCTTTCTAGAAGCTAATAAGCTGTTCCATAAAGCACCTAGAAAGCAATTTTAGCAAGCTTCCAAACAGGAAACAAAATTAAATTTCATTGTTATATTTCACTAAAATAAAGAAATATTTATGAGTGTATTATGTCTTTTATACTAATCTCTTAGTCAATAAGTATTCTAGCTTAGTGGAAAAAAAATAAACCACATAAAATCTCCATGCTGCATGGAATTCACTAGACACATAACCTGATGTTAATTTTTAAATTTTCATAATGATTATAATAATACAAAGCATGCAATAAAACAAATACCTACAATCTGACTTTCAAAAATAAAGTGCCTGCATTTAAATGAGAAAATTAAACTGTTTAAAAAGAATATTCACTGTTTCTTTTGAACTGTGTTTTGTCAGGAGAGTTAGGTAAGAAACAAGTTTTTAACTATAGCTAACACTTACCATCTCTAACTCTGTGTATGACCTTCTCTTGCTTTTCTTTTTTACATCTACAAACTCATTTAATATTCCTAACTGTATGATGTAAATACTTTCCATCTATTTCACAGCTGAGAAAACTGAGACCCAGAGAGGCTAACTAACTTGCCAAAGATGATGGGCTTAGTGAGTGTTAGGACTGAGCATGCAGATATGTTTTCAAATTTTTTAATAAGGAATGCATGAAGTTTATTATTAAATTATTATAGAATTTATTATTAAAGTAAAATATTAATTTATTATTAAATTAAATCACAACAATTAAATGGAAATGTTCATGCCCACATCATAAAAATGACCTTTCTACACACACTATAAATGATACAAGAACTAGATGCAATTTTATATTAATAGTCAAAACCATCTATCTAAGCATTGTTCATGTGACTTCCAAAACTATTGCATCTAATACATTTTGTGATTGAAATCCACCAAAATCATATTCAGTAATGAAGAGAAAAATCAGAACACTAATATATCATTAGCATAATCAGTAAGAAACTAGATTACCCAAGTATTCAGTATCTAATGCAATGTCTTCTGATTTTATATATTAAAAAATCTGGAATTGGATGTTACTTGAATCCTGTTTTTTGATAAGTAGTTCTGATTACTGAAACATCTTTGAACTTCTATATCCTTATCTATAAAGTGGATGTATTAAGACATACAATAGAGGATTGTGAGAGGACTTAAAGGGCTTTAGAAAAACACCTTTAGCAGCTCATGATGCATATCACTTGGTCAATAAATGCTACCTTCATTTATAGCCTTGGTCTGGACAGTAAAGGAAGCATCTCTATTCATAAGGAAACAAGCCCAAATTTTCACAAATATTCTCAACATCTATCTAACTACCTACTTTAATATTAATTTAGTTTCTATTACATTTTAGATAACCATTTCACTTATATCACAAATATATTTAAGGTATTAATTCTTCAAAGAAAAAAAGATAAAAAGTCAATACATTTTCAACTTTAATTGCAATTATATTATAAATGTTTTGTTTACTGGATTGTCTTTTCTTATGAAATCACTTGCTAAATAATGTTTTTAAAAACATTAAAATAAAAATTCCAGATCTCATCAACCTAACACAACCAGGAAAGATCACAAATGCTTATGTCAAATATACTTGAATTCACTTGTAAGATTCCATCGCTGATGACGGGCAACAGAGCCCAGTGCACAAATAGCAGACTCTGGAGCGCTGGGCTGTGTGTCTGCAACCGTATCTCCACTGCTTACCAGATGACCATAACCAAGTTGCTTGAACTCTCTTCCCTTCAGTCTATTCAACTTTTACACCAGCCATAATCAAGGCAACTATTAAGAATATTTTGAGGTTAAATAACATCCATGAGGAACATGAAATAGTTTTTATAGGGAAATAAAAATGCAGTAAGTTTAAGTTAGTATTCAACTGGCATGTGTCATTGGGTATGCTAACTACATGATCTAATTTTCATTTTTCTTCAAGTTCCATGTGTGTGGAAAACTGCTCCTTGCCCAAAAAAGTTGTTTCACATAAAAGAGTGATCGTTTTTTCACTGCACTTCTTGCTTTAGAAGAGAAACAGAGAGGTAATTCAGGCAACAAGCAATTATTATTATTTTTCTACTGTCTTTAAAGTCCTGGATTCACCATATGAGGATCTAAAAGTTTTCCTTAAGATCATCACAGTCCAGTTGCAAAGGCAAAACATGTGTACATAATAATTAAATAGCAATACGGATGCTTAGTTAAAATGTGACATTATACAAGCTAATAAAAATAATTGCCAAGTAATTAATATTGGGAAGAAATTTGTTATTCTCCTGTAAATCCATCATGAAGTGAAATTAATAAGGAAAGCTTCACGGAAAAATTTGTATCCAAATAATAGACAAAGAGACGTTGATTTTTAGTTTTACATGTAACATGAACCATATTTGATATGAATTTTCTATTTTTTTAAATTTTTTAATGTTTATTTGCTTATTTTGAGAGAGAAAGAGACAGAGCAAAAGAAAAGGAGGCAGAGAGAGAAAAGGAGAGAGAATCCCAAGCAGGATCTGCGTTGTCAGTACAGAGCCAAACATGGGGCTCGATCTCACAAATGGCGAGATCATGAATTGAGCTGAAATCAAGAGCTGGATGCTTGCCTGACTGAGCCATCTAGGCCTTCCTTTCTTAATTCATCAAAAGTTTGTTCACTATTAACACTTGGAATGATGGAAAATAAAATGACATGTGAAAATACTCTTGGGGATCGAATTTCAAGTATAAACTGGTGTTGGGGCAATCTTTAGATTGAATTGAATCCTCTAAATCATGGGATTCGATGGGTTAAGTGACTTTAACCCTTTATGATTTTATTTTATTATCATAATAGAGACCTATTAAGCCGCTATACTTAGAATCACAAATAACTGAGTAAAACTCATTATGCTTCAAAGTAAGTAAACGTAAGTACTCCTTCCTGATTTGTACTTTTTATACACATACCAGGAGAACAATGGTCTTGTTCAAACAACCCATTCTGGGAAAGACTTTGATAGATCCGTTACTTATTGTTTGATGGATTAAGCCTCAAAGATACATTTATTAAAAACGTGCTAGGTGCCACATAAGGACTAAGGAAAGCCATTTTTTTTGGTCATAAATAAAATGTTTCCCTCCTTATAATTCTCACTTGGTATCTTCTGTCTTCCTTCTCACATCATCTGCTTCAGTAAGTGGTACATGAATAATCATTTAAGCAAAAGCATTTATATTACTGGAGGCTGAAGAATAGATTTGAGTGTATTAATTATCAATTATGATTTCCATTGCTGAAAAAAGATTTAAAATAAACTCTAAAAGAAAGCTTTCAGATTATATTTTCTTCTTACATAGCATATCATTTAAATCATATTCCTTGATTCAATGAAAGAACTAAAGATAAGCAGATTATCTTGTGACTCATTGAAGTGTATTGAGGTTAAGTGTTTTTCTTATTTGTACATAAATATGCACAAAGCAATGTTTTATAAGTAGTGCTTTGAAAACGATTGCTATTTTAATGCATTGAATGTTTTCCATTACATATTTGTAAGCTTATGTTTACATATACAAAATGTATATGCATATATTTGTATATATGCATGCATTTTATTTAAGAAAGGCAGTATTTATTCATGATTTATACATGAATTTGATATAATCTATGGCAAAGTTCATTTTAAACTTTTCCAAATGTGTAACACAATGGAAGTGATCCAGAGAAAATCTATCTTCATTCATATATAAATCATGGAGCTGCCAATAAAAGTCAAAATGTGGGTGGAAAAAGCGTACTTCTCACTGTAGAAAAGATTTATTCAGGATCTCTAGGGCATATTATAAACCACACATTCTTCTTGTCATGTATATGTAATATACCATATTATATATGAAATTTATATATATATGCATATATAAGGTTTTGCACTTTTATATGTAAATGATATATAGGTTCGCTCTTTTATCTGACAGGTAGCATTTATAGAATTAAAACTCCACAAGGGCAGAGATATTTGTCTATTTAGTTCAATGATGCCTAGGACAATACTTGGAATATGGTCTAACTCAATAAATACTTGTTGAATGAATTAATGATGAAATATAAGAATATGCCTTGCTGATTCCTAAACAGTACAAAATAATCTAGTGTCATAAAATTTGGGAAAGGAAGAGAGGGATAGCCACCATTGTATTCAAATATTGTAGCATTCTCTAATGTATTAAAAACCAAAGAAACTGGTAGTTTTCTGTGGGAGTGCCAGAAAATGCAAGGTTTTAACTCTGATAGGACTTTAAGGACTCTTTAAAAAATGGATGGTAAGAAAAGAAACGCTACCATTCTTACAAATCTTATAAGCATAGAACATGAATATTTTATTTCTTTATATTTTATTTTTTAATGTTTATTTCTTTCAGAAGAGAGAGAGAGACAGAGTGTGAACAGGGTAGGGGCAGAAGGAGAGGGAAACACAAGATGTGAAGTGGCTCCAGGCTTTGAGCTGTCAGCACAGAGCCCGATGCGGGGCACAAACTCATGAACTGTGAGATCATGACCTGAGCCAAAGTCGGATGCTTAACCGACTGAGCCACCCAGGTGCCCCAGAACATGCATATTTAAAAAAAAAAAAAACTTGTTAGAATTGAAAAATAAAGTGGTTTGAAAATTATAAAGCTTTAATGTTTTTAAACAAAGCTCTATATGTTTGACTTCTTGAATTTAAGACAAGCCTATGTATTAATTTATTATTTAAGTACAGTCGAATTCTTACTCTTCGTTGATACTTATAAAATAGTAAGAAACACAACTGACTATAAAAGGAAAAGTAATTAACATAAAATAAAAAGAAACAAAACATTACTTTACATAGACTATATTTACATAGGTTATCACCTGGTGAATCCATGTGAATTGTTTCCTCACTTTCTATTGGTTTCACCATAAGATAAGCGCATTTTATGGTACTATATCAAATTTGTGTATATGTGTGTGAAGGAAAGGGCTGTGTGGTTTATGTAGAGAAAGCACCATAGGTGAAGAGGTCAACGTTTGTCTTTCAACTCAAGAGCTGAAGTTGCTGTTTTCTTCTACTTCTTATCCCAAGATTCCTTTTCTGACACAATCCTGATGAATGACACAAGTATATCAAGAATATTAGCCCTCTGGTAGTTCAGGCCTACATGAACCTGGACCTAGGCTCAGACTTAGATAGCACCTGGCCCCTCACTTCCCTTTCAGTTCCGGCTTGAATCCCTCTATATGCCTGGGCTACTCTTTTACTCCAGAGAATTGAGCACGTCTCTGAACTTTAGACTATGTGAGAAAGTTATTGAAATTCCAGCAAGTTTTTATCTCTTCCCTCCTTTTGATTGTTTTTTTTTTTTAAGTTTATTTATTTATTTTGAGAGAAAGAGAGAGAAAGTGTGGGGGAGGAGCAGAGAGAGAGAGAGAGAGAGGGGGAGAAAGAGAATCCAAAGCAGGCTCTATGCTGTCAGTGCCGAGGCTGATGTGGGGCTGGCACTCACAAACCATGAGATCATGACCTGAACTGAAATCAAGAGTCTGTCTCTTAATGGACTGAGCCCCCCAGGTGCCCTTAGATTCTTGATGACTATTCTTATATTCCCAGGAACTGGTTGTTCTGTATAGAATGCATTCTTAAAAACATTACTACTGGCATACATTTATAAATCATTCATAAATTCTACCTATTTGGTTTACCCACACTGATAACAGATCTTAGGAAAAATCAAAGTGGTGTTTGAATGTTGGATTTCCTGACTTTAGGCTATAAAACGAAGCCTGGTAGGTTTTATCATCCTGCTTGCCACCGCCCCCCCCCACCCCCTTTTCCTTCTCTACCCTAAGGCTTGTTATTGAGTTTAATCCATACTTTGAACATGAGAAAACTCAAGACATGAAAAGGCATGAAGCTTATCAAAAGGAAAGAAAACACAGCACTTGATTAGAGAATGCATATGCATGTACACATAGTGAGCAATAAAATTGGATGGGATAGAGATAGAATAATAAAGACAATTTTTAAATAGCCCAAATTGTATCCTATCAGCTGATAATTTATAAGTATTTTAGGTTCGGGAATGAAAGAGTAACTTGGGTAAAATATTTTTCTCTACTCACTGCATTTTCAAAAAGTAAATAAGCAGACATTTTTTGAGCAGAAGGACCAGATGGAAAAGGAAATGGCTGGAGATAAAAATATCAAGTAGGAGAGAATGATATGAATCCCCAGTATCAAGCAATCAATTTTGAGTAGAATGGTTCCTCTTGATTTAGGTACGGATATATAATTCTAAAAGATATATAGTAGTTGGTAGCCTGATAAAGGAAATGGCAAAGGTAAATAGAATTAGCAAATACTGTTCCATTGTTCCTAGAGTAAAAAACAGGGTTAATATCCTGCGAGCTCTGGTCACAACATTTTTGTTAACCAATCAATATATAAACTTGTTTATGTGTGTCTCTGTTATGAGAGACCTTACTTAATATATAGTTCTTATAAATAATTAATTGGATACAGTGTTTCCTTATAATACAACATAGCCTTTCTCTTCTAACATTTTCCTGACCCACTAAACTTTTTAAATTTGTTATCACTTTGTGAAGTCACAAATACAGAGAGTCAAATATTTTCCTCTAAGAGTGATTTAAAAGATATATTTTTTCCACAAAATTGGAAATTTTGCTTTACAAATTCCAGAATCTATCTTTTCCACAGCTTTATCATGCACTGTAGATGCTACTTTAGCATTTTCTAGAGCAGCCTTATATACAGATCAGCAAATCTCCTTCCTTCTTTCCTTCCTTCCTCCCTCCCTCTCTCCCTCTTTAGTTCTTTTCTTTTTTCTTTTCTTTTCTTTTTTCTTTTCTTTTTTCTCTTCTGTTTTTTCCCTCCTTCCTTCCTGTCTTCCTTTCTTCCTTTCTTCCTTTCTTGCTTTCTTCTACTTTTTCATGTCATCAATTCATTATCATTTAGCTCACAGCCAACAGCATGGTAAATAATGCCTAAAGCATCTTATCTAACACACATCTTTTCTCCAAAAAGCACACCACAGTCTTCTTCTGCTTAGGAAAACTACACAAGACTTTAGCAGTATGCTTGAGGATCATTTTAAACAGCAAAGTCACCAATAAAAACCAGAAAAATATGGGAAAGTGGCATTAAATAGATCACAAGAAGGACACTTTGTTTATAGCATGAGAGTTGAAACAAGAAGAGAGAGGGTTGCCTCCCTGGGAATGAGGACTCAGAGAGACTCCGAGTTTGTGTTTCTGTCTGTATGTCCTCAAATGACTATGAAAGGTCTATTAATATTGATTTAAGGCTTAGGGGAGACTGGGTGGCTCAGTCGGTTAATGGGCTGACTCTAGATTTCTGCCCAGGTCATGATCTCATGGTTTGTGGGTTCCAGCATATCGGGCTCTACGCTGACAGTGCAGAGCCTGCTTGGGATTCTTTCTCTCCCTCTCTCCCTCTCTCTCTCCTTCTCCCCAGCTCATGCTTTCTCTCTCTCCTCTCTCTCTTTCTCTCTCTCTCAAAATAAATAAATAAACTAAAAAAAGAAATAAATTTTTGCAAATATGGAACTCACAAACGGTGAAGATTGACTGTAAATCAATCCGTATAAAAGATGGCTGGCTGAGACACACGACTTGACAACCTTTCCAAGGTGCTGTCCTGCATGAACACCTGCTTGTGGTTAGCTTCCAATTTTTAGGGAAAAGTCTTCATTATCAGTGTAAAGACATCATTTGTACTGTGTCATTTGTTATCTTGAATTTTTGTCATTCTTTCTTTTGATTTATGAATGCCAGTTAGATTAATTTCATCTTTATACACCTAATTTGTTGTGAATTATTTGGCAAGCCACTTGATGACAGTGATATGTATGTATATACAGAGTGTTTTTACTGTAATTTTCCAGTAATTAGGCTTTGAGACATTTATTTATTGCAATTCACAAGTGAATGGCCCTCATTATTTTCTCTGTGTTGTAAAATGTACTAGTTATGTGCTTTCTGGAACAATGTTATTTTAAGAACTAGCATGTTACTTATTAATGCAATTATATAAACTCAATGTATTTTAGAGCATTACTTCAAGGCATGAAATTAAATACACCTAGTCAATTGCTTATTTTATAAAGTGAGCATATGTTGTTAGAAACTTGCCTGTTGTATATTATTTTGCTTCTTTCTAATTTATGATAGTCCTTCGTTTGCTTCAGTAAAATTTTAGAAAAAAAAGTATGTACATTGTCTACAGCTGATGAGACCACTATTAGATCTTTGATGCAAGTCTGTCCAATAGAAATATCATTACCTTAGATTTTAAACTAGTCAATATCCCCAAAGTGATATTGATCTGTCTTTACTGAATGCTGGCATGGTTATATGTGGCCAAAACATATTAAAAAAGCAGACAAAACTGAAGTATATAGAAAAAAAAAAACAGACAAGAATATACAGAGGCAGATGTGAGAAAGAATAATAATTTGAAAGAGTAGCTACCTTTTATTGTATATTGAGTGTATTCTTAATAGTAATTACATACTCTAATTACTTTGGAAATATCAACTCAATACTCATAATGGCAATATGAAATAGTTCTATATAACTTCCATTATACATATAAAAAAACAAAATACAGAGCACTAAAAGTTTGGATAGCTTGCCTGACATCACAGCCCTAATAAGTGGCAGAGTCAGAGTTCAAGCCCTTGAAAATCTGCCTGCAGAATCTATGATGAAACATTATATCAGGCTGCCAGCTATTAGTCCCTTAGGTCTTGGTTTTTTCCTCTGTTACTCATATATGCTTCTTTGACCTAGAGTCTTCCCAATTCCGGAAAACTTATGTTTCATTACTAGGAATTTCCTTAAAAACAAAACAGTAACCTTTATTTTCTTATGGTAAAGAGAAGCACCGCCTTCCTCCAACATGGAAAAAGAGGGAAAAGTACAGAGCACATTGACCATATTTTATAAGATATAAGATTACAAGGTACTTTTTGACTCTGTTAGTGAATATTCACCATTGAATACTATGGAAGATAAATAGCATGATTTACTTAGAAATATTGATTTTGTATCTGTTTTTTTTTTTTTCCTTTTGGTTTCAGGAAGAGAATTCAGAGAATCATCACTTACATATAACATCCAGTAATCATCACAACAAGTGTCATTCTTAATACCCATCACCCATTTAGCCCATCCCGCTACCCCCTCCCCTCCAGCAAACCTGTTTGTTTTCTATAGTTAACAGTCTCTTAGGGTTTGCCTCCTTTTTTCTTCCTGTCCCCTATGTTTATCTATTTTGCTTCTTAAATTCCACATATGAGTGAAATCATGGTATTTTTCTTTCTCTGACTGACTTATTTTGCTAACAGTCTCTAGCTCATCCACCTAATTGCAAATGGCAAAATTCATTCTTTTTGATGGCTGAGTCATACTCCGTTATATACACACCACATCTTCTTTGCCTATTCATCAGTCAATAGACCTTTGGGCTCTTTCCATAATTTGGCTATTCGTTAATGCTGCTATAAACATCAGGGTGCATGTGCCCCTTCAAATTGGGTATTTTTGTATCTTTTCATTAGTTTTATTTTTAACTTTTTGAGGAAACTCCATACTGTTTTCCAGAGTGGTTGCACTAATTTGCATTCCCATCAACAGTGAAAAAGGGTTCTCCTTTCTATGCATCCTCACCAACATTTGTTATTTCCTGTGTTGTTAATTTTAGCCATTGTGACATGTGTGAGATATCCTATTGTAATTTTGATTTGTATTTCCTTGATGATGAGTCGCATTGACCATCTTTTCATGCATCTGTTAGCCATTTGTATGTCTACTTTGTAAAAATGTCTATTCATGTATTTTGCTCATTTCTTAACCATGTTATTTGTTTT
Organism: Panthera onca; assembly: GCF_046562875.1. Classification (NCBI taxonomy): domain Eukaryota; kingdom Metazoa; phylum Chordata; class Mammalia; order Carnivora; family Felidae; genus Panthera; species Panthera onca. The sequence goes on from NC_138339.1 coordinate 16,674,003, forward strand.
TGTGTGCTGAGTTTGAAAAGTTCTTTATAGATTTTGCATACTAACCTTTTATCAGATATGTCATTTGCAAATACCTTCTCCCATGCCGTGGGTTGCCTTTTATTTTCGTTGATTGTTTCATTACCTGTGCAGAAGCTTTTTATCTTAATGAAGTCCCAATAGTTCATTTCTGTTTTTGTTTCCCTAGCCTCCCAGATGTGTCTAGTAAGAAGTTGGTATGGCAGATGTCAAAGAATTTGCTGCCTGTATGCTCTTCTAGGATTTTGATGGTTTTCTGTCTCACATTTAGGTCGTTCCTCCATTTAGAATTTATTTTTGTGTATGATGTAAGAAAGTGGTTCACTTTCATTCATCTGCACATTGTTGTCCAGTTCTCCCAACACTTTTTATTGAAGATATTGTCTTTTTTCCATTGGATATTCTTTCCTGCTTTGTTGAAGATTATATATTGGCCATATAATTGTGGGTCTCTTTTTGGGGTTCCTACTCTATTCCATTGATCTATGTGTCTGTTTTTGTTCCAGTACCATATTGCCTTGATGACTACAGTATCAGTTTTTAAGACATAAATAATTACTGTTTCCTAAGTAAAATAAGTTGCTGAAAAAATGTCCATGTATGAAGAGGTTGATTATAGCCTAAAGTGTAAAATAATCATCTTTCTAAATCTAAAGTCATGTGGACTGTCTTTATCCTATTATTGTAAAGGGAGTTAATTTTGGAATACTTTTTTTAGGAGAATATAGAAACCAGTATGCTTCTGCAAGGTATTAACTGGAAGTTTCCATGATTTTACTTAAAAGAACATATAGGCTATTTTTGTAGAATAAGAAATGATTTGAGCAATCTGCTGTATTTCTCACTCTAATTATATTTGTGTTGCAAAAAAAAAGTGAATAGTAGAGCAAAACAATTGAATTATCTGCATTATCTTATCCTTAGGAAAGGGCCAATTTGTAGTTCAGTGATTTGTTTTTTTTCCTACACTGTTTAATAAACAGCGTGCACCCTCAATATTAATGTTTAGTATATCTGAGGGGTGAAACCGAATACATATTCCAAGAATTTTAAATTCACTACCTTTTCTTTCCTGATAAAGATCCTAAGTAGAAAGTTCATCTTACAGTACATAAAATGATCAGTGAAAATATGCATTAATTCGAAATAGCTAATGCTTCATGATTCCATGGTTAGATCAGATTGACAGAATTTGGAATATATGAGGATCATTAAAACTCAGAAATTACTTTTTATCTAAAATGTCCACAGACAGGGGCGCCTGGGTGGCTCAGTCGGTTAAGCGGCCGACTTCAGCCCAGGTCATGATCTTGCGGTCCGTGAGTTCAAGCCCCGCGTCGGGCTCTGTGCTGACAGCTCAGAGCCTGGAGCCTGTTTCAGATTCTGTGTCTCCCTCTCTCTGCCCCTCCCCCGTTCATGCTCTGTCTCTCTCTGTCTCAAAAATAAATAAACGTTAAAAAAAATTAAAAAAAATAAAATGTCCACAGACAGAAATCTAAAGCCCCTTACCAACTGAAGGCAGTTTGAATACCAACTTATGACTCGATTCTGTCACTGATGTTTGTAATCCAATTTTTTTTTTTTTTTTTTGGTCAAAGACAAGAATAAACAACTACTGCGTTCTTTGTTCTGCCCTATGCCTTTAGGCTCCATCTTTGAATACATATTTAGAGCTGCCAAGCTTTCAAAATCACCTTCAAAACTAGCCTAAGATGGATTTTACCCTGGTAAAATAACACCCTCATTTTCTCTAATTTCATTCTTTGTGCCTCTTAACTGCTAAATTTCCAAAAACAAAAACAAAAACAAAAATCTCATTACTTTTATATCCTTGAACTTCAACTAGGCCATTTCAAACACTCAGAGGTCCTGTGCTTAAGTTTTCTTTGCTATTCATCTCAACTCTTGCAGCACTGGGTATGCAGAAATGTTCACACACTGGGTGTTTCTGCACCATACTCTCTTACTTCTCTGGCCATCTCATTCCACCGAACTGCTCAAGGGAATGATTGATTGCCTTTCAAGTAACCAAAACCTATTTGATGTGCTTAAGCAAAAAGTGAATTATAGAGGAAAATGAGGAAAATCATCTTCTTCTGATTATCACTGATTATCACTTACATAATGGTCACATAAAAGTCTCTTGAATGGCTTAACTGGTAAATATTCAAAAAAAATTTTGGAACAATTGAAATTTCTTAAATAATAACCTTTCATTTATTCTTTTTTTCCTATTTGATTTGTAATTTCCTTCTCTGAGAACTACTTTTCCCTGAATATGTGTGTTATTTCCTCTGATTGATCTATCACCCCCTCTCAAAGTGATTTGCTCATGTTGGAGGTTATTATTATTTGTTTCTATATCAGCTCAAATGGCCTTAGGTGTGGTTTTTGGCATATGCCTCTACACCCCCATGAATTTCAATTTACTCCATATTAGAACCAACTGGGGAGATTTTTAAAAAATTCCAATGTCTAGGCTTTTTATACCTACTAAATTGGAATTTCCATGGCTTGGGATGGAGTGGTGAGAGGAAATGGGAATATACATATATCTAACTCTTTAGGTAACTCCACCATTTGGCAAAGTTGAAAACTAGCTCCCTTTGTGGTCACAGCTGTATCAGTAATTAAAGGTAAATTATCTTTCTTCCAGAGAACAAGTATTGCCAAAGAAAGCAGGGTATCAGATCACTGTTTTACACTCCAGGTACCTGGAGGAATTTTTTTCCATTTGTAGGTCTCAGCCTCAGAGAGCTGTACAAATAAAAACATTTTTTCATGCTGTTGGTCATTTGTTTGGTGATTTTGAGATGTAGGAGATTGGACATACTAATATAGAGCCTATACACTCACTCACCTACTTGAGAACATAGGTCTCTTCAGATAAATGTCTTATAGATTCTTCCACTTCCTGATTCTCCCATCTGGTCTCTCTTAAACTCTTCTCCAGAAATTCATGTGACCATTTGAGATCCTTAGAACAAAGACTGCTTTATAGTAAGCCTCCCATATGCCTCACATCCGTTGGACTTAGAGAGTGATAGATCTTAGAAGACAGTGGAATGGAAGGGAATCAAGTTCTTTTCACCATTTTCCCAGAAATCTTTTCCGCTGCTATATTTAATATCTAAAATTAATTGAAGGCATTTTACAAATACCAAATCAAGTATTTTGTTCAAAAGTATGCTATTAATACAAAAGTAAAAATGCAAATCACTGTTTGATGGAATTAAAATAACCAAGCTCAGTTTGGTGATAAACTTGATGATCTCCAAGCCAATGATATTCTGCATTGTGGAGGATTATATGGCTGTCTATAGCACACAATATTTATTCCATAAGATGTTTTCTTTGTTCGGTGATGTCACCTTATTGAAGTTTATGACATTTTTGCTTGGTCAATTAATGGATGTACAGTGTCTGGGTAACCTATACAATTTTTTAGAATATATATTAATAATCACTTATAATTTTATGTCAATGGATAACTTTGAAACTCAAAAGGCTTTACAAATTTAAAGCAATATATATCAGATGTTAATATTAGTATTTTTATGCTTGAAATTAATTCAGTGGTGCAAAGAAATGTAACTAGGTAAGTTTAATTTATAGGCAAACATTGAGTTACCAGAGTTTTGAATGGGAATGATCAAATTTGAACATGTATCTAATTAGCAATGGCCAATTCCCTGGCATCACTAAATCTTAAAAAGTAATGTGGGTATTAGAATAATGTAGTGTAGTTGGTAAAGTTTCAACTTGAAGTATATAATTGTGATTGCATTCCAAAAATAAATAAATGAAAAGAAGCCATGGAAAAAATAAATCCTATTAATATTTATTTCCCAAATTCAAATATTGCAACCAAACAAAAATCTGTTCAATGACTTTCTTCTCATTTTAAAACCTTTAGAGTGGATTGTAAGATTGATTGTTAATCATTTAATTATTGCCTTTTACAAATATATTTTATAAAACTTATTTTAAATAAATATAAAAATTTATTAAATATATATCTTACATACCATTATATCTTACATTAGTTTAGGATTAATAGAAATCTTCAAGTCCTTGAATTAAGATAAAAATAGTTTAAAACTCTTAAAAATTTGGCTTTAGGACAAGAGTCTCAGTCTTTCACTTGATGAGTATATTATTTAAGTTAATCTATTTGTCTTGCATTCCTTCTTTAAGATAGTTTATGTGTTTTGAAAACTGAACAGCAGTAGCTAATTGTTTGAACTTAATTTAATTTTAACAGACCATTAATTTTTTAATTTCATTTTACCCCTTATATCTAATTGATATTTATAATACATGATCTAGTTTTGAATTATAAATAAAAGGGCTCATTTTCATAATTTTTATTTGAATTAGCTCTAAGAATATTGATTTCATTCTCATATCTCATTGTGTATTGCTTATAGAATATTGACTACCTCTAATGGCATGGCGTAGTGTATCAAATATTTTTAACACTTTTGGTATGCTATTAATTAATAAATGCAGGAAGCATATTAATATAGTGGCATATATATTCTGGGATCAGGTTTATTGGTGTATTATATACTATTTAAAATTTATGCTTCTGACAGAGAATATTAGGTTCCTGAGGCACTAATACAGGTTACTATTATATGTAGAATAGTAAAATTATTTTAGTGAATTTGGATATATAGGTTAGAAATTGGGAGAATGAATTTTTTAATGTATTTATTTTTGTTGAGAGAGAGAGCATGAGCAGGAGAGGGGCAGAGAGAGAGGGAGAGAGACTCATGAATGTGGGGCTCAATCACATGAACGCTGAGATCATGACCTGAGCCCAAATCAAGAGTAGGACACTTAACTGAATGAGCCATCCGGATGCCCCGGGAAGAATGAAAATTTTCACCTCCAATTGTTTGGCAGCCAAAAGAGCTCATGCATGTAATGATGCTAAACTAGCGCAGCTCTTTGTAGTTGATTTAGGATTACGCCAGTATTTACATAAATATATGCAAAGAAAATAAACTAATGACAGGATGTATTTAGAATATTACTAAGGGTGATGAATGGATTTATGAAATAGTGTAGTCTTTATAATAATTATTTTATTTGATACGTTCACATATTATATAATAAAGTACATTTATACGATTGTAACACCTATGGAGAATTATCAGCGAAGAATATAAGAGTGACTAGATTTGCATTTTAGAAACTTATCTTAATAAAAGTCGAAGGGAATAACGGGGGCCTGGGAATGCTCTAGAAAAGAACATCTATTCAGAAATTTTGCCTGCTTTCTAGGCAAAAAAAAAAAAAAAAGAAGAAGATTAAGGATGTACAATAAGACAAGGACAGTTGGCTTAGTGAGAGAGATTTGAAATTTTATTTATTTTTAATAGCTACAGCCAACAACACTGGTGTTTGGAAGAATATAAGAGAGGAAAGATACCGTGATTGCCTAAGGTTTTCTATTAATTGGAAGTAGATTCAGCATGAAATGTGTTGAATTAAAATATCTATCAAATATATGGGGTTTAAAGTATTTACTATAATTTTAAGATTGTTTTATGTTTTGTATTCCAATAGCATAATTAAACCTACCTTCAGCTATTTATCCAGCTCAAGCAAAAGGATTATTTTATTATATTCAGATTCATTATTGAGTTCAGATGAAAGAGAAACAAAAGACTCTACATGTACAGCAAAATAATGCCCCTAATTGTCAACATTTCCTGACCTTAAATGAAAACACAGTTCTGTCTCTATTCTCTTGAAATTTCTCTAATGAAAAATTGTCCATACTTTGTATCACTGCCAAAGACCCTAGTTCAACAAAATATTTTTAACTGCCACCTAGGCCTGGTTATTATCTGCTAATCTCTTCTTAAATTAGGTATCAGAACCAATTCACTATCCTTTACATACTCTATTCTAGCTCAATTACTTGCTTGTCTCTTATCGTATTAACTTGAAAGCCACTTCCTATAATTCATTAACTAATATACTTGGGAAATGCTGCATTTTAAAATCTTGTCTTAGAGATTCACCTTACATAGCACTACATAGTAGCATGGGAAAGAATCTGTTGAGTGATTTTTTTTTTTTAATTTTCTAATTGTAAAAATTTTAACTTTCTACATCAATGCATTTTTATATATGCATACCCTTATATAACCAAAACTGGACCAAGCTATAGAGAATTTCCTGAACTCTAGAAAGTTCCCTAGTCCTCCGTCAGTTGGTGTTATTGCTCCCTCCCTTACACAAGGTTAGCCATCATTCAGACTTTTATTGTCTTAGATTGAGTTTGCTTGTTTTGAATTGCATATAAATAAAATCATGCTGCTTTGATTCTTCTATTTCTGGTTCTTTTTATTGTTACGTATAGGAGATGGAGATTAATTTATACTGTGGCAATGAAATTTCCCATTCTAATGTGTAGTATGAACATTTGGGTTGGTTCAGATTTGGCTGTTAAACACTTTGCCGTGGACTTTTTTGTGATTTTGGCGGACTAGTTTGCATTAGTTTCTCTTATGCATATATCCAGGAGTACGATTGCTGAATCATAGATAAGGTTATAGGTAAGCTTAGGTTTGGTAAATTCTGCATTGGATTTATTATTAAAATTTTTTTTAATGTTTATTTTTGAGAGATAGAGAGAGACAAGGGTGTGAGTGGGGGAGGGGCAGAGAGAAAGGGAGGCACAGAATCTAAAGCAGAATCTGATACAGAGCTGTCAGCACAGAACCTGATAGGAGGTTCTAAGTCACGAACGTAAGGTCATGACCTGAGAGGATGTTGGATGCTTAACTAACTGAGCCACTCAGATGCCCCTGCATTGGATTTATAAATCAATTTGGAAAGAACAAAATTCTTACTGATACTGAGATTTCTTATGCATATTAATAGTCTATTTATTTTGTTTAGTTCTTCTATTTTTCTTCAGTGAACTTTGTAATCTTCCATTTAGAGGTCCTGCAGGTATTTTGTTAAATTTATTGTATTTGGTTTTTTTTAAATAATTTTTTTGTTTTTAATTTTTTTAATGTTTATATATTTTTGAAGGGGAGAGAGAGAGAGAGAGAGAGGGAGAGAGAGAGGCAGCTTGATCGGGGGGAGGGGCAGAAAGAGAAGGAGACAGAATCTGAAGCAGGCTCCAGGTTCTGAACTGTCAGCACAGAGCCCAATATGGGGCTCAAACTCAGGAACTGCGAGATCTTGACCTGAGTTAAAGTTGGTTGCTTAACCCACTGAGAGACCCAGGTGCCCCTGATTGTCTTCCATTTCAAGGGTCAGATTGCAAATGAAAAGTAGACTTAGCACTATGAGGTCACTAAGTAAGAATCCTCAATGGCCAATACCCAACCCATTGCAACGAGATATCCAGTGACCAATCATGTCACTGTGATTGGATCATATCCAGTGACCCTGCACAGGCAACCTCTTAATTTCTCATCAATAAAATTCCCATAGAAAATTCATTATCTATTATTTTTTTTTTTACATTATTCTTTATCCTCCATTGTCGTTTATCCTTTATGGTGGGTATTATCATTCATGTGGAGAGTTTGAATTAAAAAAAAAAAAAAAAGGAAAGTCTCACTTTATGAGCCTGATAGAACACGGCAGAGGCAACTGAAAATTGTCCATTAATGTAAGCATGAATGGGTATGTTGTCACTATAATACATACTATATTCTAAGTGTCTATATATTTTAGTTCTCTTTTTAGCATTATAATACATTGAGCTGTTTTGTTTAAGTGCATAAATGGGGCAGAAAGTTAACTTAATTTTCTTAAGCATGTAGCCAGTTAAATCAATAGAATTCATTGAGTATATTATTGATATGAAGTTATAATATCTATTTTATGCCAATTTCCCAACAATATAGACATTTGTGTCTGAACTTTAATGCTATTTTTATTAGTATGTTTTAAAATATATCTTGACAAGGGTGTCTGGGTGCCTCAGTCAGTTAAGCTTCTAATTCTGGATTTTGGCTCAGGTCATGACTTCATGGTTGTGAGATCGAGCCCCACATTGGGCATTGAGCTGATATGGAGCCTGCTTAGGATTCTCCCTCTCCTCTATTTCTGCTCCTCCTCTACTCACTCTCATTCAAGTTTTCTCTAAAAAAAAATACACAAATAAATAAGTAAACACATAAAAATAAACAAAAGAAATATATTTTGATAATTGTAAGGAAAGCCTTTCCTCATTGAGTGCTTTTATTGATAACGATAAAATGAAATTTTCTAAACTCCAATAAATTTTTCAACAGACTTAAGTTACTGTGTCTATATGGTATTTCATTTGAAGGCCTTATTTACGTTGAGATGCATAGCTCTTTAAAAATCAGATAAAGTAAAAATTTAAAAAAAGAAGTTAAAAACATAGATGAGGAATCTTACAGATTATGAGGTTTTTTCCAGAGAATATTATAGACAATACTGAATAGTATAATCTTGCTCTGATTTACTCGACTGATATGTTGTAATTAGTTCATCTCTGTGGTCTGAGAATTGGCCAATGTCTTCACTGTATCAGCTACTAAAGGCCTCTCTGGATTTATACCTGGGTGCTTTGGCATAAGCCCCCAGGGTGTTGGTTCTTCTCCCTGAATTTACTAATTGTCTATGGGAAATGAGGACCCTCTAAGATTTACGCACCACCTCCATTTTGGTCACCAGCTTTGATCCGTCTGCCTCTTATCTATGGAATCGCCTCACCATGCACTGCAGCAATCCCAAGGCCAACGCCAAGATTCTTCATTCTCAGATGACTTCAGATCCCTATCCCTCATGCCCCCTCTCCCCAAGTATATTATATAAGAACTTCTAGATCATGTCTATACTTTGTACAGGGCATGAGAAAACAATTGAGGACATTAATTTAAGTTTTTCTATCAGACCTTCTGCTCCAAGTAGGAAGTAGAACCAAAGTTTCTCTACTTTTCATAATTCTCCACCAGTAACCAGCAGGTGTGTTTGTACCTCTCCATGTTTTTCCCCTCAACCAAACTGAACATCCAGAAAGTAGACATGTTAAATCTCTGGAAAAGGACCTTTGTTTTCCCTTTCCAACTTTCTCCCCTCCACCAGGCCGCGAGGAAAAACATTTTATCCCCACTTCCTTTCTCATGGAAAAGACCTCTATGCCATACTTTTCTGCTTCCCTAGTGATATCTACCTTATGCTTGCCTTGGGCAATGATGGTCCAAGTCCTCCAGAGGACTAAAACTTTTGCCAAAAAAAAGAAATGCATTATAAATTACTTCAAAAATTAAATTACCATTATTCCTAAAAAATTGAAATCTCAGTACTTTTTAGAATTGATGTGTTCAAAGTGATAAGGGAAATATAAAAAGAGCAATTTAAGGGGCACCTGGGTGGCTTGGTCCATTAAGCATCCAACCTTGGCTCAGGTCATGATCTCACAGCTCATGGGTTTGAGCCCCACGTCAGGCTCTCTCTCTCTCTGTCTCTCTCTCTCTCTCTCTCTCTCTCTCAAAAATAAATAAATAATATTTTTTTAAAAAGGAACAATTTGAAGCAATTTTCACAATTTCACACTTATTTCATTCCTTTTACATGTCCACTTTGATTTCTATTTTATAATGTTTCCTTCTCATTATTTCTGTATTATCTTGAATTAATTATTCAGATTAGTGTATTGAAAGCTAGTATGAGAAAATATTGCAGGCCAAGAAAAGTGTAATTAAATGGTATTGTAAAATATGAGATTAAAGCCACTTCTCAAAATGATCAAGTTATTTCAGATATATGATTTTATTTATTGTGATTTATCAGGTGATATGTAGTTGGTCTGACTGATTGATTGACTGATACTAGGGTGTTAAGGTAATAGAGAAGGACACAGTAAGTTAATATTTGTAGAACCTCAGTTAAAATACTTGTGGAAACTCAGTTGAATTTTTTTTTACTCACATTCCAAAATACATTCTAGATATTAAATGATAAATATAAATATTAAAGCAAATATATACAGTTATATGATCTTGAGTAGAAAGTGGTTGCTAAGCAGAAGATAACAGATAAATTAAGGTAAGAAATACATTACAGATATAAATAATATTGAAAATGCATTTATATCAAATGAGGCATAATCAGCATAAAAGAAAATAATATATAACATATATTATAGACAAACACATATATATATTATATATATATATTATATATATAGTATTTATTTAAATCTTTAGCTTTTTTAGCATTTATTCATTTTTGAGAGACAGAGAGAGTCAGATTGTGAAGGGGTGGGGAAGGGCAGTGAGGGAGAGAGACTGAAGCAGGCTCCAGGCTCTGAACTATCAGCACAGAGCCCTATGTAGGGCTCGAACTCACTGACCATGAGATCATGACCCGAGCAGAAGTCAGATGCTCAACTGACTGAGGCACCCAGGCGTCGCTGTATTTATTTAAATCTTAAAAATTACATTATATTCCCCAGTAGAAAAATCACTTAATTTTATGAACACAGAGATGCAAAAAAAAGCCAAATTAATACAAAAGATATAAAAAATTCACCAGTAATTATAGACAGTATGATGGCAGAGATAGTAAAATTCTCTCAAGACACTGAAAATATGAGAAATAAGATAATTTTAGGATATTAAGCTAAAGTGCTAACAGATAGCTTTAAAACAAAAAGAAACAAACAAACAAAAACAGTTGGACCTGGTCTGTATTGGATGCATTTACATACATAAAGACAAGAGTGTATTATAAAAGCGGCTACTTAGCTATTGTAGAAAAGACAAGGAAATTTATAAAGCCAAATATTGATAGTATCAATACTAATCTTCCTAAGATGAGAATGATGTTCTGTATACCTGGTATGTTTACATCTTTCATTATCTCAGGTTATGAAAATGTCAGAAACATTGCCAATAAAAGAGGGATCAAATCGGGTCCTATTAATTTGAATTCCTACTCAATTTGCAATCTGCATCAAATTAGGTTACACATATAGAATGTCTACATGGGGTCAAATGCCTTGTTGAGCTGGTGTCACTGTCTAGTATGTTCGATAGTTCTAGGTCTGGCAAATTATTAAACTGACATCCGTAGGTGGAATATCCTAGAAAGACTCCTTGGCACACTAGAATCCCATGTCTAATAAGTTCAATGACACTACTTGGATTGATTCTCTGAGTCCGTAGCTAAGGGCTTAACCCAGTGTAGGGTTGATGTACCAAGATAAATGCACCCTTGGCGGAAGTGGTCAAGACAATCAATCACTTAATCACCTCTCCTGCTCTGCAGAGTGTTCTTAGAGTAGCCGAAAAGCATGCTCTTTCAGACATCCCACTAGACATGGTTACTAGGAAAAGTGTGGTGAAAGAGGCAGTCTCATCCGTGCCCTTGGGAGGAAAATTATTGGGAGAAAATTCTCCATAAGTGTCTTATATTCCTGGACATCTTGTGAAGAGGGATTGACAGAGTGAAACAGTACACAAGAGTCAGAGAGGAAAAGGATTGACAGAATGAAACAATACACGAGAGTCAGAGAGGAAAAGAGAGAGAAAGGTTTGGAGCCAAGATGGCTGCCAGAAAATTGTAGTTTACCAGTTGTTGCAAAGTGGCGGAAGGCAGATTCTCTAAAAGCAGACAGGTAATTAAAACACCAGATGTGGATGCATGTGGCTCCTCCTTACAAGACGTCTTTCTGTGTGCATTTTTGTTTTTTGTGCATTTCTTGATGTCTCAGCCCAGCTGGGTGTATATAGTTTACTTCATTCACCTAGTGTTTCTCACAGATGAAGTCACACATAAACATGCAAAATCTGTATTATGCTCGAATTGGCTGATATATTAATTGGTAAAAAAAAAAATTGTTTCAAAATAAGGTTTCTAGCAAAAGAAGTGTTGAAATGTCATCAGACAAAAAGGATCAAGAAAAGAATGTTGATATACTTGTACAAAACCTTCACCATTGCTGAGAGGAGGGATATTCTGAGTGGATATTAAATCAAGGTGGATGCTTCTGGTAAGGTAAAACTGAGGGGATCTGAACTACTAAAAGCAGGAGCACATTCCAGAGCAATATTGTTCATAGAGCCTGAGATGGAGAAGTCAGCCGCACTTTAATAGTTAAACAACATTCATTTTGTACTTTTCTATTTAACTACCATGGTGAAGAGGAAGGTTAAGATGAATAAACTGCACCATTTTGTTTAAAATTTGGAAGGAAATTATATACAAGAGTTAATATTGCAATAAGTTAAAGGCATACGATATTCACTCAGAACTGTCATTTATTTTTTATTAAACAATATTTATAACACTAAGCCAAATTAAATTTCTCAGTGATTAGCATGGATACAGAAATGTAATTTCTGCTGCTCGTTGTTTTTCAAGGTACACAAATAATCTCTGAGTTCATGTCTGTTTCAGATTTAAAGTAAATACCAAATTTCTGATAACTTTAATGTGTTAATTCAAGGATCTTAATTTGTCAGTTAATAATCATCTAACACACAAATTGATAAAACAGAAGCTACAAAACAGAAAAGAAAACTGAATGTGATACCGTGACTCATGATAATTTTGGCTATCTCTACCATCAACACTAATTTTAACCTAAAAAATCTATAGTTGACATCCTCTTAATTCAACAGTTAGTACCAGCCTTTTTTTATTATTATTATTATTTTTTTTTTTATTTACTTAACAGTGTCCAGTTGTCCTCAAATAGTCTGTGAGATTAACTCCTGTTGTAAATCTGCTGAGATTATATAATGTGAAGCCTGCTGTTTCAGTTAGGAATCACTTGCCGGGCGGGGGGATATTGGCACTGGTTTCGTGGTTGACACCTAGTACATTTCACTTCAGTTTCAATTTCGTTTGGATCTGCGTGAGTTTCAAACCGGGTAAAAAATCATTTCATTATGGCCCAGCAGGGACACAAAATAATTTCACTGTAGCCCAGCTGGTTTAAAAAATGCAGTGACTGGAAATCAGGTAAGTTTAACATGTGGGCAACTTTGGAAATCAAAGCTTCACACATTTCTGATTACATTTAAATTAGGATTCACAGTAAGGTCACAAGCTGTACTCAATTTTAATGATCATACTGTAATTCTGGAATGATCTCAAACTTATTGTCAGTAGTACTGGTTTGCCAGCGTTACTTTCCATCAGCCTTACCTGTTGGGAATTAGGGGGCGGCGTAGCTTTTCATGGTCCATATTCTTAAATCTTGAGCACAAAACATGGAGAGTACAATCCATTATTGGCCATGTCACTCACAAATTCTCCCTCAGTATATGTTGATGGCCCGATGTCTTCACCCTAAACTTAACGAAATGTTAATAGCTGTGAGATTTTGATTATTTTTCTTGTTTTACAAGTTTGTGATTAGGGCCACAGCCCTTGAAACAAATATCTTTGTCTTCCCTCTCTTCTTTTTTTCCCTCTACTGCTTTCCAAATCATATGAAAATTACGATGATAAAATTAAACACACATTTAACATAAATTCACAATTAATACACACTTTTATACACTATTAAGTCCCCACTGTATTTAAAGGACTAAACAAACTGATGTTAATTTAATTTGACCTACCTTTCCTCTTTTGGGGAGTAAGAGATAAACATATTAATTTCATGGATCCTGTAACAGGCATAATTGCTAGCTAGATTTACATTTCCCAAAAGCATTGAAAATTAAGATGGTGGTGGGAGAATCTAGGACTATCATTTTTATTCACTTTGTTTTTCTAAATTTATACTAACTCATTAAAAGAGCTAAACCAAGCATTGTCTTTAAACCAATTATTTTAAACTCATTTTATAATGTATTTTACACACAAACCATAATTGAAGAAAGCAATTTTCTACTTAAGAAAGGCAAAATATGTCCCCTGTTATCTAACTATAATAAAGGTCACAATCTATTTGTTTTTAGCCCATTCATATCACCAAGCTGCCTTAGACTACTTTTCAGGTCTTTATGTATCTGTCTCACTTCATAATCTCCAAACTCTTAAATTTTAATTGTTACGTGGATTATTCTGCAAAACTACCAAATTTTAAGCTAGTCTATTTTGTCAAATCCAAGTCTTAACTTTTTAAGAGTCAATATTCTCTGTAAAATTCTCAACTGCTTTTTACCCTTACTGTGAATCAAAATCTCGCTTGTTAATATTTCCTTGTCTCTTCCTGCTTCAACATTAATTCAAGACATATCCATTCAGGGCCTACTGGGTTTCAAGCACAGTTATTAAGTGTTAGACAAACAGATGAATATTATAAGTCCCTGTCCTCAAGAACATAACATCTGGGTGGGGACAGAGTGGGAATCATGTGTCATATGGTGTCATATGGAAGGCAATTTTAGCACTGAGTTGAAAGAAGACTGTCACCTTCAGGAGCGACTTTCTTGTCTGCAGAAATGAACTGCATTTTACACTGGAATCTCTGAGTGACCAGTCCCTTCCTAATTAACTCATTCAGGTCCTTGCTCTTTCCAAGAAAATGTCAGCACTTTAAAATTTGACATTTTCAAGGAACCAGAGCATTTTGACATCATATCAAATTTATGTTAATTAAAATTAGTACCCAAAATGTCACAAAGATAAGTGGGAAAGAAGTATCTACTTTTTTCCCTCAGTTGCAACAAATGGTTTAATAAAAAAAAACTAAATAAATAACTGTGGATAAGAGATTGTCAGTCACTGTCTTTCATTTCCTTAAGGATAGGAATGGAGGAGGCTAGGGCTGCTAGGATATCTTTAATGGATCAGCATAAATTAAAAATAAATTTCGAAATATAACATGCAATTGCTACTTTTGACTTTTACCTGGAAAGAACGTACTAAATCACAAAAGAAACGCATAAACAAACAAAAAGGCTATATCTCAAAGTCAGCCTGAATATTGAAAGAAAAAGATTAGAAGGTCACATTGTCAAAATGATCAGCTGTTTTATAAATTGGATGCATTTATTTGAATGACAAACCCATTATATTTTTCTTATTTCACTTCAGACATGTGAAAATATATTCAAAACCCAGCAACAAATGGCATATTAGGATTGAGGAACGCTTATTTAGACCATGAGATAAACTATGTCAGCAATGGAGATGGGAAAATAAGGGATGAGGATTTTGAAAACTACCCATCCATAGGGCTGTGGTTAATTGAGTCATTGTTGTTTTCACGCAAGAACGTTTCATTTTATGTTCCTTTCACATACATCTGCCCTTATAAGGTTTGGAGATACATACACACGTGCACAGACACATACACATACACACATATGGCACTGTTTTGGAATAACTAGATCATAATCTCAGCAGAAACCAAACCTGTCTGGCACTACATTTTAGTGTAAACTATATGATCTCTGTCAGAGTATGATTACTATCCACACTTTATATCTTCTTTTTTTTTAATAATTTATTTTCAAGTTCACACTTTATATCTTATTGAATTAACCTAATGTTTCTCATTTTTTCTCACTGACTCACATATATTCACTTATTCATCCTTCAAAATATGTCAAAATAATTTTCAAGATTGCCTTGCTTTGAGATAGGGAAATTTCTTCATCTTTCAGAAACTGATACTAAGAAAAAATAAAAGGGGACTGTAATAACTCTTGCGAAGAAATCTAATATGATAAACTTACATGAATAAACAAAGGAGATATAACAACATCTATGAGTTATTCATAACTGGATTTGCAGTCAGCATGATGGGTGGAAAGAGGAAAGTTCATTAGTAAGAAATAAGGGTCTTATGTCATGCCATTATTTGCAAAATATCCCATAATTTAACATAGTGAAACATCATAGGATGGCCATGCAGATTGACTGACAAAGTGCTATTTCACAGATATGTCACTTGACACTGATAGAACCTGTACCTTAAAGAGATGCATTGGTGTAAGATAATGAAATGAACTAAAAATGAGGCTTCTAGACAGGCCAAGCCAATGAAATACCCTGACAATGTCTTTCATAATGTAAAAAGCGTGTGGAATTATCTAATTGTGTATTTCATAAATTACAGAGCACACATTACTGAATGTAGCCTTGTTAGAAGACCAGAGCTATTCCCACCACATGTACATCTACTGGACAAGGCAGAACACTCAGTATAAAGTTCATAATCTCTTGATTTCAAAATAAAATAAAACCTGAATAGGATTCAGGTCTGTATAATCTAGCACAGATACTAACTCTTTATGGAACTTAACCACTTTGTGTTCCCTTCTGCCATTCTCTCTTCTATTACTGTTCCTTTTTCTTTCTTTCTTTTCTTTCTTTCTTTCTTTCTTTCTTTCTTTCTTTCTTTTCTTTCTCTTCTCTTCTCTTCTCTTTCATGAGGGATCATCCTCTTTCTATTCCACTATCTCCTCTGGATCCACAATCTCACCCATTAGACCCTAACTTTGGGAATGGTAGTCCCCTAGTGAAGGATTGACATTGATATTTTATTGGTACACTGGTGTATTACATGGACTATCATGATGGGTGTTGACTATGAAATAATAGTGATATTTGAGAATGTGAACAAAAGTCTAGATTCCCATCATCAACCATTATAACTTAAGGCAGTTTTTGTTTGTTTACAAAGCTATTTCTACATAGGCAATTTTCATCAGAAACATAACTGTAATGCAAAAACATTTGTCGTTACTCAATCACCGGCTCTGTTTAAAATCAAACAAACGGCAGTCTCTTGTTACCAGGTAGCTTATTCAATTCAGAATAGGTGTGAGTACAAAATGACATACTCAGTCCTCTGCCTAGAAGACATATTTATAGAAATGACACGTTTCAAAATCAGTGTGAATATTAAGAATAACAATTAAAAACTTACAAAAAATTAAGAATAGAGTTTTTCATAGTATGAGTATTACCCCTAAATGATTCCATTAGAATTCCCTGAGGTGCTTTTTCACATAAACAGATCCCTGGGTCCCATTATACACTACAGAATAATAGTAACTGGAGGAGAGGCCAGGCCTGTAAACCTGCATTTATAATGGTCTTTCCAGATGCTTCCCATGTACTCTAAACTGAGGATAACTGTATTACAGGAAGACTGTGGCTTCCTTTGCAACCTAGGGTTAATCAACAGTCAGCAGGCTTGCGAAGTTCTAAAATGTTCATGATAACACCAGTGTCAGACCCTGATGGTTCATGGGTCAAGGTCCTCATTGGCTACAAGGTACTCATAGGACTGAGCTTGCAAGTTTAGGGTATCATTGCCTATGTTATAAATGTTGATAGGTTTCAGCAGGAGAGCAAAAGTTTTTGAAGCATTTATCTAATATTATATAAAAAGTCCTATTTGTTTTCCTTGACATTTTCTGTTTTAGTAGAAATTACAGGAGTTTCTCTCTTGAAAACATTCATAGTATGATCTAATTAGGCTTATGAATGACTAATGCATTAAATGCCTTAGTAACACTTGCTGAAATAGTTGTGGGAATTCAGAAATTATTTTTCAAATCTTCAAAAAATATACATTACATTTAGATGAGTTTCACATCTTCATTCAACTAAATAAAAGTATATATTTTCACAATAAACAAATTTCCAGAAAATTTCCACACCATGAAAAATACATGGGTAAACACAGGAATTTAGATTTCAATTTTGAAAGAAAAAATCGATTTTTATCCAAGTCATTTTGCTCTTGAAGTATTACCTAGACTTGTCTTTCTCCTATTAAATTCAAAACCTGTGCAGGCTAGGTTTATCAGTTATCCAGGCCAGCTTTTTGCCTTTTGTGATTTTCTCACTGCTCATGTTACAATTTATATCTCTTCTGCGGGTGGCACCTGGGCAATCTTTTTTTTTTAATGTTTATTTATTTATTTTGAGAGAGAGAAAGAGGGAGCATGAGTGGGGGAAGAAGAGAGGGAGAGAGAGAGAATCCCAAGCAGACCCAATCAGGGATTGATCTCAAAACTGGGAGATCCTACGGCACCTGGGTGGCTCAGTCGGTTAAGTGTCCAATGACTTTGGCTCAGGTCATGATCTGTGGTTCGTGAGTTCGAACCCCTCATCAGGCTCTGTGCTGACAGCTCAGAGCCTGGAGCCTGCTTCAGATTCTGTGTCTCCCTCTCTCTGCCCCTCCCCCACTCACACACTGTGGATCTCTCTCTCAAAAATAAATAAACATTACAAAAAAATAGAACAACTACAACAACAACAACAATCTGGGAGGTCGTGACCTGAGCTGAAATCAAAAGTGGGATGCTTAACTGACTGAGTGGGATGCTTACCCAGACGGAGCCACCCAGGCACCCAGATACTTGTGCAATTTTAAAGCAGTTCAGGCAATTCCTCTCAGCTGTGTCTCCAGGGCCTCTTCCAAATCTCTAAATTTGATTGGATTCCATGGTTTCTTTCCCATTTCCTCAATACTCTGTTTTTCACCCATCCTGACTAATTATTTTCATTGATTTCTCATGTAATGATTTGCCAAGTTTTCCAATCTTGTGATGTTTCATTTTCTTAAAATGCATAGTATCTCTTATTGCTCTTCCTCTACCAAGAGTCACGGGTCAATCCCCGTCCTTGCAGCCGACCAAAGAAAGATCCACTCCGGAGCACAAATAGCCTGTAATGGAGATTTGCTTTAGAGATAAAATAGAAGACAAGTGGACAGAAGATATTAAAAACTTTGTGGGTTTTTTTTTAAGTTTTATTTATATATTTTGAGGGAGAGCGAGCGCACCCCCATGCTGATGAGCAGGGGAGGGGAAGAATCCCAATCCCAAGCAGGCTTCATCCTGTCATCATATAGCCCAAATCAGGGCTGATACCACAAACCATAAGATCATGACCTGAGTTGAAATCAAGAGTTGATACTCAACCAGCTGAAATACCCAGGTACCCTTGTGGGTTATTTATTTTTTCTGGAAATATGCTACTCTTCCTTGCAAGACTTGTTAAAACATAAATATTTGTGAAAACATTTTTTTTTTCTCTAGCAACAGATTGGTGCTAACTAAACATGTTTTATTTTGTCACGCAAATTTGGCTGTACTTTCCACTTCTTGACAAACCCGTTGGGCTATCAAGAAATGAGCACCCAACTCTTCCCACTCTTGCACAGCTGAATAGCTTGGCAGTGAAATGAAGACATTTATTGCATTTTGCAGTCCAGTGAGCTCAATAACTTCTTAAAAAACAAAAACAAAATCTTGGGAAAAAACGATTCTATTCTTCTATCAAGATACAGAATTTACACAATAGGGATACTCCTAAGGTACTGTCACCAGCTTGTGGAGTTAAAATTCTATGAGAATATTTATATTCAGCTAGTTTGCAAAATAAATGAAACTTCTAATAAAAGCATCATGTTAATATGCTGCCAGTCTATAAGCAAGATTTCAGTGGAATTGCTTTATCTAGTGCGTAGACTTTATACATGACTAGTATGTTTTGAATAAAAGACAAAGAATCATGACTAATATAAAAATGCATATTCAATATAAAATATGTTCTTAAGTGCATTATGGACTACTAGTCCCAAACTCCTCAGCCAATAAACATTGATTAAATGCCTCCTATGAAAGGTAGATTGCTAGGTACTGGTTGGTGTTGACCTTATGAAGCTCAAATTTTGTGTGGACAAAGAAAGATAAATTAAAAACCACTGTACGGCATGCTAAATGTATTGAAAATGGACTATCCATGGCGACATGTAAGCAGAGAAGACATTTGTTTAAGTGTGTTTGGATCTGGACAGTAGGAAATAACTATCCCTGACTCAGCAAAATTGAGCCATGATTTAAAGAGTCAACAAGTTGTAAGGAGAAGAGATGGGTTTTTAAGAAGATTCTATAGTTGATAAACTGTCAAGGAGACACATAGGTTTTGATACACAGGAAACAGAAAGTTGTGTTTTGCAGCTGACACATAACACATAGTGTTAAAAGGATTTCCTGGTGGAAAGTAAAGGTGGGTAAGCCATTTGGAACTAGATTTATAAAGACTCTTTGTGATATATAAAAGTTTAAACTTAGGTCAAGAAAGATTATCAAATATAATGTTAATTAATTAATAACATTTTTGTTTCAGGAAGCAATTCTTAAGCAATGGGGAAGAGCATATCAAAGGGATGATGATACTAGAACAAAAGAAGATTGCTAAGATGCTTTTGTAACAAAACAAGCAGATTATTATTTTTTTAAATTCTTATTTATTTGTGAAAGAGAAGGAGCGTGAGTGGGGGGGGGGGTGCAGAGAGAGACACACACACAGAATCCAAAGCAGGCTCTAGGCTCTGAGCAGTCAGCACAGAGTCCTACGTGGGGCCGAACTGATGAACTGAATTCATGCACCTTGAGATCATGACCTGAGCTGAAGTCAGACGCTTAATTGACTGAGCCACCCAGGTGCCCAGCAAGCAAATTATTTTTTAAAGGGAATTAAAAGAGTAGCAAAAAGAGGGAGGCAGAACTGAAACATAATTTAAAACAATATATTGCTTCATATTCTACCAATCAATGATGACTCGAATGGATGAAAAATAAAAATATAAGCAATGAATAAAACACTTTAATTTTTAGAGAAGTTGAGGAATGTTCTATATGCCAGAATAATGGAGAATAAAGGTATTGGTGATGCGTTGCCTGTGTGTTTGGGTAGCAACCATTCCACTCCTTCCTATAAATCCATGTTCGTATCATAAAGCGGTAGAGTCTGTCTCCTTTCACACTGAATAGTCTGATTTTGTAATTTATGTTGGCCTCTACAAGAATTATATTTAAGTTTTTCAGAATTTAAGTTAAAAATGTACAAACTGAAGATAATAAATATATAATAAACAGATGAGTCCTGACTTTGGATTTCATCTAATGTAATAACTCTTTTCATTTCTTGAGGTTAGTTGTTTTTTCATCATTGATTTCCTTGTTGTACCCTAGACTAAATAAATTAACACTTAGTGCTCAAATTTGACTGGATTCCTTTTCTGGAAGGATTAAAAAATATTTCTCCATTTATAATTAATATCAGCACATCCCTATGTCCTTTCTACATAAATTATTTGTACCTCTAGCACGTGGTTTGACATTATTGCCTTGGGTTATAATTTATTATTAATCTTTGTAACTATTCTGTATATTACATGATCTGTTAAGTCTAGGATGAAGGTTGCTACAGATTTAGTACATTTCTTTGCATATAGAATTGAAATAAGTACTTACAAATGGGGAAACTATATTAGTCATTTATTACATTTAAAAGGAAATGATGCAAATAAAATTATACAACTTTTAAGTCTATTTTCAAAAAATAGATAAGAACAGAAGAGTATTCAGGAAAGAATAATTTTGTTACATCACAAAAACTAAATCTGCAAATATAAATCTTGGAAAATGATTAAAAGTAGAAACTTGGAAAAAATAAGATACTTCTTTTGCTTCCAAATGAAGTACTTGTTAACTTTTTAATATATAAGATTTAAAAAATTGTTAAAATATATATATTTTTAATATATGAATGTAATGAAACTTTCAGTGTAAGGTAACTTTTCTTGAATTTGGTGAATCTTAACTGAAAATAAAGTAGTTATAAAAGGAAGGGGAAACAAAGAAGGATATTGAATCTCTGGAGGGAGACTTCTCTTCTTAAATCCATTTAAGATATCAGATGAATATTCATAATCAATATTTGGCCAAAATTAAGAATAGGCCTTATTAAAACAATTGGAAACTAGAAAATTTTATATTGTTAAGAAGAACTTCTATTGTACCTAATTTATTTTTATCAACTTTATTGATAAACTGCACCCATTTAATCTACACAGTGTAAGTGTTTATGAATGCTTAAACTCAAGCATCCACAAAAAGCCATAAAGTTAGATAACATTTCCACTCATAACAAAATTTCATCATGCCTATTTGGGGAAACTCTTCCCTATCTCAGCCTCAGAATCTACTTTCTATAGAAGCTATTTTGCGTTCTTCAACATTCCATGAAATGAAATAAAACAGTCCCTCAACATAATGCTTTTGGAGATCATACATATTATTGTGTGTATTAGTGCTTCATTAAATTTTTTCTTCCTGAATAGTATTCCATTATAGAGCTATTCAACATTTGCTTTATCCATTCATCTGTTTACAGATATTTGTGTTGTTTCCAGTTTGAAGGCATTTGTGGATAAAGCTCTGTAAATATACATCTATAAAACTTTGTGTGAACATATTCCTTTTTCTCTTTAGGGCAAATACCTATTGATGCATGGTCAATGATAGAAGACACTGTCAACTTATCTAACAAAATAATTGTAATGTTGTAGTTTTCTCACCGGCAGCATATTAGTGATTCAGTAGCTTCACATCCTTATTATCTGCAGTGTCATAGTTAGCTCAGGTCACTGTAACAGATTACCATAGAGTTAAACAACAAACATTTATTGCTCACAGTTCTGGAGCCTGAGAAATCCAAGATCAAGGCACTGGCAGACTGCATGTCAGATGAGGACCTTCTTCCTGGTTTGCACCCAGCTTCTTCTCATGTGCTCACATGGTGAAGAGCAAAGAAAGGAAGCAAATTCTTTTTTATCTGTTCTTTCAAGGGCACCAATCTCATCATGAGAGCTTTACCCTCATGACCTAACTACCTTCCAAAGGCCCCGTCTCCAAATACTGTAACAGTGGAATTAGAGTTTCAACATATAAATTTGGTGGTGGTGGAGGGGAGGGACCCAAACATTTGGCCCATAGTATGTGGTTAACAAAATTCTGAGATTTCCCTCAAGATTCCCACTCACTGTGTGAAACCCCTACATAATCCCTTGGGCTGTGAACATGGTTTATTTCACTCCAGTGATTAGGTTATGTTAAATGGTATGGTTTTGACTCTAAAGAAGATGACTTATATTGACTGGGCATCATCTCATCAGGTGAACTAATAAACGTGAGAGGGAATTGATCCAAGGGAGATTCTTCATTGTTGGATTGGAAGATAAAGTGGCAAGAAACGTGGGCGGCTTACAGGACCTGAGAGCAATCCCAGCGTATAGGCACCATGGAAATGGGAGACCTCAGAGATGAATTCTGCTGCAGCATGTGAGCTTAGAAAAGGACCCTGAGTTCTACATGAGGACAGACACCCCTTAAGTAGGAGCAGAGCACCAAGCTAATCCTTACTCAAAATTCGGACCCATGCAAACTGAGAGTAAGTGTCTGTTGTTTTATTTTACAGCAACAGAAAACTAACACAAGATTTGATATACTCAGCTTTTCAAGTTTAATCAGAACATGTATAGAGTAGTGGTATATCGCTGTAAGTTTTATTTGAATTTCCCCAAAAATTAATGACATTGAGCATTTTTCATGTTCATATAGATTATTCTTATCTTCTTTTGTGAAATGCTTCCACACATTTCTGGGCATTTTATTGGGTTGCTTGCATTCTCTTCATTGAGTTGTAAGAGTTCTTATGTAGTATGTCTGGCAAGTCCCTATTCCAATGTAGGCATTGAAAATCTAAAATCTCTTTGTCTTCACTGATTTCTATAATATAGAATAGATTATTGTAGCTTTGAATTATGACTTCAAATCCAGCAGTGTAAACCATTATTCTGCTTTTTTTAACAATTGGCTATTCTAAGTTATTTTCCTTGTTGTAACAGTTTAGAAATACCTTCTCAGTTTCGACTAAATAGAATTTGGGATTTTTATTATAAATATTTTGAATGTATAGACAAATTTAGGAAAAAGTGGCATCTAACTGTCTGAATCTCCCAATCCATGGACAAATTAATTTTGGTCCTTTTCAATTTTGTCAGCAATGATTTGTAGTTTTCAGTGTTCAGTGTACTTTAACATACTTAAACAAAATTTAGCTTTTTTTTTTAAAGTTATTTTGAAAGAGACAGAGCACAAATGAGGGAAGGGCAGAAAGAGAGGGAGATTCAGAATCCCAAGCAGTCTTTCTACCATCAGCACAGAGCCCGATGCAGGGCTCAAACCCACAAAACTGAGCTCATGACTTGCACTAAAATCCAAGAGTTGGATGCTCCACAGATTGACCCATCCAGGTATCCCTCTTTAACCTACGTTTAAGTTACCTCTAAGTATTTCATATTTTATATCCCATTGTTAATAAGCATTTATCTTCCATTTTCCAAATGCCTGTTGCTTTTCATAGAAAAGTATTTGATATATTAATGCTACACCCTTCAATATTACTGTGATCACTTTTTGATGTATCCACTTTATTTTTTTTTTAATTTTTTTTTTTAACGTTTATTTATTTTTGGGACAGAGAGAGACAGAGTATGAACGGGGGAGGGTCAGAGAGAGAGGGAGACACAGAATCTGAAACAGGCTCCAGGCTCTGAGCCGTCAGCCCAGAGCCCGACGCGGGGCTCGAACTCACGGACCGTGAGATCGTGACCTGAGCTGAAGTTGGACGCTTAACCGACTGAGCCACCTAGGCGCCCCGATGTATCCACTTTATAAAGTTGAACTACAGCATTTTCTTTCTAGTTTGTTTCTGGCCAGGATAAATGAGAAGGGATATTCTTTTGTGGAAGTTGAAAGATCGAAGAAGCCAAGAAGAGGTCATTTTGTATCACACATTCACCTTCGTGCAGTTTTACAGTCACATGCTAACCTAGGTGCAGCTGTGAAAGGAGTTTGCAGATATGAATAAAAGCTCTAATCCGTTTACTTTACATTAAATAAAAGAGAGTTTCTTATGGGTTGGCTTGAATTAATAAGTTGGAAGGACTTTGAAAGAAGTCTTAGGCCTTCCCTGAGGGACAAACACCAAAATAGCAACTGGCTGTTTTCTGGATCTTCCCATCCTGCCTGTGAAAAATAAGTTCAGCTCATGCCTATGGGGTTTCAGCCTGCTCCTGGTTTCCTTTTCCTTAATGAAAACCCTAGGCACTTCTAACTTGTTCAGCCAGCTGCCATATTCTTTTTAATGAAAACCTCCATTTATACACACATACATACGTATATACATAAAGATACAGATAAATAATCAACACCTTGTAAAGTTAATTGAGGTAAAACAATTTAAGATGCAATACCAATCTGCTATGTACCCAGAATGTTAATGCAAAAAAAAAAAAAAAAGGCATAATAGTGTTGATATTGGTTTCTGACTTCTAACAGAATTTGCAATGCACTTTGAGAAGCATAATTGTTTGATAGTCATATTTGGAAGCCAGAATATGCAAGTAATTCTGTTATATAAAGAAAAGCGTCACGTTAGAGTCTGATACTTCCATGCCTGTCTCTTCACATATATGAGGCAGTTCAATTATTGTAGTACTTTCCCCTGGTTTTTTTTTTTTTTTTTAATTTTTTTTTTTTTCAACGTTTATTTTATTTTTGGGACAGAGAGAGACAGAGCATGAACGGGGGAGGGACAGAGAGAGAGGGAGACACAGAATCGGAAACAGGCTCCAGGCTCCGAGCCATCAGCCCAGAGCCCGACGCGGGGCTCGAACTCACGGACCGCGAGATCGTGACCTGGCTGAAGTCGGACGCTTAACCGACTGCGCCACCCAGGTGCCCCTCCCCTGGTTTTTAACGTAAACTTGCTGTGATGTGGGTTGGATTTTATTACAGTTTATGCAGGAAATGTCTAATTATAAAAGTGAGGAATAAATGGTGTTAACATTTTATAGGATTGTAAACAAAGCCTCGAACGGTAGCCAAAGGCTATGGTAGGGCTTTCCTTGTGTTCTCAAGAAATATCTGTCCCACATAGGCACAGTATACCCTTCACCTGCCAAGGATCCCCTTATTTCAGGGGCAGTTCATTAAATTCCATTTCTGAGATAGGGTGGAGAAAAAAGTGCTTTTGTATATAAAGCTTTTGGACTTTTGCTGTTTAATATCCCACATTTTTAATTTTGCAGACAACCTGGTCTAATGGCTATCTGATGGTTCTAATTCAAGCATTAAACTCCCATGGACGAGACAATGAAATGACTTATTTTATGTCTAGAAGTTAACAAATGTTAATTATGAAAGTAACACATTTTTACTTAAAAATGTTTTAAGGTTAGTTCCTCTATATGTTTAGGATTTAAACCATATGTTTCTTTAATTTTTTTTTGAAATATTACATCTATGAGATTTAATAGCTTTATTTTCCAACATTTTCTGTAATGTTATATCTAACAGCTCAAGGTAACTTGAACTGACACTGCTTTCAACTATACTTTGCATTGAAAAATAATCCATTTGGAAGAAAAAATATATTGGCTCTTAAATTCAATGGTTTCTTTTTTTTTATTTTTTTTTTATTTTTATTTTTTTTTTTAAATTCAATGGTTTCTTAAATCTTGGAGGCTCATTTTTCTTCTTCTCTCAGGGATTTGGTGGGGTAGATTTCTATGTAAACAGTGAGGAGATGTTCTTCTCATCAGATCAGTTTCAGCTTTGATCTATCATTAACAAAATGTTATTGTGCACAGATAGCCAATGAGAAGGAACAAAATGGTAATAATTCCCTTTAGTACAAAATGTGTTTCAAAAGAACTGTGCTCAAAAGGCCATTTTCATCCTAAGGTCATGTCCATAAAATACACATCTAGACAATTTCACCTTAAACATACTGAGAGTGTCTCAGCACTTTTATTTCTAGTCAAGATGCTCTAAAGCAGAATGTGTCTAGGGCCAATTGAACAAACGAATTGGTTTGACTTATCTAACTTCCTAAGGAAACTTCTAGTCTATATTCAATATCATCCTAAAACTGTGCTCTGTTCATATGAAGCTTGAAAATCCCAGATAAGTCCTTTCGAAACCTTTGGATAATCGCTGCCCCTTTTGTAACATCTGTTTTCTACCTTTCGTGGTTCCAGTCCCCCTGTATGAATTGTTCATGATTTTGACTCCCTTAGTGTCAGTAAACATTATAATTGGCTCTTAGAGTTCAGTGATCGAAAGTCAAATTTTCATAATGGATATTGATGCCATAAAACAAAGCCATAAATAGTCTCGATAATCTACAGCTTCCACAATGTCATTGCTCTAACAACATAGCAGTTTAAAATATTTTGACATGAAATCAGGATTATTGAATAATTATCCCTCTCCACAATATCAGTATCATGTTTTGGTCTTATTAACATTTGTAATGAAGTATTTATTCATGGCCAGAGACTCAAATAGGCATCTGTTTGATCTCAAGAACAATGACCTATTACCATAATTCCAACTGCCTCTAAACATTTCAGAGTTTGACACACCTATTTTATATATCAGAACACAGTTACAGAGCATTCAATTTTTGTGCCTAAGATTATGCATCTATCTAGTCAGGACCCAAGAGCAGAACCACATCTCCGATTTTGAAAGCTCAGGATTTTAATTCCTATGAGATTTTCAAGTACCCGCCTCATGTCTCTAGACACAGAATACTGACTTTCATTTTTCCTCTACTCTAGAATCCTTTTGAATTTTCCTTTTATTGTCCCTTTTTATTATTAAAAAAAACCACATACATTGCATTATTCTATTCTGGAGTACATCCCTAAATACCCGTTGTAGAGATTGCTGGCAATTCTCACCATCTTCTCCCCCCACCCCACTTTTTTAGTGAGAACTTCCACAATATTTAACTCAACAAATGTCCACTTAAAATGAAGACTGAATTTCCATGTTTCTCTTGCTGATAATCGTCGTCATGTAATTAAGTTCAGAGTAAAGATATCAAAGTGATATATGTGACTTCCAGGAAGTATTTTATTAAATATTTATTTTATGTATTTTGAGAGCACATTGGGGAGGGGCAGAGACAGAGGGAGACAGAGTATCCCAAGCAGATTCCTTGCTGTCAGCTTAGAACCCAGTGTGGGGCTTGAACTCACAAATCATGAAATCTTGACCTGAGCCAATACCAAGAGTTGGGATGCTTAACCAACTTAGCCACCCAGGTGCCCTTCTAGGAATTTTCTTTATAAGGGAGCTACTGTGCCCTTATTTTGCCCTTCCTAATTTCTCTTGGATGCAGATGTGATGTAGGAGCTTAAGTCTACAGAAATTTTTGGATCAGGTAGTAACATCTATGAGAGCAGGATAACAACATGATACAAAGAGGTGGAATCTCTGGGTTTGGTGTTTTTGCTCTATAATTCCTGCGCTGTTGACCATCATACTTCGCTGATGTGGGTTGGATGTAAACTTCCATCTTGCTTTTAAATACAAATGTGTCTTTGTTTTTGTTTTTTGGTCAGATAGCTTGGGCAATGTAGTCAGTCCCCTATTTGTGGAGAGTGGGGACTGACCGACTACTATGACTGTCTTGCTACTTGGGGAATAAAAAGACTAAAGCTTTGAACTATTTGAGTTTTTAGCCAGCATTTAAAGTTCTGAAAACCATGATGGCATCTGGAAGGATTTGACTGAAAAAGGAATGCATAAGTGAGGAAGAGAATGCTGAAGTTTTAGTTTACTTTTTTACGTAGAAGAAATATTTTGTATTTTGATAGCTTACATACATATAAAATATGTGCTTATAATAAACAGATTCTGTAAAATACAAAATGATAGCACCTAATCATGTTTTCTATATATATGTTGTCTATACACACACACACAAATACACACACACAAACTTGGTATATATATCCACTTTATAATTTTAAATATATAATTTAAAATATATGCTTATATATACATATGTATAAATTTAAATATATAATTTTAAAT
The DNA here is from genome assembly GCF_046562875.1 of Panthera onca. NCBI lineage: Eukaryota > Metazoa > Chordata > Mammalia > Carnivora > Felidae > Panthera > Panthera onca. The sequence continues at coordinate 16,702,700 of NC_138339.1, forward strand.
ATATAATTTATAGTTATATATGCATGTGTATAGATTAAATATATATTATATATATATATATTTAATTTAAATTAAATGTTTAAATATTTAAGTAGATGGGTGTGTATGTGTTGTGTTCCCTTCATGATAGTCTGTTATATGACATGTGGATGACCAAAAGTGTAAAATTCATTGTTGGAAATAGAATTTCTCTCTTTATTTAAAGATTTTCAGCACAGGGGCACCTGGGGGGCTCAGTCAGTTAAATGTCGGACTTCAGCTCAGATCTCGATCTTGCTGTTCCCGAGTTCAATCCTGTGCTGACAGCTCAGAGTCTGGAGCCTGCTTTGGATTCTGTGTCTTCATCTCTCTCTGCCCCTCCCCTGTTGGTGCTCTGTGTCTCTCTCTCTCTCTCTCAAAAATAAACAAACATTAAAAAAAATTAAATAAAAATTTTTAGTAAAATTGTCATCTGGAAATTATCACTGTGAAATTTTTCAATCATGTGTATGTATTAATCTGAAGTTCTGTCTACTGACCACTTTTGGCTAACAGTGTTTGAAAAATAATGTAAGTGATAGGATCCCATTTTCATGGAGTCTTAGCTAACATGTTCAAGCATTTCTTAAGGAGTTACAGGCATTACCTAATTTAACCCTCAGGTTGGTTATGTGAGAGGATTTTTAGCTTTCCCATTGTATAGTCAAAGAAGCTGAGGAACAGAGAGATTGACTAATTAACCTAAAGTCACAGTGATAATGAATAGTAAAGCCACTAAAAAATTAGGATTTTGAAAACTTTGGAAGGTACCTGGAGGTCATTTGAAGATAGCATTTAATATATCCCCTAAACCTCATGACTACTTTCTTTTAAATAATTAAATGCTATGGTCTTTGGGTTTATAGATTTTGTCTTAACCTTTGGCAAAGTCTCATTTTAACGTACAAAATAGGAAAAATCAAACCAGGTACAAGTATTAGGTGTTTTGTAGTTGGTTGCCTAAATATACCTAGAATGGTTACTTTTTTTAAAAGGAAAAGTAATATGATTCTGGGTTCTATAATTGATACTCTGCTGAATGAGAATTTTATCAATTATGAAAATATTAGGGCTGCTCATAAATATTTTTGTCTTAACTCTTTTCTTAAAATTTGTATTGTTTATTAAATGTTTAATGTTTATTTTTGAGATAGAGAGAGAGAGGAAGAGAGCATGAGCGGGGGAGAGTCAGAGAGAGAGGGAGACACTGAATCTGAAGTAGGCTCCAGGCTCTGAGCTGTCAGCACAAAGCCCAATGCGGGGCTCGAACTTGTGAACTCTGAGATCATGACCTGAGCTGAAGCCAGACGCTTAACTGACTAAGCCATCCAGGCACTCCATTATCTTTTTTTCATTCTTTCAAAATGATAAGATGACAGTATCCCACCCTGCTTAAATTTAGATGAGACTATATCACTTGTTTTTGACCAATAGCATTTCAGCAGAAGGGATTTATGCAAGGTTCCTAAAAAGGCTCTCATGAGCTCTCTTCGTATGAGTCATACGAATCACTTATGGAGATTCCATAAGCTATCTCCATAAGTGACTCTAAGTCTCCCTTCCTGACCTATATTAAACATTGAAATTTTTATGTTTGGGAGTATTTATTACTACAGTGTAGTTTATCCCCTCCTAACTGATACACATGACACAATAGAACATTTGGCTTAGAAATATATAGAGATCCTTACTAAAGAAACATAGATAATACATTAAATGATGAAAGTAGGATTCTAAATCAGGAATTTACAATAATATATTTTTAATGAACTTGATTATGGACTTACAGAAAGCTTGGCACTTGAGATTTAAAAAGAAAAGAAAAACACAAAAAGCCATAAAAATTTCAGCTGGAGAAGCCCACTTTAGGGGCTTTTAAATGAAAATATCTTGATGGAAATCCAAGATGGTAATTGTGAAGCTACAGTGTGGGGTTCAGAATTAGACAAGCACAAATCTGACTAGATGGCTTTATTAATTTTTTTAAAGTTTATTTATTACTGCGTGAGAGGGAGAGAGTGTGACAGGAGGGGCAGAGAAATAGGGGAGAGAAAATCCCACACAGGCTCCATATTGTCAGTGCAGAGCCCAAAGGGGGGCTCTATCTCATAACCCTGAGTTCATGACCCGAGTTGAAATCAAGAGTTGGATGCTCAACCAACTGAGCCACCTAGGCGCCCCTGGAAGATTGTAATCTTCAAAAGAAAATAATTTTCAGGAGACTGCAGTGTCTGGAAACCATTTTAAATAAAGGAAACATGGAAGGAGTGGGATGATAAGTTTGAGGAGAGGATGTGTAAGGTACCCCTGTCTTTTACTATTCAGAGGGATTTTGTTGAAGAAAAATAAATGGAATAGACTTATTTTGCTTTTGTTTTTCAAAATTTGGAGGGAAAAACAGATAGAAAATAAAATGAGAAATTATTTAGCTCAATAAAATGACAGGTACTTTAACAATCAAATATCTAATAATAAAATAATGTCTCATAAGTTACAGGGACCTTGTTTTCTGGGACAGAGCAAGCAGAGGCCGAAAAGAAACCATCAGAAATGTAATTCTTGCAACAAGTGAGAAAATAGTCTAAGAAGCTTTCAGTTTTAACTTGGAGTTTGTGAAGTCATCGATAATTGAAAATGTAAATAAATCAGTTAAATGATATCATTTAACTGCATCAGGTATTAAAAAATATTATCTAAATCTTATATGCTGAATTTAGGAAGAGATACTCTATCACCTTAACCAACTCACCAACTAGTGACTGTGTGTCATTAATATACTTCCTGTAGTTGGCATCTTTAGTTAATGTATTTTACATGCTATTAAGGAATACTTCTGAATCAATCACTTCTCTTCTAAGACTATTTACCCTACCAAATGTAACTTGAATGTTATATAGATGATTTTCTTATGATTGGTTAATCAAAACTGGGTGGACTTCTGGTCTTCATTCTAAATTAAATTTACTTCAGCATAAAGTGGGAAGTTGAGGCTTACAGCTTCCATGAAAATGTGCCATGCAGATCTTCCTTGGTAGTGGAACACAGTTGATGGATGGCTCTAGATGAGCTCTCGAATCCCCCACTACAAATGATCTGAAGCCACATTGTCCCACATGTCCCCAGTTCATGACTGGGCACAGCAAGGTGTTACTGCAGGTTTATTCTAGCTCAGCATGAGAAGGTTCATTTCGTCTGAGAACTTTCTGTTGTCCTGGCCAAAGTATGGTATAAATTGTGCTGTCTGTGACTCATTTTACCACAACCTCCCTCCCTCCTCCTTTCTTTACCCAGGGTCAGGAGTGTATAATGGCTGAAGACCTTCCCTGCATATTCCAGCTTTCTACCATCATCTTGCAAAGTGTTTTTTCTTATAAATCTTTCACACACCTAATCTCATTTTGCCAGATGCAATGCATCACAACTTTACCTTTGTTAGATTCAGAGGAAAATAAGGGTGTGTGTGTGTGTGTGTATGTGTGTGTGTGTGTGTATGTGAATATTTATGTATGTGTATATGAGAATATATATGTATATGTAAATTCTATTTCTATATCATTTATAAATGTATACATGTATAAATGTATAAATGTATACAATTTATTATATATAATTCTATTATAGGTAAAATATAGTATTATCACTAACAGATCACTAATGGCTCCAAATTTATAATTCATAATGCTTAAAATGTGCTTTACAGAATATTAAAAATAAAAGCCTTGAAAGGAAAATATAAACACTGTTTATAGAATTCCAATGTATAAAATGATATTTGCATCAAATATTTATATGGACCTTTTCTCCTATTTAGAATGCACCAATGTCTCAACAGAGTTATAGAGGAGAGAACACTCTTATTTCTGAAGAATTTTGTTTTATTTGAAGGCTGAATATTTGGATATATCTGAAAATATCATTTCATATCCCCTGTCCACATAGGCAAAATGAATTTGATTTTATATCCATTTAAGGAGGATATTGAGTTAAACCAAAATAAAGCAAATAAGATAAATTTTAAAAATCAAATTAAGAGAAAATAACATATAGGTCTATTACTTCTAAAACCAATCACTGTTTTATATTTTACTAGAAGCTTCTGTTTATTATTAAGTCAATTATTTTGGGAATAGGAGATAGTGTTTTTGTTTGTGCTGCATTCATATTCCCTACTGAGAAAAGCTGAGGACAAAATCCTGGTACTCTGCCCAAAGTTGGTTAGTTAAACCTGTGTACTTGATCCAAGGGACCGCTAACTTACTGGCTGGATATTGAGTAGTTTGGCAAGAGACTTCTGCATAAGTGGAATGACAGTCTTTTGGTGAACAAATCAGAACCCTGATTGCCAATACAATGAACAGGGATTTTGTTATGTTCAGAGCTGTATCATTTTGCCTTAAAACAATGCCTGGAAAAGAGTACATTTGTTGAATAACTTAATGAATTCTAGGTAACTTGGATGTAGGTATAAGAGAGAGGTAGCAGTCTGTAGGAGGGACAGAAGCTAAAAGATGAATTAAGATGATACCTTTAACTTGAAACATGAGGCATAATCTGTACATAAGTTGAAGACTTGAGGAAAAAGATTGTATGAATTAGATGAGGCAGGGCTCTAGAGAAGAGGGAAAAGTTAGATTCTGATGAATAGTGTTCTAGAAGCAGAGACTGGGAATAGCCAAGGCATGGGGAAATAGCTTGAGGAAAAATACTTACGATGGTCAAACTAGCTATTTCTAAAAAACTATTACTTTTATTAAACAAGAATCAGTCCTGATGAAAAGAAAGTAAATTGAAAAACAGAGAAAATGCAGCGGAAATGCAAATCTCCATAGACATTCATAGAATGAATGTATCCAATTACAACTACTACTTTTAATTTTAAAACATAATAGGGATGCCTTGTCATTGGTGCAAAGACAATGGTCTATCTCAGTCCAGCCTGGTTTCTTTCCTTCGTGAGCACCCTGTATTTTCTTATCCACAGTCACTGTTTTATGATCAGCAACATGTAGGCTGATTTTCATTTTAAGCCCTTTTGGACACTTGCAGAATCTTTGCCTGGTAAATTTGGAGAGATTTTTCTTTTCTACCCTATGTTCTGCCATGCTTTAGCTACTGGTTGAATTAGTTAAACACAGCAAGTATTTTGCCTGTTTGTTTCACTGGGCAGTTCTCTCCAAAACCTGAAACACTGTTGTCTTTAAACTCTTGCTGAGACATTGTCACCAAACACTGAGGAAAATAATGGCATTTATATTTGATGCTTTTTAAGGAAGTGTCCCTTTATTGTCAAATTCGGGTGGAAAATATCCCCTATGATTCTTTCTATTTAATATCAATGACCATCTTTCTGACAACAGATTCTCAGACTACCTCCTAATATTTGTAATGTACAAAACAAAACAAAACAAAACAAAAAAACAACTCAGTATTCATGTCTCAAGCCATCTCAGGTTGTATAGTGTAGGGAAAACCAATCCAAAGTTAAGTTGACGTTCTATACTGAAGAGGTAGAAAGAAGAAACCACGTTAATGAAAATGGATATATGGCTTTGAAGAAAACTCATACCTACCTAATGAACTCTGAACTCTTTATTCCACCTCCCTTATTTACATTAGCTTTTTCTATCCAAAGGTAGGGACTAACCTTATGATGCTTACTTTCATTCATAACAATGATCTTTTGTTTAGATGGCTTACTCATGTTGCTTCATAGTATATTCCCGAGTGTGTTATTGTCAATCTCTCCTAGAGAACTCGGGCACTGTTTCTACATTTATACTTGCGTTTTATTGTTTCATTTTTTACTTAAGTCTCTAAATGTTTAATATTTAAATTATAAATTTTTTTATATATCTTCATTGCCTTGGTTGTTTACACAGAAAAGTACAGAGATGAATCCCTATATTTTTGCTTATCACAGCATATTACCTGGCAAGTTCCCAAATTTCTCAGTGTTATTTTTAAGGACCAGAATTAAGTAATAAAATAGAAAAAAAAATCAGAAGTTAAATTTTCAAAATTTCATTACTGGACTTTAATTGGAAAAAATACAAGTTTAAATGAATACCATAAATTATCCTTGGAATCCTTACCTCTTTCTTCTGCCAAATTGTGTTTGGAACATTTTTACAAAATTAATTGTACAAGCTCTTTAATGAGTATTCTTGTTTGCAGCTTGTCATAATTTTTAGAGGTCATTATGAGTTTGTCATGTTATTTCAATCACTTATTTGCATATAACAAATCTGTTATTTGTAAAATTTCATAAAAATGAGGACATTAGAATTAAAATGAGGACATTAAACTTGGTTTCTTGAGAGAAACAAATCTCATTCTTCATGAATGAGTTGCCGGTGTCTGTATAAGTTTCTAAATATTTTTATTATAAAACAACTGTTTTGATATTAGTCATTCATAAATATTAAATATCATTGATTATTGATTGTGACATTCTAATGTTTGGAAATTCTTTAACAGAAATTGTCAGATAGTAGCCACTGTTTTGATAACTTCAAACTGAAATATACAGTTCTTTGATATGCAAACCAACAAAACAACAATTTTGAGGAGTTACAGAAAACACAGAATGACTTGGTTGGGGTTATCAAGAACATGTGTAAAGTATGATTAATAAAATTCATGTTTATAAGTTACATATATATTATACATAGCCATATCTTTATCAATATACACATGTGTGGGTGTGCACTAATATTTATCTTAATTCCCAATCTCTTCACTTATTTCTTCTATAGGACAGTATTTAGAGGTGAACATTCATAATAAACTCATGCTTGCTTGTGTGTAAAATCTAGGATTGTAATAATTCATACACATACTTTTTTTTACTTTAGAGAAGCCCAAGAAATTTTCAGATGAAATCAATTATTCTTTGAATGTGTCAGGATAATTTACATTGACATTTTCATGAAGGATATTGCAGGAAATTCAAGTATAGTGTTTTCTCACTATTTGCATGTGTAGTCACTTAGTTATCATCTCAAAATAAATTCTTTTGTGAGAACTGGTATTGCTTCCAGAAAACTATATAATGTCATTATATTTAATGGTGTAAATTTGTGCAAAAAATTCAGCTTTACAGAAAACATACTTTTTCTTAATATTGATACAAATTTCATGAGGGCAAGATTTATATAGTTAAAAAAAGTCAAAGAACTCACATTATATTTCAAAATGGACCTTGACTGAATGACACAAAATAGGCTTTGCCCAGATTGAGTTGATTCTTAAATAGATTAGGTCCCATACCTTGTTTTATCACAACCAAAGGAGGTGGAGAGGGTGTTGATGATAAAATCCATTGGGCATCTGGATTCTGAAAGGCAATTAGAATTAGAAAGGCAATTAGAAAGTGAATTAGAATACAGATAGAAATAACTTTAAATAGCTAAGTATTTGACATATGCATTTTCATTGCTGCAGTAATAAATTCCACAAACATGGCAGCTAAGATAACACAAATTTATTATCTCACAGTTCTAGAAGTTTGAAGACTGACCTGGGTCTCACTGGGCTCAAATTGAGGTATTGGCAAAGCTGTATTTATCTTTGGAGTCTATAAAGGAAAATTTACTACCAACTTTTCCAGCTTCAGGAGACTACCTTCATTCCTTAGCTCTTGACTCCCTTCCTCCATGAAAGCCAACAAAGTTGCATGTGTCTGACCATTCTCCATGGTCACATCTCCCTTTCTGACCACAGTCAGGAGAGAATCTCTGCTTTAAAAGATCTGTGTGATTAGACTGTGCCCACCTGAATAATCCAGGATAATTTCCCCATCTCAAGGTATTCAATCATATCTACAGAGTCCCTTTGGACATGTCAGGTAATATATTCAAAGATTCTAGGGATATCAGTACAGACATTTTGGGGAGTCATCCTTCTGTCTACCACTGTGTGCAATGTCAGTAATATTAATTACAGATTCACAATAAGATCTTTCCCAATAATATTTAAAAATATTATATTTTCTAGAAGAGTAAAGTCATAAATATTAATAGTTTAACCATGGTTAGGAAAAGTGGGTGTGTTTGTTTCAACATGGTAGTCACACACTATATATGGTTGTGGCAGCTATGAAATAGGAAGCTCAGCCAGCAGTCGTGGGGAGAGTGCACACCTTTGCCACGGGCAAATAGGAAATTCCAAAGGGTATAATCCAATGATCCAAAAAAGAAAACTTCTACATAAAATATGAGAAAAATCCTATTCCTGGGCATGAAATAATTGTCTATGATAAATCTAACTCATTCTGGTGGTTAAAAACATAGTGTATTAATACGGTCAAACGTTGACATTTTTTATGTGAATAAGACACTGAGATTGTAGCAAAAAGAGGTTTGGAAAGGGAATTGAAAATCCAAACTTGCCACTTTCTGAAATTATGACTATAAACAAACCATTTAACCACCTTATCCAGAGCTGACTCACAGAATGAGTTTCCTAGGCTCATGAGTAAAGTAGTAAAGTAAAGTAAAGTAAAGTAAAGTAAAGTAAAGTAAAAAGTAAATTATAGTAAAGTAGTAAAGACTACTTTACTCGAGCAGTCAGAGAAAAAATGGTGTTAAAAATGATGAGATCAGGTAGTATCATAGTTTTTATCCTCTCTCATCCCTTCTTCACCAACTTTATTAACTGTTTTGCTTTTGCTATTTATTATCAAGCACTTTCCTACACAACATACAATTTATAGTAACATCGGAATGTGAAATTTTTATGTTAAACTGATATTAGGAATTGGAATCCAATTAATTCTAAGTGTGAACAAAGTACTTAGGTTTCCATAAGTCTTTAAGATTTATCATATATCCTTCATTCAAATGATTTAATTACATCCAAGGTGGGAGAATGATCAATTGAATATATGGTATTATATGTGGAACTGCATTAATCAGCCTTTTTTCTCCATTTGAGAGTAAAGAGTGATTAAAAAATTGATCACCATATAAATGCTAAAATTTATTCTTCAGATTTATTAGGTAGGACTATTATAATCATGTAAGATTTGAAGAAATCCAATTCCTTATGGTACAATCAAACTATCATAATAAGCAGATGGAGAGCCATGATAACCTTGGGGAACAATTCAAATTACTACAGGAATGTAAAGGTTTTCTTTTTTTTTTTTATAATGTCAAAAGGCAAAGCGTAACTTAAATTTGTTTGATTCTACTATCATATATTTAACAGTAGTTAAGTATATATGTCTACTCAATTCTAATTTTACCTCTTTTTAATGGTCACTTAGGAGCTATATTTGTTATTATAATTTAATATTTTAGCTTACTGTACCATATCAATCTGAAAATACAGAATCAAGATTTGTAGCTTCCTTAATGATTTGATGATTAAATGAAAACCTACCACTTTCTTATGCTTAACAATATTTTTGGAGATTTTTTTTTTTAAATTCTTCCTATGAATAATTCAGAATCTTTCTCTCCCTTTTCCAATCCAGGCATAGTGATGTAGTTACTCCTCTGCTGACTTGTTATTTTTGAACTAACTTTTCCACTGGGAAATTCTGTCAATAGAATTCTTAAAAGGATTTGTATTAAGCCTTCCACAGATACTCTGATTTTAAAATCATTTCTGAGTAAACAGGTGTTATCAGTGTAGTTAAAATAAAATACTACTATAAATATGCCCAGCCATGTAAGCCAATTTGCTATTCACTTTAGAGCTGATGTGAAGGTCAAAAAATGCTTGGCACTATGGTTTGGGATAAGGATTATTTGCGGGTTATTTATCCTCCAGAAGAAGAGTAATACCTACAGAAAGATTGTGTAATTCTTTAAAAACTGCCTCAGGGTGCCTGGGTGGCTCAGTCGGTTAAGCGGCCGACTTCGGCTCAGGTCATGATCTCGCGGTCCGTGAGTTCAAGCCCCGCGTCGGGCTCTGTGCTGACAGCTCAGAGCCTGGAGCCTGTTTCAGATTCTGTGTCTCCCTCTCTCTGACCCTCCCCTGTTCATGCTCTGTCTCTCCCTGTGTCAAAAATAAATAAAACGTTAAAAAAAAATTAAAAAAAAAAAAAACCTGCCTCAAAGAGTGCCTGTTTTACATTCTCATTTCCTGTTCCCTTATACCATGTACATGCAGAGTCAATCCCTTGTTATTATAGAGCCTATTATAAGGCCAAACCATAATTTGTCTTTACTTTTTTTGGAGTTTTTATCTTGATGGTTATAGCCAAGCTATCTGTTGTAATTTTAAAGAAATGCTCTAATGGTAACTTCACAAGCACTTTCAATAATTCTCATGATATCTGTATTAGGTAGATAAAGGCAGCCGCTGATAGCTATATATGATAACCAGGAACTTCATGGTTATACCCATGTGCCAGGTGATAGACAATTACAGAATGTTCGTTTACTTGATGAGCATTGCTCCCATTACATACCAGTGGTTCTCAACTGCCAATCAGAGTATCCAAGCAAGATATTTTTTTTAAGTTTATTTTTATTTTGAGAGAGAGAGGGGTAGAAAGCAAGTGTGGAAGGGGCAGAGAGAGAGGGACACAGGATCCAAAGTGGGCTCCTCGCCGTCAGCACAGAGCCTGATGCAGGCCTGAACTCAAAATCCATGAGATCATGACCTGAGCCGAAATCAAGAGTCTGACACTCAACCAACTGAGCCACCCATGTGTCCCTGGCCTGGCAAGATTTTTAAAAGTACAGATACTCAAGTTTGTACCCAGAAGTTGTTCTCCACTACTCCCCTGCTCTAGTGATCCAGGTAAAAATGGACCAAACAAAGAGATGGAGTGAAATATCAACGGCCACAAAATGCTAGTGCCTGATTGATATAACCGAAAACTGGTTCCTATTGAAAGTTGTAAACAGAGTTAACATTTTGAGACAAGGACAAAGAGAAAGCATTTATTTAATCCAATGAGCAGCGAGAAAAATGAAATGAGAAAATGAAATGAGAAATGAAATGAGAAAATTGAAATGAGAAAAATGAATGAGTATTGCCCACTAGACTATGACCGCCTTCATGGAGGGCGGACCTTTAGGAGCATTTTAAGTGTGTGAATAAACAAACAAATATTTGTTCTTACTCATCCCAGCTTAAATATGTTGTGATGAGTTAGAAAGGGAAAAAAATGTTACCTTTTCCACTTCCAAAATAGGCTTAAAAATGACAATAATTAGCAAATTTCAATGTCATATAGTAACTGTTTCACAATAGAGGAAGGAAGAATTTCATAATAATTGGCAAAAATTCTATACTTAAGAGAAAACTACTACCATTGCTCCCTTATATTATTTATACCAAATGAAGTTTTCATTATTCAATACGAATAGCTGATTTCACAGTTCAGATGTGCAGTCAAAAATGTTGTACCTGAATCTACAAAGTCTATATTTCTGCGAAATACTTCCTTATCAAACATTTCATCAATAACAGCAGAAATTATATGAAATGGGGAAGGATTTGTGGAAAACATTTAAACGTTGAACTAAGAAAATTACATTAATTCTAATCCTTTGTTGTATATTATGAGTTGGATCATATACATTTATGAGACTTTTGAGACTTTAGTCTGCATCTCTAAAATAGGAAAGATATTACCTATGTGGATGTGTTATTCAAAGGATCAAAAATCATGAAATAAAACAACTAGGTTTGGGAGCCCCTGAGTCTTTCCAGAGAGACTGGTTAGGAACTTTCAGGACAGTCAGATTGGTGAATGAATTATGAAGGTTTAGGCTGGAGGCAGGTGGAGACCAAGGATTCACAGGCGTTCAGAAGGGAAGCTAAAGGAAGGATTGAGATTTGTTTGTTTTAGTGTTGGTGAATTCAGTACTGCTCTACTATGTTCCCTGTTTCTTGAAAATCCCAAGAGAAAAACAAATGCCTTTCACATTTTCTCACATCTTAAAAGTTAAGACTGGGGTGCTTGGGTGCAGTTGGTTAATCATCTGACTTTGGCTCAGGATATGATCTTGAGGTTCATGAGTTTGAGCCCCTCGTTGGACTCTCTGTTGTCAGTGCAGAGCCACGTTTGGATCCTCTGTCTCCCACACTCTCTCTCTCTCTCTGCCCCTCCCCTCCTCCCTCTAAAAAATAAATAAAACTAATAAAAGTTAAGATTATATTTATTTTGACAGTTGACAATGATCTGTGACAATTATATCTCAATAAAAAACTAAAAGTAAGATTTTTTTTCAATATATGAAGATTATTGTCAAATTGGTTTCCATACAACACCCAGTGCTCATCCCAAAAGGTGCCCTCCTCAATGCCCATCACCCACTTTCCCCTCCCTCCCACCCCCCATCAGCCCTCAGTTTGTTCTCAGTTTTTAAGAGTCTCTTATGCTTTGGCTCTCTTCCTCTCTAACCTCTTTTTGTTTTCCTTCCCCTCCCCCATGGGTTTCTGTTAAGATTCTCAGGATCCACATAAGAGTGAAAACGTATGGTATCTGTCTTTCTCTGTATGGCTTATTTCACTTAGCATCACACTCTCCAGTTCCATCCATGTTGCTACAAAGGGCCATATTTCATTCTTTTTCATTGCCACGTAGTACTCTATTGTGTATATAAACCACAATTTCTTCATCCATTCATCAGTTGATGGACATTTAGGCTCTTTCCATAATTTGGCTATTGTTGAGAGTGCTGCTATAAACATTGGGGTACAAGTGCCCCTATGCATCAGCACTCATGTATCCCTTGGGTAAATTCCTAGCAGTGCTATTGCTGGGTCATAGGGTAGGTCTATTTTTAATTTTTTGAGGAACCTCTACACTGTTTTCCAGAGTGGCTGCACCAATTTACATTCCCATCAACAGTGCAAGAGGGTTCCCATTTCTCCACATCCTCTCCAGCATCCATAGTCTCCTCATTTCTTCATTTTGGCCACTCTGACTGGTGTGAGGTGATATCTGAGTGTGGTTTTGATTTGTATTTCCCTGATGAGGAGCGACCTTGAGCATCTTTTCATGTGCCTGTTGGCCATCCGGATGTCTTCTTTAGAGAAGTGTCTATTCATGTTTTCTGCCCATTTCTTCACTGGGTTATTTGTTTTTCGGGTGTGGAGTTGGTGAGCTTTTTATAGATTTTGGATACTAGCCCTTTGTCCAAGATGTCATTTGCAAATATCTTTTCCCATTCCATTGGTTGCCTTTTAGTTTTGTTGGTTGTTTCCTTTGCTGTGCAGAAGCTTTTTATCTTTATAAGGTCCCAGTAGTTCATTTTTGCTTTTAGTTCCCTTGCCTTTGGGGATGTGTCGAGTAAGAGATTGCTACGGCTGAGGTCAGAGAGGTCTTTTCCTGCTTTCTCCTCTAGGGTTTTGATGGTTTCCTGTCTGACATTCAGGTCCTTTATCCATTTTGAGTTTATCTTTGTGAATGGTGTGAGAAAGTGGTCTAGTTTCAATCTTCTGTATGTTGCTGTCCAATTCTCCCAGCACCATTTGTTAAAGAGACTGTCTTTTTTTCCATTGGATGTTCTTTCCTGCTTTGTCAAAGATTAGTTGGCCATACGTTTGTGGGTCTAGTTCTGGGGTTTCTATTCTATTCCATTGGTCTATGTGTCTGTTTCTGTGCCAATACCATGCTGTCTTGATGATGACAGCTTTGTAGTAGAGGCTTAAGTCTGGGATTGTGATGCCTCCTGCTTTGGTCTTCTTCTTCAAAATTACTTGGGCTATTCGGGGCCTTTTGTGGTTCCATATGAATTTTAGGATTGCTTGTTCTAGTTTCGAGAAGAATGCTGGTGCAATTTTGATTGGGATTGCATTGAATGTGTAGATAGCTTTGGGTAGTATTGACATTTTGACAATATTTATTCTTCTAGTCCATGAGCACGGGATGTTTTTCCATTTCTTTATATCTTCTTCAATTTCCTTCATAAGTTTTCTATAGTTTTCAGCATACAGATCTTTTACATCTTTGGTTAGATTTATTCCTAGGTATTTTATGCTTCTTAGTGCAATTGTGAATGGGATCAGTTTCTTTATTTGTCTTTCTGTTGCTTCATTGTTAGTGTATAAGAATGCAACTGATTTCTGTACATTGATTTTGTATCCTGCGACTTTGCTGAATTCATGTATCAGTTCTAGCAGACTTCTGGTGGAGTCTATCGGATTTTCCATGTATAATATCATGTCATCTGCAAAAAGCGAAAGCTTGACTTCATCTTTGCCAATTTTGATGCCTTTGATTTCCTTTTGTTGTCTGATTGCTGATGCTAGAACTTCCAGCACTATGTTAAACAACAGCGGTGAGAGTGGGCATCCCTGTCGTGTTCCTGATCTCAGGGAAAAGCTCTCAGTTTTTCCCCATTGAGGATGATGTTAGCTGTGAGCTTTTCATAAATGGCCTTTATGATCTTTAAGTATGTTCCTTAGATCCTGACTTTCTCAAGGGTTTTTATTAAGAAACGTTGCTGAATTTTGTCAAAGGCTTTTTCTCCATCGATTGGCAGGATCATATGGTACTTATCTTTTCTTTTATTAATGTATCACGTTGATTGATTTGCGAATGATGAACCAGCCCTGCATCCCAGGAATGAATCCCACTCGATCATGGTGAATAATTCTTTTTATATGCTGTTGAATTCGATTTACTAGTATCTTATTGAGAATTTTTGCATCCATATTCATCAGGGATATTGGCCTGCAGTTCTCTTTTTTTACTGGGTCTCTGTCTGGTTTAGGAATCAAAGTAATACTGGCTTCATAGAATGAGTCTGGAAGTTTTCCTTCCCTTTCTATTCTTTTGGAATAGCTTGAGAAGGATAGGTATTATCTGTGCTTTAAACGTCTGGTAGAACTCCCCTGGGAAGCCATCTGGTCCTGGACTCTTATATGTTGAGAGATTTTTGTTGACTGACTCAATTTCTTTGCTGGTTATGGGTCTGTTCAAGCTTTCTATTTCCTCCTGATTGAGTTTTGGAAGCATGTGGGTGTTTAGGAATTTGTCAATTTCTTCCAGGTTGTCCAGTTTGTTGGCATATAATTTTACATAGTATTCCCTGATAATTGCTTGTATATCTGAGGGATTGGTTGTAATCATTCCATTTTCATTCATGATTTTATCTATTTGGGTCATTTCCCTTTTCTTTTTGAGAAGCCTGGCTAGAGGTTTATCAATTTTGTTTATTTTTTCAAAAAACCAACTCTTGGTTTTGTTGATCTGCTCTACAGTTTTTTTAGGTTCTATATTGTTTATATCTGCTCTGATCTTTATTATTTCTCTTCTTCTGCTGGGTTTAGGCTGTCTTTGCTGTTCCTCTTCTATTTCCTTTAGGTGTGCTATTAGATTTTGTATTTGGGATTTTTCTTGTTTCTTGAGATAGGCCTGGATTGCAATGTATTTTCCTCTCAGGACTGCCTTTGCTGCATCCCAACGTTTTTGGATTGTTGTATTTTCATTTTCGTTTGTTTCCATATATTTTTTTAATTTCTTCTCTAATTGCTTGGTTGACCCATTCATTCTTTAGTAGGGTGTTCTTTAACCTCCATGCTTTTGGAGGTTTTCCAGACTTTTTCCTGTGGTTGATTTCAAGCTTCATAGCATTGTGGTCTGAAAGTATGCATGGTATGATTTCAATTCTTGTATACTTATGAAGGGCTGTTTTGTAACCCAGTATGTGATCTATCTTGGAGAATGTTCCATGTGCACTCGAGAAGAAAGTATATTCTGTTGCTTTGGGATCCAGAGTTCTAAATATACTGTCAAGTCCATCTGATCCAATGTATCATTCAGGGCCCTTGTTTTTTTATTGACTGTGTGTCTAGATGTTCTATTTATTTCTGTAAGTGGAGTGTTAAAGTCCCCTACAATTACAAAATTCTTATCAATAAGGTTGTTTATGTATGTGAAAAATTTTTTATATATTTGGGGGTTCCCGTATTCAGCGCATAGACATTTATAAATGTTAGCTCTTCCTGATGGATAGACCCTGTAATTATTATATAATGCCCTTCTTCATCTCTTGTTACAGCCTTTAATTTAAAGTCTAGTTTGTCTGATATAAGTATGGCTACTCCAGCTTTCTTTTGACCTCCAGTGGCATGATAAATAGTTCTCCATCCCCTCACTCTCAATCTAAAGGTGTCCTCAGGTATAAAATGAGTCTCTTGTAGACAGCAGATAGATGGGTCTTGTTTTTTTAATCCATTCTGATACACTGTGTCTTTTCGTTGGCGCATTTAGTCCATTTACATTCAGTGTTACTATAGAAAGTTATGGGTTTAGAGTCATTGTGATGTCTGTAGGTTTCATGCTTGTAGCGATGTCTCTGGTACTTTGTCTCACAGGATCCCCCTTAGGATCTCTTGTAGGCCTGGTTTAGTGGTGATGAATTCCTTCAGTTTTTGTTTGTTTGGGAAGACCTTTATCTCTCCTTCTATTCTAAATGACAGACTTGCTGGATAAAGGATTCTCAGCTGCATATTTTTTTCTGTTCATCACATTGAAGATCTCCTGCCATTCCTTTCTGGCCTGCCAAGTTTCAGTAGAGAGATCGGTCACGAGTCTTATAGGTCTCCCTTTATATGTTAGAGCACATTTATCTCTAGTTTCTTTCAGAATTTTCTCTTTTTCCTTGTATTTTGCCAGTTTCACTATGATATGTCGTGCAGAAGATCGATGCAAGTTACGTCTGAAGGGAGTTCTCTGTGCCTCTTGGATTTCAATGACTTTTTCCTTCCCCAGATCAGGGAAGTTCTCAGCTATGATTTCTTCAAGTACACCTTTAGCACCTTTCCCTCTCTCTTCCTCCTCTGGAATACCAATTATGCTTATATTATTTCTCTTTAGTGCATCACTTAGTTCTCTAACTTTCCCCTCATACTCCTAGATTTTTTTATCTCTCTTTTTCTCAGCCTCTTCTTTTTCCATAATTTTATCTTCTAGTTCACTTATTCTTTCCTCTGCCTCTTCAGTTGGAGCCATAGTTGTCTCCATTTTATTTTGCAGTTCATTGATAGCATTTTTTAGCTCCTCCTGGCTGTTCCTTAGTCCCTTGATCTCTGTAGCAAGAGATTCTCTGCTGTCTTTTCTACTGTTTTCAAGCCCAGCGATTAATTTTATTACTATTATATTAAATTCACTTTCTGTTGTATTGTTTAAATCATTTTTGATCAGTTCGTTAGCTGTTGTTATTTCCTGGACGTTTTTCTGAGGGGAATTCTTCCCTTTCCTCATTTTGGATAGTCCCTGGAGTGGTGCGGGACTGCAGGGCACTTCCCCTGTGCTGTCTTGAATAACTTGCGTTGGTGGGCGAGGCCGCAGTCCGACCTGATGTCTGCCCCCAGCCCACCTCTGGGGCCACAGTCAGACTGGTGTGTGCCTTCTCTTCCCCTCTCCTAGGGGCGGGATTCACTGTGGGGTGGCGTGGCCCATCTGGGCTACTTGCACACTGCCAGGCTTGTGGTGCTGGGGATCTGGTGTATTAGCTGGGGTGGATCGGCAGGGTGCACGGGGGCGGGAGGGGTAGGCTCAGCTCGCTTTTCCTTCGGAGATCCGCTTCGGAAGGGGCCCTGCGGCACCAGAGAGAGTAGGACCCGCTAGAGGGATGGATCCGCAGAAGCACAGCGTTGGGTGTTTGCGCAGAGCAAGCAAGTTCCCTGGCAGGAACTGGTTCCCTTTGGGATTTTGGCTGGGGGATGGGCGGGGGAGATGGCACTGGCGAGCGCCTTTGTTCCCCGCCAAACTGAGCTCTGTTGTCCAGGGGCTCAGCAACTCTCCCTCCCTTTGTCCTCCAGCCTTCCCGCTTTCTGAGCAGAGCTGTTAACTTATGACCTCCCAGATGCTAAGTCACGCTTGCTGTCGGAACACACTCCGTCCGGCCCCTCTGCTTTTGCCAGCCAGACTCGGGGGTCTGCCTGCCTGGCGTGCCGCCCCTCCGCCCCGGCTCCCTCCCGCCAGTCCGTGGAGCGTGCACCGCCTCTCCGCCCTTCCTACCCTCTTCCGTGGGCCTCTCCTCTGCGCTTGGCTCTGGAGACTCCGTTCTGCTAGTCTTCTGGTGGTTTTCTGGGTTATTTAGGCAGGTGTGGCTGGAATCTAAGGGAGCCTCAGGACGCTGTGAGCCCAGCATCCTCCTACGCAGCCATCTTCCCAGGATCTAAAAGTAAGATTTTAAATAAATTATGTAGATGAGGCAACACTTCGGTGCAAAGGAGTTTAATGTTTATTTCTGTTCTTAGGAAGAACAACATGTCAGGTGCCTCTATTCCATCCTAGGAGGTGGGAACTAAACACCTAGGACTATATTAAATCCTTGAAGAGAGAGACAGGTTAGTACTGAAAGGAAAGTGAATGTAGAAACTGATGGCTGGTGGAGAAGCCCCTCCCTTCGCGGGACACACATTGACAACTATCTAGGGTCAGTCAAGTGTGGCAGGGCATAGGGAAAGGATTGTGGTTAGTCTGTCACCTTCTCCCTAACCACCATCGCCACTATTACCACAACAAAGATAACACACCAGGAACCATGAAGAACACAGGTACTGACAGCAGTCATATATTTATGAGCCGCTTGCTTCTGCCTGGGGACAAGAGCCTTCCCTTGGGCCGGTCACATACATTGCCCCAGGGTCCCTATCAGTTGGTTCTAGTTAAGACCAAGATCCTTGCTTGGCAAACTGTGATCTGTTTTCTATTATCAGAAGTTATACTTTTAAAGTAATATTATCATAGCAAATGCATTGTTTCATATGAAAAGTCTATAAAATACCCAGAAAATAATTATATAACTGGAAAAAAAAAAAACAAAAAACACCTCCATAACCAGTCTGTGTGTTCAAGAAAAAGAGCATTTCTCATAGCTGTTTTCTTCAGGAAAACACAGAGCACTCTGACAGAAAAATGCCTGTTTCAAGAGAATCAAGACCATCATGTAAAATTGTTATTATTACTTATTCTAACTGGAGGTGAAAGGTGGGATTAGTGGAATTTCAATTTTAGCATTCTCTCAAAAGCACCCGTGGTCAATCTTTAATAAGTACTCTTTGGCTTAGTGATACATTTTCTTAATCTGACTGTAAGTGATCATGTCTCCTTAGAATTTACTCTGACTTTCAAAATTGCTGCTTCTGACTCAGACAAAATATATAACTGAGAGAGAAAAAGATTAGAGATATACAAAGATCTCTCAATAACATAATAAATTTTAGAAGCCTAAAATGATTATAGCACTGTACAGGCATTATTTTCCCTTGTATAGAAAATTTTGAGGCTAAAAGCACTTTCATGGATGTGCATCTAATGTATCTATCATTGTTTTGATGGATGAATCTAGGCACTACTCGGTACTCAGCACCATCAGTATGTGGCTGCTTGGAGAGGGCCCTTGTCAGGCAGACTCAGTTCATCATATGTTGACATGGCTTTGGGGGGAGACTCTTCAGTGACATCGATGGGGAGCACTGGTCCTTCAAATTAACATGTTTGATTTTTTTCAATATTAAATAAAGAAGTGGTGGTTTATTTCTTATCTAAAAAATATTATTTTCAAAATTAAGATCTTTAAATTGGATTCTTGAACATCTCCAGGTTGGGAGTATGGGTGTCCTGACTCTAACTTGCTAAATCCCACTAAAATTGTTTGTTCTCATACTCCTTTTCTTCCTCTGATGACCTTCTTGCATTTCTGACTGGGGGAAGTAAGAAAACTTGAGAGCTTTATTTGGAGTACTGGTTTTTAATTGTAATAGGAGTTCGAGGCCTGTGCGATCTCTTCCCCATCAGCAACCCAAAAGGTGGAATCTGGGCCTTTACTCTGGTTTAACTTCATAAAACAAATATGGTTTCTTTTCTAATCATTAGGAAAACTATGCCATCCCATGATGTCTGATTCATTTAAGGTGATTGAGTCCCTTGTCTTTTTGTCCTGGAACCACACTCTGTTGACATTTTTTCCTTTATCTTTCATTATGTTGCTTTATCCCACCCCCTGTGGCCAGATAACATGACACTGATTGTTAATTTATGAGCATAATAGGTGTCATGGGTTGAACTGTGTTCTCCAAGAATTCATATGTTGAAGTCCTAACACACTATTATCTCAGAATGTGACCAGCTGGAAAGAGTCTTTATAGAGATGACACAGTAAGACATGGTCTTTAGGGTTGGCTCTAACCCAACATGACTACTGTCCTTGCAAAAGGGAGAAAATTGGAGGCAGACATGCATGTAGTGAGAATGCCACGTGATGGTGGAGGCAGAGACTACCGCAATGAATCTGCAGTCCAATCAACACCAGACTGTCATCAACCACCAGAAGCTAGGGGAGAGGAATGAACCAAGTTCTTACTTACAGACCTCAGAAGGAATCCACCCTGGTAATACCCTGACTTCTAGAGAACTGTAGTCTCAGGAACTGTGAGACAAGAAGTTTCTGCCATTGACGCCACTCACTTTATGGCATTTTGTTATGGCGGTCCTAGCAAATGGATTGCATTAGGTGATACAAATCCTTTATTTCCTTTATCCTTTAGCTGAACATGGAGATTTATAAAAATCAGGGATGTGTAATTGATGGTATTGTAAATATTAACCAGGCAACATACTGAAAAGCTCTGAGTCGTTTTAACTTTAACTGGATGGATGGATGGATGGATGGATACATGGATGGATAGATAGATGGGCATACAGACAGATAGATGAGAGATAGATATTTTTGTTTCTTTTTTACCACCCATTCCAAATGGAGCCTTTCTAATCTCCATAGGGAATTAATGAGAACACCAAATAAGGTTGTCCATCAGGACAAGTGTTTGGCAAGATTGTGACCAACAAACATAGCATCTACATGTATCATCTCTAATGGCCTGACATATTCCCTATCTGAATATCTCTCAATAATTAATCATCTTGAACAAGTTCCATTCTTAATACAGTAGGCTGAGTAAATTCAGAATTAACATAGTTGCAGTTTTAAATAAAAGGCATTATTATCCTAATGTTTTTAAATCGTCTTTGGCTCTGTAAGGATTCAAAGTCCTCATGATTCACTCTCAAGACATTAGAATAGTGTTCTTTAAAAAAAATAGCATCACACCTGGCTCAGAAGCATGCTAATATCCCAAGAATATTCAAGAATTACTAATACATTCTGCCAATCCCAGAACAAAGGTTCTCCTCTTTTCTTATGTGAGATATTTTCTTTAAAATTTTTGAAGTTTATTTTTGAGAGACAGAGAGACAGCATGAGCAAGAGAGGGGCAGACACAGAATCTGAAGCAGGCTCCAGGGTCTGAGCTCTCAGCACAGAGCCTGATGTAGGGTTCAAACTCACAAACCATGGGATGATAATGTGAGCCAAAGTCAGACACTTAACTGACTGAGCCACCCAGGCACCCCTTACGTGAGACATTTTTATTCCTTCTTCCATTTCATCCAGCTCTGTGCTTACCAAACGAACTTCCCTCAAAACCTCAACTTTCTTCTGGGTCAGAACAATCGGCTCACATTATCTATGGGAATAACTTTTATGGAAACAGTGTGCCCTCAATTCTCTGGGCATGCAGGTGCACTCAGAACAAAATCAAGCGGCAGAGCATTGGTTTTTCTGTGTGACACTACAGCCGGTAATGGATGTTGACATTTTCTTCTACTAGATTTATGTCCCAGTTTTGTTCTGTGGCATACAGTTTACCATGTGCAAACACCTCTGGGCTTTGTCTATTTTCTGGCCACAAATAAAAAGGTACTTCAGGTATACATGTTCCTTTTATTTATGATGACCCAGATCCACAAAATCTAGTATGTAAGTGGGCTATCAGGTCTCGGTAATTCCTTTTAATTTTTGTTGTTTAGCCTCTCCCAGATGATGTGGCAAGAAATAGCGACAGTAGGGAAGTTTGTTATATTATCTAACCTAACAAAAATACTTCTATCATTTCACTTTTAAGAGGTGTAGGTTTTAGTGGGCCCGGTTTTCAAATTAAAAATATTTTGTTCTATTTCTTGCAAACGAGGAATTGTTACATCAAGATCTACTTAGAAGCATAGGGTTAGAATCTGACAGCTTCTAATACTAGCTTTCATAACTACTTGTTATGTAATCGTAGGCAATTTATTTAATTTTTCTGAACATTTTTTGCCATGCTTATAATTGAGGAAACATATCTATGGCACATTGTTGTTGTGATGTTTAAATACAATGATGTGTACATAGTGACGAGTATGAGACCTTATACACAACAAATGCTGAAAAATGTTTTCACTTTCTTTTGAAATTGTATATTATGCATATTTAATACAAAAGGCACTTTATGAGGTAAGATCAAATAGACTAGAATATCTGAAAGATAGGATTTTGTAGATACTTTTCTCAGTTTTGCCTTTGGTAGTTTATTTACTTATTTATGTAGATGTATATTTATTTATTTACTTATAAAATATGTATAATGGGAAAATTACCATTGTCCTTTCCAACATCATAAAAGTCAAGCATGAAATTAATCATATCATATTTAAAGCATCACTTTGAACTCTGAGATGCCAATTAAATTTTAAAATGTTTCAAAATATTCAAACCTTTCTTGGTTTCAAGTTTCTATCATACCTATAGGAAAAAAGTTATGGTATATATAATCATTAAGATTTTAAAGTCAGTTATGATATTAATATTTTTTGAATTTGGAGATAATTCTTTGATATGTCCTTATACATTGTTATCTATATAAAGGGGAACATGTTGCCACTTGGAAACAGAATATGTTTACATGACTATTGTTATTATGGTTATTTCATGAGAGAATTGCAATTTAGCATCTATTAAATGTTGTCTATGAATTTTCTAGAACTTCCATACCAAAATACCGAGGACCAGGTGGTTTAAACAACAGCAATCTATTTTCGTATAGTTCTAGAGGCCAGAAGTCAGAAATCAAGCTGTCAATAGGTTGTTTTTTTGTTTGTTTGTTTGTTTGTCTTTGTTTTGTTTTCCTCTGAGGCATCTCTCCTTGGCTTGCATGCAACCTCCCTCTCGCTATGTCCTTACATGTTTGTCTATGTGCACATATATCTGGTGTCTCTTTCTGTCTGTATCCTAATCTCCTCTATTTATAGGGACACAAGATATATTAGATTAGGGCCCACTTTAATGAGTCCATTTTAACTTAATTACATCTTTAAGGATCCTGTCTCCAAATATGGTCACATGCTAGGGTACCAGGGTTAAAGCTTCAAGAGATGAAGTGAGGAGGGGACACAAATCAGTCCATAATACGTTGGCTTTTTTTTTTCGTTTTTGCTTGTTGTTGTTGTTTTTTTTTTTTTTTTTTTAGTAGAGACAGTATCAATTCAACTTGGAATCTTCATTTTTTTAATGGAAAATGAGCAGAATGGTACTGTATTTATACAAATGTAAAATAATTTTACTTATCTCTGCATGTGAATATTCGTGGGCACCCACATATATAAATATATAAAAACAAAATCCATAACGTCACCGATTATCTAAACACATGTCCTTTCATGTACTTAAAAAATTGTCTTTAAACAAGTCAGAAAACATAATTTTATTATTTCAATATGGAGTTCGACCAGACTGCCAGTGACCCACACATAGTGTGATTTAAAATTATTTCAGACTCTGTTTAGTGCCAGGATATTCTTTCCTAGATATGGAGGTCCAGATAATCCCCAGCAGATAGGAGAAAGGGTATGACATAGAAATAAATGGATATTTGTGCTCCCACCTACTTCTATATTTATGAACAAACTTTGAGAGGAGACTGTCCCACATTAATTTTCAAGAACAGTTTATGTTGATGTATAATTGATATAAAAGGGAGGCTGGAAATACTTAATGTATAAAATTTGATGAAGTTTGGAGATATGCATAAACCTGTGAAATCATTACCACAGTCAGGGTGACACATGAGATCAGTTTAGATGTGAGGACACACATAGGCTAGAAATGAAGGGATACAGGTACTGCACACAAATGGTGAATAAGAGAGCAGGGGTAGCTAGCTATACGTACACCAGACAAAATAGACTTTAAGTCAAATGCTGTCACAGAGACAAAGAGAGTCCTTCCATAATGGTAAAAGGACTTCCCTCATTATTGAAAGCAGGATACAGAAATGAATAATTATCTGGTGGACCAAGGACTCAGACTTAATATAAACAACAACAACAACAACAACAATTTGATGGATTGTTATCGAGCAGACCCTGAACATATGAAAACTTCCAGAGATCCTGATATTTGTCTTGGGCCTTTGGGCCTGGAGAGAAATCACTTTTGTTACCAGGGGGAGTCACTTTTGTGATTATACTTTGCTTTTTTTCTTAAGCTCCAGGAGAGTTTTGTTTAAAAATTGCAGCCAGGTATAGGCTAAGTTCTGATCAGTGATGGAAGTGACTTGTGTCCAACTTTGGTGAAAAGTTGGTATGAAGCAAAAGAGCACAATCTAAGAATCTATTAAAATATGGGTATTGACCCACAATGTGTTGAAGCAGTGCCGAAATAAGCTGTTCTGGCAGAAGAAACAAGCAAACACCTGGGTAGATGTTATGATTGTGCAAATATCATGCAGAAATTCTCAGAGATCCCTTTCAGGGAATTTAATTTAAAAAATGGCAATTGATTATGAGCTCTCGAATTTATTGTGATCTGGATACTAAAGTAAGTAAGTATATGCATATCTATATATCTGTATCTATCTCTCTATCTCTATCTCTATCTCTGTCTCTGTCTCTGTCTCTATCTCTATCTATCTCTATCTCTATACCAACAACCAAAACCTGGATAACTCCTAATCTGAAACTTAGAACAGCCTTTTTATAAGTGTTTTTCCACTATGATAATTAAAAAATAATATTTCCTTTGAGATGTACTTTTAATGTTTCCCCAATGAAAATAAAGGAACCATAAAAGAGAAAAGAATCTAGCACATGTAATTTTCCATATGAAATCTAAGGGCTAAGTGCATTTATATGTATATTGTGTACCAGAAATTTGTCTCTGTATCTGTCTCTCTTTCTGACACACACACACACACACACACACACACACACACACACTGTTAACTCAGAACACCTAATTTATAAAGGTATCTTATGTTATCAGCATGTCCTGAAAGTAAAAACACCATTAGGTACAGAGCCCAGCTCACAATCCATCTCGATGGCCAGATCCTATTCTCAAGTTTCAAAAAATAACAAAATAGAAGTGGATAAAGAAACCCATCACTTGCAGCAAGTCTCTAACACTGAAAACCTAAAATATAAGCATATCTCAGAAATAGGACTAGTCCATGCTTTACTAAAAATCTATTCCATTATTAAATTGGGAGTAGTAAATATCACTTGATCATATTCAAACAAGGCACATTCACATTGCTTTACTTATAATAATCCTATGTCATTCATAGCTAAAATATGTGCAATTTGTTCTTATAGATATTTATATCAGTCACCAACTACTTGCTCAGCTGTCAGCTGTGTTAAAGAAAAATATATCATAAAGACTTCCTTAATTTAATTCTAAACCTTACTGTTTTCCTGAAAGTACTTGCTAGAGTACTGGGTTCCTGGGACAAATAGCCAATAAAAACTTTCTAGGTTTTGGAAGGATCAAAATACTATGTTATGTATCATAGTCTAAAGAGAAACGAGGGCTGTGACATTTTCTTCACTATTTCCAATCTGTTGCCTTCCAATTAGTATTCTAATAAGTCATTAAAAAGGTATTTCAGGCTTTGCTATTATGGTAGAATTGATTATCACCATTGTTTTGAATTCTCATGGACATGACTTCGGAAGTGTAACTATGGCCTTGAGATGTCTCTTCATTTCTATTTAGTAAATAGAGACCAAAGCCCTCAGACACATTCAGGGATCCAACACTTGATACTTCCAATGGGTTAGAAGCTCTATTACGAAGAAATAATCTTTTAGCTCCATTCCCTGCAGCATTTTGGGGTCCTGCTGCTTCATGAGATTTTCTCTAATGTAACCTTTCAAAGTCAGCCACAAAAGCTCTTATTCTAGATCATATTGGCATCTGACCTTTGTAAACTTACACACAAGAAGAAAATAGGAGAAAGGAAGATGCTGAAGGAGACACAGTTATCTATTTCAAAATGCAGCCATACCCACAAGCTATAGGGATATCATGACCTATAAAGTTCAGAGCTGTGTTGATTCTTTCCCAAAATTACCCACAGCTATTATGGTTTTCTGCCATCACTAAAAATGTCATCGTTGAGACAACTGCTCCAGTTTGAGAAAGTAGACGATTTAACAAGTAACTGATATGTAAAAGATTAGGGGGAGGGGGAGTGTGATTCGATTACTGCCATTTCAAACTGCTAATAGGCCAGATGATAAGACATCTTATTCTCTCTGAGACTCTATCGTTATTCAGACACTCCTGATAGTGTTTTATTTGCATATATTTCCTTTAGATACAATGTTTTTTTTTCCTTCTTTTAAATTGGCTCTGAGATGGCCAATGTCCAATCTAATTATGTGATAATAAGTGTTAATGACAGCATTATCAGATGATAACTGGGCTTCATTAATGTGTCTCATTATGATTCTCAGTCCCTTGTGGAAGGTTGTGAAGAAAGGACCTTGGGTGTTCCAAATTATTTCTGAACGTAACTGTTATAGATCCATAGCCAGGGGGAAAGAACATATCTGTGACATCCTAAAACTTTTTCTCTAAAAATTTCACTATATACCTTCAACATAATGAAAAAAAAAAAGTAGCTCAAAGTCCTGACTTGGAAAATAATGTGATAATGTGTAAGATCATCTGAACTGCAATTCTTGATATATTTTGGAAGGAGTAGATAGGAGTCCATGTACAAAATAGCCAACAACTTGATTATCTATACTCAATTTTAAATTGTTTAGACAGAGGACACACATAAAGTGTTTGTAAATTTTTAACAAGGTTCAGCTCCACTAATATTAATACTCAAATGGGTATTATCAAGTTATGATTCAATTCCACTTCAATTGTTGATTCATCCAGTTACTTCTTGTAGTTTCTATTTGAAATAAACGTGTGTGTGTGTGTGTGTGTGTGTGTGTGTGTGTTAGGTATATATTGGGTTAATAACTAAATAGCTGTAAACAAAATTGAGCTAAAACTTTAAGTTTTTACCTATGAACAATAATCTGTCTTTAATCTATTTTTTTAATATGGGTGAGATATATTTGCCCCACGCTTTTAAAACTAAAGAGGTTTGAAAAGTAAATCTTTGATAGGCAAACAGAATACTTTGTCCTGGGAAGAAATGAACCTTGTTGAACAGTGAACATAATTAAATCATCAAAGATATCACAAGGGCTTCACCTTAAACAAGATGTTAAATGGAATGTGTCATTACATTTTAAAATTAGGGATTGGCTTGAGGTTTATATTTGTTTTTGTGAATGGATTTGGTTGTTTTCTTATATCTAATGAAATATTTAAATCAGTGTTGAACATTCTTAGGACACAGGGAACAATAGAAATCAAGACCCATATATGTTTCAATATTTAAAAGTTATCAATCATGTTAAGCTGGTAAATGAAGTTTGCTTTATCCACTCATTTTGACAAATGTGCCTTCTTCAGAAAGGCCAGGTTTAAATTAAGATTCCCAGATAGAGCCTCAAAATCCAGCACCAGAATATGGGGATATGGGGAGAGGTTGCCTCCTGCCATTGTCCCATAAAAGGCCTTAGTGTACACATTTGGGTAACTCAGTTGACTTATCCAAGCTTAGTCTACCATTGTGCCTCCTGCAAACAACTTCCCATTTCCCTGATGGCCTCTGTTCATACACAGAAAAAGCTGAAGTGCACCTGAAAAAGCTGAAGGAGAGAAATGCAGTCTCGGAGCCCTTTGAGGATGGAATTCTTGGTCTCTATGTACCACAGCATGAACTAAAAGGTAGGAGTAAAGTGGATGCTATCAGCTCCAACTAACGCCATTGCCTGGGTCTTGTGAACTCCTTGACCTATAGGGAAGACCATGGTCCAAGGAGGGGCCCTCTATAGCCCAGGGTCCAGAGCAGGCTATTCTCTGGCTCGTGTTCATGGCATTACTTTTTAAAATATATACTATTGTTACTTGTTCCTTGCCATGGTGTGATTTCAATAATACTGCTATATTGGAAGTATAATGGACTATAGAACATAGGGGTCACTCTTCAGCATATGTCCAATGGGAAAAATGACTGTACTCATAAAAAGTATTTAAACCTAGAAGTCCCATCTCTATTCATGAAAGGACACTGAATTAATTCCATGATGAAAAAAAGTAAGTGTAGTGTAGCGGTCAGGAAAAAGACAAATAAAGACAGACAGCAATAAGCAAAGAAAGGAAGACATCAAACTCCCAGTAACCTTTTAGGAGGGAAATTAAAATTTCCATAGGAATCAGTAACTAAAGAATAGAAATTTTGAAATACAGTTAGAACAAGTGCATGTGAAATAACTAAAATTTGACAAAAAATATTTTCAATGAAAACAGGAACTCATAGGATACAAGGAAACTGTGTGTCCAATGACATTATTGATGGGACAAATGTCATTTCATTAGGCAAACTGATTAATACCAGTTCTTTAGCCTAAAGAGAGCTAGAGACTGATATCAGATGGCCCAATGTAGCATTTATATTTCATTACTGGTCAATTATATAGTTTTCAGTTCAGATTATAGGTTCATTCACATCTGAGTAGATACATTTTATATATTTATAAATATATAAATACTGAACCAGAAAAATAAAACGTCTTGCATCCAGTGCAGTTATTTACTATTTGGATCAGATGGTCATTGTATGTCAATTGCTATTGAGATTTTTCATGCAAGATTTGTTGTAATAAGGTCAATTGTATAGCTGAAAACGAAGTCTTAATGAAATATTTGTAGCCGTGTGTGCTTCCTGCTACTCCAACAATGCACTACAGAAGTGCATATTGGGACTTCATATGGAAAATTACAGAAATGTAAATTGCTAATTTTATATTCAATCAATTTCTAAATATTATATATTTAAAGTTTTTTAATGTTTATTTATTTATTTATTTTTTTGAGAAATAGATAGAGACAGACCATGAGCATGGGAGGGGCACAGAAAGACAGAGAGAATCCGCAGCAGGCTCCAGGCTCTGAGCTGTCAGCACAGAGCCCGATGTGGGTCTTGAACCCATGAACTGTGAGATCATGACCTGAGGCAAAGTCAGACGCTCAACTGACCGAGCAACCCAGGCACCCCTAAATATGATATATTTTAGATAAACGTTAACTCTCGGCCTGAGTAGAACATTTCTCCAATGCAAGAGAGATGACTTTATATCATTGTTTCCATGTACAAAAGAAAAATTTCTATGTTCTTGTTATCCAGATACTCTTAATTCCATATAAAATCTTTCTAGAAAAAAATAAAGAGAAATTAAGCTTAGACAATGACCATGTTTGGGGCTGAAGTCCTTTAAGACTCACTAGTCACTCCATAATTCTTTCCTCAAGAAAAATAAAATCTGTAATAAAAAGTAAATAAAGTTGAGAGTTCCTATTGGTCTCAAGAAAGTCACACAGATATCATTATTCACTTTTTCCTAAAAGATATATTTTACTTATTACAAATATGTGAAATACACAATGCTTACAGCTTTGTGGTTAGGTAATTAAAAAACTTATCTGCTTAATGTTTCAAGTTATTACTAAGGTAGAAACCACCTTAAAAGATATCAAAAGATGTCCATGCTGCCCAGGATTTTGATTTGTGAAAAGTTATAAATGTGCAGAAAACATGTTTTATTTTTGCAGCAGATTAAAGGTTGTTGAGGCACTTGGGTGGCTCAGTCTGTTCAGTATCCAACTCTTGATTTTGGCTCAGGTTATGACCTCACCCCTCATGAGATTGAATCCTGCATCAGGCTCCATGCTTACAGCATGGGATTCTCTCTCTTCCTCTCTCTGCTTCTCCCCTGCTCGCTCTCTCTAAAAAATAAATGAATAAACATTAAAAAAAATAAAGTTCGTGGGCAGAAACCAGGGTTACCTCCTCTCAAAAGGTGGGGCATCCATAATCCCTCACAGGTATGAGAAGGGAAAGTCACACACACACACACACACACACACACACACACGGCTAAAGTCAGCATGTTAAAATTAATGTAATTATTTTGAGTGCAGAAATATGTGTTTTATTTTATTAGGTTTATTTATTTATTTTGAGAGAGAGAGAGAGAGAGAGAGAGAATCCCAAGCAGATTCTGCACTGACAGCACAGAGCTAGACCCAGGAAATCACGACCTGACCCAAAATCAAGTCAGAAACATAACTGACTAAGCCATCTCGGCATGCCAGAAATAGGTATTTTAATTAATTAATTATTTTTGATATCTTGGCTTCTTAAAATGTATACATTGGTAATTATTTTAAAGGAACAACAAAAAAAGAGAAGCTACCTTTGCTTTTGGCAGGTAGCTCCTATAGCATCGATAAAGGCATGGGAAGTAAACACAGAGACTCTAAAACCCCATCAGATGGCGGACAGGGAGCACAGGGTCATACTGTGGAGAGGTGGCTGGAGCTGTGTAAGTTGCAAGTACCCTTAGTGAGAGAGATGCTGTGTAATTCTCCTGTAGTCAACCAAACTCTCAGCCGCCTCATTCTGCCAATGAAGAAAGTTGAGTTCCTTCTCCTGGGGTTTCAAAATGACTTTACAGGTGGAGATGCTTCATCATGCTCGCCTTCTTGCCCCCTCCCCTGCCTCTCCCTCACCTCTGGGGGCAAGAAAGCACAGCTGGTGGAACTGAGAGCTCTGAGACCCCGTTCCCTCCCTTGCCTTGTGATGGAGAGTGGCGGTCTGGTGGTGTCTTGCAGCTAGAACAAAACTACATCTAAAATTCGAGAGACTCTGGGGTGCCTGGGTGGCTCAGTCAGTTAAGCTTCCGACTTTGGCTCAGGTCATGATCTCTTAGTTCGTGAGTTTGAGCCCCACATTGGGCTTTCTGCTGGCAGCATGGAGACTGCTTCAGATACTCTGTCCCTGTCTCTCTGCCCCTCCCCCGCTTGTGTTCTCTGCCCCCACCCCACCCTCTCTCCCTCTCAAAAATAAATAAATATTGAGGAAGAAAAATATCATATGACTTCACTCATATGGGGACTTCAAGACACAAAACAGATGAACATAAGGGAAGGGAAGAAAAAACCATATGAAAACAGGGAAAGGGACAAAACATATGACTCTTAAATATGGAGAACAAACAGAGGGTTACTAGAGGGGTTGTGGGAAGGAGGTGGGCTAAATGGGTAAGGGGCATTAAGGAATCTACTTCTGAAATCATCACTGCACTATGTGTAACTAACTTGGATATAAAATAAAATAAAATAAATAAACAATAAAAAATTTTAAATTTGAGGGACGATGGAAGTTGAGTGAGGAATCAACCAAATTCATTAGTTTCTCATGCCTTTCCCAAAACAGGTCAGATTAGTTAGAGAAAAAGCTATTTGAGGGAGTCCTCATTTTGTCTTTAAAAGGAAGATTGTTTAAATTAACATTGAAAAGTTCTTATCTGACAGTGTTTTTGGATGTTATGATAGATGAAAATGGTTCCAGAAAGTTCATGAACTATCCACGGTCCTGACCATCTCTGTAAGAAGGAAAAATTGATTAATTAAAGGATGGCTGATCATAAGAACATATTTTGATGTCTGTGTGGAAGTTATTTTATGTGTTAGTAACTCTTTGTTAATGTGGGAGAATGCCTCTTTCTGACTTGACATTAAAGTGTCCATATTTCTATAAAAATGCTATGACCTTTAGCAGCATGATATGATTAAAGGTATTATAAAGTGATTTGGGTTAAAAAAATGGGCTTTTCAGAGTTTTAGAACAGGTACCTGGTTCCAAAAGTCTATTTCCATATTTCAAGCACAAAATTAAAAACACTTAAGTCAGGTATAAGCCTTTCTTTGGGGGAAAAAAAATAAACACATACAATCATATATACTCACACATCTGATTTTCTAATTTTTTTTCTTTCAGAAATAAATAAATATTTCAAGATTAAAATTGTAGGCAGAATATGACTTGTGTTAAGTATGAAAAAACTCAAAAGTGGTGCCATCAATTTGAAGTTCCTAAGTTCCTCATTATTCTGACAAAGCCAAAATATGACTACTGTTTTAAATCAGTAATTTTAATTTTTAGCACTTAAAACAAAAGAGAAAAAAGTCACATTTGTTCTACTGTCCTGGAAATGGGCAGTAGGATATAATCACTGAAAACATGCCAAGGATATAGACCAGGGGTTGGGTCATTAACACATTTTCCTGGGAATAAAAATTGAAAAGGATAGAAAACCAGCTTTTAAATGACTACTGCAGTCCCAATTTCTGAGCTGAGATGAAAAGAACTAAAATATAAACCTTATACTTGCTAAAAAGTATATATTATTTTCATATCTATGGGAAATACATATGTGAATATATGCACATATGTGTATATGTATGTATACATGCAGATGTAATGCCAGATTTGGTGTTCTCAATTTAAAAGAAAATAAAAATGCAAGTTATAAACACAGACATTTTAGTATTTTGCTTTATAGGATTTTTCTGCTTGGAATGGTGAAATGTATTTTTGTAAGATCCATTTACTTAAAATATCATATTGCTTTTCATCATGGTAATTGTGCAGTTACCACAAAAACAAAACAGAGTCTCCAGTAATGGCTTATTTTAATCCTTTCAAAAGTTCAATTTTTATCCAAGGCAAAAATGGCCAGATTTGTTGGGGCTGCATCTTTCTAAATATCTGAGTAGAAACAGTAAAGTCAAGTCTGTAATGGCGGCAGATCTCTACCCAAGTGGGAAAGAAGAAAGTATAGCAAAGGACAAACGGAACTAATTTCAGTCTTTCCTATGTGTGTAGTAAAATATTTGGTCTTTCTCAGAGAGGTCTGCCTTTGCCCTCAGCTCCTAAGGGTAAACTAGGTCAGAGTTCATAAGGAGCATTATATAATAGCTGAGCATTTCTTAAACCTCAGCAAGAATAATAATTAAAACTGAACCCACTTAAGTGGCCATCCAACCCTAACTAGGGTTTCTTTCTCTCTTTCTTTCTCTCCTTTTCTTTCTTTCCTTCTTCCTTTTTTTAATATTTACTTATTTTTGAGAGAGAAAGACAAAGAGAGAGAGAGTACCTGGGGGAGGGCAGAGAGAGAGGGAGACACAGGATCTGAAGAAGGCTCCAGGCTCTGAGCTGTCAGCACAGATCCTGATGCGCGGCTCAAAGTCGAGAACTGCGAGATCATGACCTGACTCGAATTCAATCATGACCTGAGCTGAATTCAGAAGCTTAACCTACTGAACCACCCAGGCGCTTCCTACCTAAGGTTTCAATGCCCTCCTTTTCTTTTTTCTTTCTTTTTCTTTTTTTAATAATACAGATTTTCTTCACATTTTGGAAATGTGGTTTCAATCTCCATTGTTCTCAGTTAAACAGCTTGAATATATTGACTCAATATACATCAGGAATTTCTACCACTTAAAACTTTGACATATTGAATATAATTTTACTAAGTAATCCGAAAAAATACTAGTGTCAAGAATTTACATAATATCACATATTTTTGTCTGGTAACTGGTAGCAGATGATAGAATTGAACACCCTGTCATTTCTACAAAGTTTTATTTTCTAGAAGGGCTATACTGCATAGTAGTTAATATCTTGAAGAATAGAATTAACCTACCTGCATTTGAAAGTATGCTATTCCACTTTCTGGGGGGGAATCTGAAGAAATTACTTAATTCGTGGGTTTAAATTTTTGCCATAATATCTTACACATTTGCTGTGAAGTGAGGTACACAAAGCTAACATATTAATGTTCTTAAAAGAGTGGCACTTTATAAATAAGTATTATTATTATTATTTATTATTTAAATGCATATTATACAATTAATATTAAATATGAGTATCTGATATGGAAAATGGAAAAATAAACAAACACATAAAACAAAAGTCTTATTTTTACTTGAAATATGTTTGACTATTCCTAAAGTAAAGGACAGTGTTAAGCAATAAAGTATATTTTTGAATCCCAGATGGAGGCATGGCAAATAACTCTCACATTAAACAAATGGTCTGCCTGCACATTTCAAGAGTCAGTTTTTCAAACAATAATCTCTGTCTATTTTTCACTGGTCTGATTGTCAGGAATATTTTAGAGGGGGGCTTATCACAAGATATTCTATTATATTCTCCTTTTGTTTCCCTTCTCTGTACAGCTAAGAGAGAACACTAGAAGAGAGTAAAAAAGGAACTATCTCACAATAAAATAACATAAATCACATAAATATTTTAGGTAAAATATTTTAAAATATTATTTTAAATTTTTAGTCATCAATACAGGCATAGATTTATATTTTAGCACCAATACATAATAAATGGCTATCACTGGGCAAGGAAATAGAGAAGCCTCAGAATCTATATCTGCTGGAGAAAACATAAGGTCATTGAAGAGATTAAATTATACAACCAATCTGTAGCACTTAAAATATTACTTGCTGCACAGAAATTGTTCAATGACTTTCTATAGTTATTATTACCATCACCACAAATGCTATTGTGAAATGCAGATGTGCTTTTTAAAAGAATAATAAATTAGATAGCTGTCATCAGTAGAAGTATCTTTCATTGAAATAAATTTTCCTTTTGACTGTGTAGTATAATTCAATCCCCACAAAATTCTTTATCTTTGTAATTAAAGAGAAGAAATGAAATTGAATTACAATAAATTAGTGGTTCCAATTATTTACCTATTTCTCTACTCATGTTCTTTGCCATAGATTTTACAGACCGTTTAGTAGCCTAGAGTTTCAAGCAAATTCCCTTTTACTCAACTTTTGGATCAGTCGTACAACTTGCTTTGGCCAATAATAGGGTAGCGTCTGATTCAGGAAGAGCATTCAAATGTGCTTGTGAATTTGGATGTGCCTACTGTGGCTTCTATAATCGTCCTTAGGAAAGTATGCCCACCCTGGTTCCTAGTATATGGATAAGATACAAATATAACACTGTACTAGCCCTAGTTCATAGTATAAGGATAAGATACATGTATCACTGTAAATTAATTATAAAAATAACTTATTTAAAATTTTTTAAATAAGGCATGACCCTGAAATTATAGCAGTAGCCTGACATTTATACCTCCAAACAAGACATATTAATATTAAAATATAAATTTCCAAGCAAATTACAAATCACCTCTTCAATGTGCCAATCTTAAAATTTTACACACACACACACACGTGCATATACACATGCACACACACACACACACACCCACGGCATCTCCAAAGCCTATCTAAAGCAGTGACATTTATCAAAACACAAATAATCACTAAAGGAGATGTGGAAGAAGTTCTTGATTTTAATTATCTCCGCTGGAGATTGTTTGAAACATTTGTAGAATTACTGGCTTTAGTAAAAATGGGGTAAATATGGAGGTTCAATGAATAATGAAATTTCCCAAGGCAAGAGGTGGGAACCACATGCTTATTCATTCTTCTTTTTATATCACCTAACTTAAAAACATATATTTTGAGAAAAAAGTGGTATTATATCAACATATATTGCTTACTGTCATTTCCTCTTCTAAATGCATTCAGAGTCAAATTTCCACATCACCCTTTTAACATTTTATTTTCAAATATCTATATTTTGCTTTCCATTCTGAAGAAGGTAATTTATAAAATTTCCTAAGAAAATAGATGGCTATAATTTTTAAAAATATCAACTAAATTTGACATTCCCTAGAGGAAAAACATCAATTCTGGAAATATTAAACAGGACTAGAATTATTTAGATTCCTTAAAATTTGTAGTTTGAAACATACATGAGTGCCGAAAAGAAATTCTCCAGCTAACATGTTGCACCACTTAGCTGTCTGGTCT
The DNA here is from genome assembly GCF_046562875.1 of Panthera onca. Lineage (NCBI taxonomy): Eukaryota > Metazoa > Chordata > Mammalia > Carnivora > Felidae > Panthera > Panthera onca. Next base: position 16,738,624 of record NC_138339.1, read on the forward strand.
GCAAGGTAAAATTACTGAGTTTCTTTAATAGGACCCTCACCTGAGGTAGTATGAAGATTAGGGTCAATCCATTCCCCAAGTTTCACTCAATTCTAATGTTTATATTCAGAAATATATATGGAAAAAGATGTCAGAAGCACTTTAGTAGGCTGAATAATGGACACCCCTGCCAAAATATATCCACCTCTTAATCCCAGGAAACTGTGAATATATTATGTTACGTGGAACAAGGAATTAAGTTTGAAGATAAAATTAAGATTTTAGAAGCTCCTGGGTGGTTCAGTTGGTTAAATGACTAACTCTTGATTTCAGCTCAGGCATGGAGCCTGCTTGGGATTCTCTCTCTCTCCCTCTCTCTCTGGCCCTCCCCCACTCATGCTTATGTGTACTTTCTCTCTCAAAATAAATAAGTAAATGATTTTTAGGAGGAAAAAAACGTTGCTAATCTACTAGCTTTAAAATAGGGAGATTTTCCTGGATTATCTGGATGGGCACAGTGTGTTCACAAGAGTTCTTAAAAGATGGAGGAGGGAGGCAGGAGGGTCGGTATTAGAGCAATGCAATGTGAGAAAGAATTTGACCCGCCATGCTGGCTTTCATGATGGAAGTGGGGCATGACCACTAGAATTCAGCCAGCCTCCAGGAGCTAGAAAAGGCAAGAAAAGGGATTCTGCCCTGGAGCCTCTAAAAGTAAATGCAGCTCTGTGGATATCATGGTTTTAGCCAAGTGAGACCCACTTGGGACTTCTGAACTCCAGAAATGTAAAGAAATAAATCTGTGTTATTTGAAACCATGCGTTGTGGCAATTTCTAAGAGCAGCAATAGAAAATTAATACTACATTGATCAAATGCAGATATCACTATGCACAGTATGATATAGCGAGTTGCTTATGTTTGGGTAGAGGAACCAGCACAGAGAAATCTCTGTGGCACAATCTTCCTGACGTCTAATCTTCATAGCAGTAGAGAGTTTGACAAAATGGGAAAACCTTGTGGTATCATTGGGATTATTCTTGTCTTTAGGAAGATGTGGTGGCTTTTAATATCAAGGATCAATGACATTTTAGCATTGTAACATAGATTAAAGTTTCTCCCTTAGAAGAATAACACTAGGAGACTTAACATATTGATTAAATTCTAAGAGTTTGAATTGTTGACTTCCTAAGTACATTCTCAAGTAATCCTTATGTCATGTAATGTAGGAGATCAAAAGTGTACATATTATTTCATTGTTTTTAAGGAGAGAGGGGTGCCTGGGTGGCTCAGTAGGTTAAGCATCTGACTTTTGATTTCAGTTCAGTTCATGAGTTCAAACTATACATCAGGCTCTGTGCTAACAGTATGGAGCCTGCTTGGGATTCTGTCTTTACCTCTCTCTCTGCCCTTCCCCCACTCATGCTTGCTCTCTCTCTTTCTCAAAATAAATAAATAAACTTAAAACAAAAGATAGTTATAAAAAAATAACACTTCTGGCTTTTCTAGGGTTCTGTTCTTATTGTTGCTCTAAATTCCACATGAGTCATTGGAACTCACTGACTGTATACAAATGTGTTTGTATATGTATGTGGCTATGTGTGTGTGTGTGTGTCAGTGGATGGGAGTACAGGTACAAACTGGCAGATTATAGCTAAAAGTAATAAATGACAGAATGGGAAGCAATTCCCCAGTGATGGAGAGATCAAATAAATACTGCCAAAGATGGAGTCTTGAAGGGGAGAGAAGGAGAAGAGAAGAATCTGCAGGTACGGGAGATCATTTCAAATCTGTTTGGGCTAAATCCCGCAGGAAGCGTGATGTGCTACAACCCTTGGATAATATTTAGGGGACCAAGACCACGGAGTTTGTCATTATTTTTTGTCTTCATCTTTAGAAGAAGAATTAACAGTCCATTACTGGCTTTCATGTTGGAGAGGGTGCATGACTCATGGCATCCAGCAAGCTTCCAGAAGGTAGCCTTTCTGAGGACCTTCAAGTGGCATATTCCAACTTCAAGTGGAATCAATACCAGCTACATATTTTGTAAGGACCAGTTCAAAACAGGAATGTGTAAGTCTCTTTGTTAAATATATATATATTTAATTTATATAAATTTATATATATATAAATTATATGGACATAAATTATATATATTTTATATATATATAAATTATATATATAAATTATATATAAAATATATATACATTTATATAATTATTTGTATATATATTTAGAATTTCAAGACGGTGAGGACAGGACACTAAAACCAGTGTGAGACTCTTCCAAGCATAGGATCCTATGCAGGGTCATATACCGATGAAGGTCGCAAACTCGTGAAGCTTTCCCTGATGGGAAATGTGTGTCGGGTGGTCTAAAGTGAGGCTAAGAAAGCTTGAAATAGCTGCCTCTCCTACCTCTACGATGTTCCTTTCCTTCCCCTGTGGCACCTGGGGAGAGAATCAGTGCATTCTGACACAACAACCTGGAGGTTGGAAGGTACTGAGAACGGTGTGTCCTTTCCTTTTCCCGGGGCACCTGGGGAGAGATTCTTACACACTAGCATTCTTACACACTAGCCTTGGGGTTGGAAGGTACTGAGAATGGAGAGGTGTCTGTTTCATTTTCTAAGGGTGTAACTATCGTGTGAAGTGGCTGTAACCCACAGCTGACTCTCTGGTATGGGAGCGAAAGCCAGATGCGGGTGCGTGGGGAGTCCCAGAAGGAAAGAATGGGTAGTGAGCCTACAGTTGCTGAAGGACAAGTTGCCCATCCATCCCAGTCTTTGCATTACCTTCTCTCCCAGCATGCTTTCACAGATATCAACAGTGAAGACAGCAGAGAGGTACCCAGACCCAGCTGACCTGCTCAGAATGCCATAAAGTAATGCCCAAGATCTTTTCCAACAGGAAGTGGAAAAGCAAAACAAGTGGGTGGATGTGTGGGGAGATGAATGTCATTTAGGGTTTATTGAACATAAATAAATTTTCTTTTTTTTAATGTTTATTTCTTTTTGGGAGGGAGGGGACAGAGAGAGAGGGAGAGAGAAAATACCAAGCAGGTTCCTCACTGCCAGCGCAGAGCCTGAACAGAGCTTGACCTCATCAACCGTGAGATCATGACCTGAGTTGAAACCAAGAGTCTGGTGCTTAACCAACTGAGCCAATCGGGTGCCCCAGACATGAATAAATTTCAAAACTTAAACCAGAATTGTGCATGTAGTTAGGCATGGAAACACTCAGGTTTTTGCCATTACAAAATAAGAGTGAAATACATTTGGTGAAAGAAAATTAAAATTGTATTTTTGAATACATAAAACTTATAAACCACAAAATGTGTATGTTTATGCTGTGAAAAATATAAAACAATCATAATTCTAATAAACTTATGAATTAAGTAAATACTATATATTTTTTTAGCTTGGTTAATTCGCTAAAATAAAATATCAAAGAGTAATCATGTTTGAAAAGGGAAAAAACTGAGTAAATGGATTTTCACATTTTCAGGTAGAATATGTTATAATCATATACTGACTTACCATATACTACATATTTTAACAATATTTTTAACTTCTCAGTTGTGCCGATAAATGAAAGGTTATATAATCTGAATGGTGCAATCAGAAAATCCTCAAGCAACAGAACATAAAATGATGGGCAAGATTCAATAAATACCCTTCTTAAATCAATTCTTGTCATTTCAGGAAAGTAAGGACACAGCGAAACTGAAAACTAAAGTTGTGTGAAGATTTGATGCTTTATCTGCATTAGAGTGATCTCCCAGAAATCAAGGAATATGACATTTGTAGCTGCATAAGGAACGACTAATAGATACTGAGTTCATTCCAAGTGGGACAAATTGAAACCCAGAGTTCCACACAAAGATGGGACCCTTGAGAAATTATTGCAAAGGTAAATAGAACACAGGCCTAATAAAACAAAAAAAAGATACTGGAAAAAAACATGAATGTCTTTATTTTCAGTGCTTCAGAACTTAAAATCACTCACAGAGGCTTGTAGAGAAATATATTCTCCTATAAGGACCTGGTGTCCCCCAGGTAAAAAATTTACATGAAAGGCTATTGATGTAGGACTTCTGGATGGATACAATGAAGAGCCCGGCAGACCTTCTCCCCAGAGAAACAGCTATTTATTATTTATTTACATAAAATATACTAATTTAACTTTCTGGAGTTTGACCTCACGGTATACAGCACAGAGAGAAACGTTATTAAAAAAATCTACTAAATATCGCTAAGTATAGCCTGCCAGCCACAACCTGTTTCCTGTCCAGTTGCCCAGAGTATCCAGCCTCTCCTCCAGAGGCTCTAATATGGGTGGGAATAGTCAAGCAAAATGGGGCCCTCTCCCTCTCTTTCCAGTTTGACACGAGAGTCTTACTTTAAGGAGTGACAATCGGCTGGCATCTCTTACCTCCTTTCATGCCATACCTCTGCCCCAGTCCCTGTTGTAGAAAAGCGATTCTGTGTGGGTGAGGCTAAAAGACAAATGGTCTTTTTCCTACCCAGGGACTATTAGTAGAGGAGAAACTACATCCCCAAGCCCAGAAGGGCAAGACTCCTGGAGCCCTGATCATCCCTACCCCAGCTTGCTTTTAGGGAGCAGTTCTGACACTGAGAAGAACAACCTGAGGAGGTGAGTGTCTACTTTCCTCCATACCAAGGATGCCTGCACGATGAGCAGGGGCTTCACTCCACGGGAAGTGAGTCAGTAGGAAGAAGAGATCCACAGCTCTGCCAGAAGAGACTTTGTTTGGAACAAAGCATGAAGAATGCTGGACCTGAGGACACTGTCAATAGCAGTGGAGGCCTTGGTGAAGAGTAAGTAGAAGGTAGCTTCATGATGGTGGCAAGAAGTGAAAGGAGAGAGTAGCCAGAAGTTCAACAGAGAACGAAGACAACCAAGGAAAAGCAAGGTTGGATAGTATTAAGGGAGCCCTCACCCGTGGGGTTTGGGGAAACTATGCATGGGACTGGTTGACAGCATAAACACGCAGGAAGCACCAAGCAGAGAAGGACACAAGATAGACTCGAAAGCGTTTCCCACGTATACACACATCACTAGGACCTCCAGCAGAACTGCTGATAACACACGATCTGAACCCAAAAACAGCTCTTAGAAAGCCAGACTTAAAAAATTAAATTCCACCCATCCCTGGCAGTCAGATTGTGCATGTCCAAGGCTCCACCTCAGGAGTAATCAGAGAGCAAGTCTCCAAGACAGAAGTCACCATGAGAACATGAAACAAAAAATATAAACTCTCTGGACAGAGGTGACATCTGCAAAGCCACACAACCAACCAATGTTAATGACGAAAAATCTTAACTGGTTAAACATTTTCACCAACAGGGGCATATGCTAACCCAGTGGTGACACCCTAAGCAGCCAGATAAAAAGAGGGCAAAAGAATTATCTGAACAGAGACATCAGAGGCAGCACTAAGCAAGAGAAAAATACTTTCCAGAAATAGTTCGAACAAGTCACTAAAAAATAAATTTAAAAATTTAACAAACTTAAAAAGCAACAACAACAGCATCAACCAAGGATGTTGGTTACCAGAAGTTGACTTTGGAAATGAGTGGGTGTCCTGCCAGGGACTATAGAGCAAATGGGGTGTTTCTGTGTGATCTCAAGTGGTCAGAGTAGCCTCACTACCCCACCCCCACCCTACTCACAGCACTTTATTTAGTTCAGCAAGAGTCTATGTCCATGGAAACTATGAGGGCGGATTTGGCTGGAAAAAAAAAAATGTAGGTAATGTCAATGTTTCCGTGTTGCTAAAAGTGGTCTGATGACAACTTCCTAGAGGGAATGCTGGAAGAAAATAATTCTCAGCCAACAATTATCCACCCAAATAAATCAAGCTTGAGGGAAAAATTAAACTACTAAATAACAAGAGCAGAGAACCCAACACTGACCGACCTTTAGTGAAGGATTGTTTTTTCTTTTTTTACATGATACATTTCAGAAAGTAGGCATAGATCCTACTGTGATGCGTCAGAAGGATAGGTGAGATCAAAAATTGGTAAAATTGGTGGTGAATCCAAACAAGTGTTAAATCATAAATACTTGATACTTGAGGTTTCGGGCAAGAAAGATGGAATTAAAATATACAACACAATGCCACGTTAGAAGAAAGACGGCCCAGAAGACATGAAATATTAATAATATTTTATATTGCTCACAAGGAGAACAGAAATATATTATCATGGAATTTTTTCAGTCAAGTGTATATGTCAACCTTTTAAATGTGAAAATGATCATTTAAAGTAGAATATTCAATTTCATCAGTAAAAAGTAAAAGGAAAATGAAAAACCAAAATTAAGATAAAACTTCATCAGTATAACAAAGGAAGTTCAACTTTATAATAATATATCTATATGAAATATAAGTTTTAGGCACATATAAAAACATAAGCTACGGAACATTTGAAAGGCCAACGATGTCACAATGGCTTCATTATTTTAGCCATGTATCTTTGGTCTATGTCCAGGGTCATGAAAGCAAATCAAAAAGGAGCTGAATTTAACAATAAGTGATGTGTCAGACATCAACCGAATTTTTTGTTTGCTATAGGCCCTGACAGCTATTACTCAGTTACCTCTTTTTCAGTATTTCTTGAAGCTGGTTTTTTACTTTCACTTTAGTGAAAATTATACATTGATTTTGACTCTTTGAGAGATGAATTGCAATTAGTATTTGATGACTCACTGACCCCCTGCAAAGAATTCATTAAGCAGATGGTACAGGGAAACTTAGGGATAATTCAGTTCACATCGTTCCAATTTGCCACATCCTATTTTAAACCATGACCCACTTAAAGATGATTGAGAAATGTCTAACAGAGCCATTCACTTCCCTTATTTACTCTCTGAAGAATTTAAAATGACACAGAAAAAAGTGTGTGCGATTTTTCAATGGCCCTAAAAATTTCCATTGAAGATCACAGAGCCTAATCAAAAGAAATTTCTTTTATGAATGTGACTGCAATGGATACATTTTTCTCAGATGCCAGTCAATGCTAAGTGTCATCGTTATTTGGATGCTCTGATTTAAAGAAATTGTTTGGGACTTGATAAACTTTATCATATCTACTCAGAAGCAAAATAGTTTATAATTGAAAAACCTAAAATATGTTGACCCATATTACCATATAACAAACCAGGGCTTTTTGGGTTATGTTCTAATTACCCAGATTTTGAAATTGAATATTTGCTCACAGTGCTTTATTTTTTGCTGTTAAGCAAAACTAAAATGTGGAAGAAGTCAATTTTCAGAATTAGTTTTAGTTTTCCCTACATAATACAGCCATACTGTAATTTTTTTTCATATGTAGCTGGAAGTCTGGGTATTTCTTCATTAACTTCTAAAATTCTCTTCTGTATACACGGCTAGAATATATGCAGTACATTGACAATAGAAGGCTTAAAAACAAAAGAAAAAAAAAAAGAAAACCAATATTGTTCTGGCTTAATTTCAATCTACAGAAAAGAAGAGTGACAGTTCCAAAGACTTCTACTAGGCCCTTCTGGGTCCAGCGTGACATTTTGATATGCTTGTTCACCAAATCTGCCTAGGGACCCAAAGGCATTTGTATACACCATTTTTGCTCTATCGGCAAATGTTTCAAAAGATAGGCTCATTAATCCAAACCTGTAACTGCTGTCTTACAACCTGCTCCCAGAATCTGATTTGAAGTAGGTTACCGCAGGTTGTATTCACAACAAAAGGAAGGCGTAACTTAATGTTCACCAATAACGGGAACTTTAAATAGAAGACAGCATAGGCCCTCTTTATTAGGAAGGAAAGTGATCCACTGAAAATTTGACCGAATATGGCTTCAGCAGAAAGGAGTTTCTCTTAGCAAGAGAAGTCCACAGGATTAAGGCAGAACCAGCTTCTCTGTCTTTCCCTGATTTAAAATTTCAGCCTGTTGAATTTATCCCCACTCATGCTGCTTCCTGGGTACCATAACCCGGGTACCATCATGTATCACGTGCAGGCTCCAGCAACAAAAGGGTCAAAGGACAAGATGCTGTGGTTATTTACTGCCATGTAATGAATTAACCAAATTTTAATTGTTAAATATTATTTGTTATCACTACTGTTATTATTAAATTATTAAATTTTAATTGTTAAATATTATTTGTTATCACTACTGTGCTTATCTCTCAGGAAGCACAATCTGTGCTAAGCTCACCTGAAAAGATCTGCTGTTCTTGAAAACTGGAGGGTCAGCTGGAGACTCGCCTGGATGATATCTCTTCCCTCTTCTTATTCTCCCCGCCCTTAATCCGGGTGACCCAACCACTCACCTCTTCTGACTGGTAGAAAAAAAAAGCATGACATGGTCATTGAGGTTTTTCAAGAGCCCCAGGGCAGTAATTTCCAAGCGTTCTAACGGTTACAGCTAGATATCTCTTCTGTAGCTGTCTACTCCTAAACGTTACCCCAAGCCCATCTCAGATTCCAAAGGAGACATACAAGAATCAAATACCTCGAAAAGCATAGTTCATTTGGGGCTATCATTTAATCATGATATAGGTCACCTGGCCCCTAACAATTCATATTTCTCCTCCATTTAAAATACAACCTCAGGGAAGCCTGGGTGGCTGGGTTGGTTAAGCTCAGCTCATGATATCAGGCTTCATGGGTTTGAGCCCCACATCTGGTTCTGCACTAACAGCTCAGAGCCTGCTTCGGATACTCTGTCTCCCTCTCTCTCTGCCACTCCCTGCCCTCTCAAAAATAAAATACATTCTTCTTCCCCACTCCACTTCTGACAACCAGATGCCTCATTTCATCATGGAAGTCAGGTTTGAAAATTGGGCTTTCATCAGGTGCATTTGTCCATAAGGATCGTCAGCTGCTGGAGAAGTCCATCTGAAGTCCTTTAAACTAAGTAGACAAGTTAACTCACACCCAAGCTTCTACGCAGTTTGCAACTTTGAGGCTAGAGCAAGGAAAGCAAGACACTTTCCCAAAGGGAGAAAATGAGAGGCACAGAGCAGGGACTCGTCACTTATAATTCTGAATTCCAATTGGGCCCATGTTGCCAGTTGCTCGATTAGGGCTCAGTTTTTCTCCAGGATTCTGGAACACTCTGAGTCCTCTTTCCTTTTTCATAAAAAATCTTCCACTTTTTCAGCTTGTTTCTTGCCTGAGAAATCTGAACACTTTGAAACCTCTTTATTCTGGGATACTTTTTGTTAATTTTTTAAAGCTTATATAACTCCTTTATAAAATTATGTATCTCTTAGACCTCAAATAATAATTTACTCCATTACATAAAAGCAACACAACATAACATCTCTTTTCAAGCCATGCCCGTCTACTTAGGACTGCAAACCATGGTGCCTTAGTGTAATGCCAGCAAGATTCTTAGGTAGCTATTATCTATGAGGGCGTGTCTAGGATGGATAACTTGAAGATTTTTTGAAAAGTTTATTTATTTATTTTAGAGAGAGAGAGAGAGTAAGACGGGAAGGGGCAGAGAGAGAGGAGGAGAGAGAATCCCAAGCAGTCTCTGTGCTTTCAGTGTGCAGCCTGACGCGGGGTTTGACATGGGGCTTGATCCCATGACCGTGATATCATGATTTGAGCTGAAATCAAGAGTGGGACGTCTAACCGAGTGAGCTGTCCAGGCACTCCAAAATATTTATAAGTCATTTATTTTCTTGTTGAAAGTGTCTATGAGGCATCCAGTTGACATTTTCTGATTATCAACAAAGATTAAAAGGACCATGCTGTGACTTGAGGCTACTTCTAATGGCAGTGCCCTGGATTTAATATTGTTTTAGTGACATTTCTTACGTTGAGACTCTTTTGTCAAGAGAGACTGGGGATGGGAAACAAGTTTATTTGTGAACCCAGTAATCCCTGGCTTCCTCTTATTTCCCCTAAATTATGCTTTAAAAATGAATGCTTCCTTCCTGAGCTCAAAAGACTTTTTTAGTATTTTTTTCTAGGTAGTGAAAAGAAGCCAGTGGGCACTTTCTACGTTCTGTCCGGAAAGTGTATGGCCCTATCCACCGGTTCCATATGAGGACTTTTCTAGCTTCAACATTAACGCAGGCAGCGGTTTTGCTGATCATTCTGCACTTAACTCAGGTCCACTTAGTTAAGGTCTGCACTAGCAATTTTCTGTCTTTTCAGAGTTTATTAGCTGTTTCCATGAGGCCTTCAGATCCCCGCTCACTACCCAGTTTCAAAAGCAGTGCCACAGAATGTTAGGTTTCTGATACAGAAGCATCTCCCTTCCAGGTATTGATTTCTATTGCAATTGTGTCTTCCAGTGAAATACACCATACTGACATTTGGTGAATTAAATAACAACCATCTCATAATTGCTCACGACTATGTAATACGGGCTGGGATCATCTGGACAGTTATTCTTTTGTCTTGTCAGTGGTCACTTGTGTGCCTGCATTGTTCCTCCCGGTTGTAGGGAGTAGGCTCTTTTGCCATGTAATCTCAGGTCCTCTCCTTTTCCACCTAAGTGCTCTGATTGCTTTCTCCATGGGGATCCTTCATCAGAGTTGGAGGACCTCTCACATCCCTAAAGCATGAAACAGCACCTGACAGGCCTTCTTAAAGCTATACCAGCAACTGGTACAATATCATTTTCATCCCATTCTATTGGTTAATACAAATCCTGAGGTCAGCCCAACTTCAGGGAGAAGGAACTAAACAAAGCACAAATACTAGGACACATGGTTAATTTGGGTAAAAATTGCAGGCAACATCTAATCATAGGCAAACTCTAATAATCACCAGTAGTGGGAACTTCAACTATAATACACTACCGCTACATTGTAGTATGGAGGGATGCAATCTACTGAAAATCAAGTATCAATAGCTGAACTAAAATTTACCATATAAATAAGAAAGGGCCAAGGGAGAGAGTATGGGCTGGGTGTAGAGTCTCAATGGTGATTCATGGAACCAGTTTCTTTGTCTTCCCAGCAGGTGATTCTCAGCAGGTTAAACTTCATCTTCATTCTCAGTACCTAACGATTGCCAAAAGGCCGATTGATCTTCATGTATCAAGTCTTTATGCCGCGTGGAAAAGCTGTAAATGGGACAAAATGGTTCTGTGAGCCCAGTTGTTTCCATGAGAACAAAGCTAGGAGATTTCTACTTCCTTTTTCACCGAGCAGAGTTATATCATAGGGCTACTCCCAGCAATATGGGAGATAATGCACGCTAGAAAAATATTGACCATTTGGTATGCAAAACCTATAACCTAAGGGAAAGTAATTTTCAAAGATCAGGATTTGAATGTGTGTTGGTTGCTCGTTCTTAGCTCCTTCAGTAAAAGCATATAAAATAATTATAATACTGGTTGGAAATGATCAGTGTGCAAACAAAGATAGAAGGAAATACTGCTCTGGTAACAGGGTTCTGTCTATACCCTATTGTCTAAATTGCCTGTGTTTTCAGGAATTTGGGGTCCTTTAATGTTGGAAAAATCAACTATTGCTGTACTCTAAATAACAAAGAGAAACTATCATTTAGTGCCTTTTTCAAGAACGTGAAATATTCTCAGACAGATAATGTGAGATAGCTCAATGACAAAGATCAGATATAATATATTGCATTCACACCAGTAGCAACCTATTGGCCCTTATTCAAATCAGTTATATTCTTCCGTCGAGGCTCATGACCGTCAAGCTACTGAAACTGCATTTCTTGGCCTCTCTTGCGGCCAGGTGTGCCGCATGACTAAGTTCTTAGTAAAGGGATGTAAGTAGAAGAGAAATGGGCAACAGCAAATACATCTGAAGCATGATTGCCCATGAATTACTCTTTCTTTACCTTGCTCCCAAATGGAAATGGTGATGACCCCGCGAAATCTAGCTTTGTGCTGAAGATAGCAAAGCCAATTTGATTCCTGGACTCCTTTATGGAGCATGGACTTCTTAGATTCATAATGTAAGTGGGGAATACACTTGTATTGTGTTCAGTCATGGAAATGGTGGGGTTTCTTAGCTTTAGCAACTTAGCCTTAACTCCAGGTAATAAAGAATTGGCGTATTGGAAGGCTTGCTGCCTGCCATCAAAACCTAAAAAATGTGAAATTGATTGCAGTCAGGGTGAAGGTGGAATATTTATTTACAATGTCACCTCTGGTAACTGGAAGAGCAAAACAGTTTCCTAAAGAGACTACAGCTCTAAGAGAAGCTGTTGGAAGGAGCCAGAATGTGACCATGTGTTAGCTGTTTATTGCTGCATTTAGCTAGCTTATTTCCAGAATTAATGACCTAAAGCAAGAAGTAGGCAATTTTCAAGCAGAGATTGAAGAGAATAGAAAGAGTTCAGAAAGGTGGGATACGGCAGGGTTGGAAAAGCCAACTGCTTTATCATCCCAACAGTAGGAGATAACCCTGCTGCTCAAAGCCTTTCCGAACAGTGCCCATTAAGAGTTCTCAGCCCAGCAAACGAATCTATAGATGATCTGTACCCATGATCAGATTAAGGGTATTGCTTTCCAAGTGAGCTTATTGTTTTATATGGTTTTATGTTTTCAATAGAGCCATCATTAAAATGAGCGCATGACGCTGGCTGAATAAGAAAACCACTCCATGTGAACAGGTTTAATACTTATTTCCAGAAAGTAGATTTGGATGTGGTTTCAAACACATGGCAATGGCTGGAAACAATTAGACCAGAATCTTACTGAGCTTTTTAAAGAATTGTTTTACCAGGAAAATCATGTTTAGCCTTCAAAAACTCTCTAGGGCCCAAATCAGTAGGAGTAGAAGCAGGCTAGAAAAGCTGCTGTGCTCCTGAGAAAAGCAATCTCTTTAATATCCATGCAGATGTGGCCAGGGTGGTGATACAGCAAGAACACATTTTTCAAAGGAAAAGCCAAGGGCCCCAAAGGACAGAGTGCAAGAAATTCTTCCCAATAAGCAGAAATGAGTTCTGAGAAGGAAATTTACTCTACTCATAGGACAGGGAGTCTCTATAGTTTTTACCTAACAAAATATTGCTGCTCTGGCTGCCTGGTCATTCTTCCCTTTTCTAAATGGAAGATTTTATTATAATTACAAAATATTTTACTCCAAGTAACTTACGCAGGTGTTATGAATGATAGGTATTTGGTGAGAAGACGGTACCCAAATATCTTAGTATTGATCTGGATGCAATGACTGAATGGGATGATGGGGTGTCTTCCTAGTGAAGTGTATGATATCTTCTAACATTTTAAAGAGGGTTATATATGGATACTTGTGTGGCAGATTGTGAAAGAGACTGTTATGTATTCTTTTTAATAATAACTACCTCTTCCCCTAGGGATTTAGCTGGCATGTGTTACCTAGGTGTGGATATTTTAATAAATTCCAGTTAATGGAATATGCACAGACATCACATCTTTTAAAAAAAAAAAAAGTTGCTTGCTCTTCACATTCTCTTCTCCCCCTTCTGTTGGTTCTGTTAGATTGTATCTTTCATACGTGGCACATAGATAAATGACTCATCCCTCATGCTCCTCTTAAAAATTTGATCAGCAATTCTCCCAATGCTTACTGGATTCTATGCTCCCCCTTTATGAATCTGATTTGAGATGTGTGATTATCCTGACTGATGAAGTATGGTAGAAGGAAAGGTATATGAACCCTTTATTAAAAAAAAAGAAAAAGAGGAAAAGAAAAGAAGAGAAAAGAAAAAAGAAGAGAAAAGAAAAGAGAAGAAGAGAAAAGAAGAGAAAAGAAAAAAGAAAAACAGAGCAAGAAGGAAATAAAGAGAGAAACTGCCTTCATTTGCCATTGATTCTGTGTCTAGAGTTTCCATTTTTAGAACCTAACAATCATGCTGTGAGGAAGTTCACATCACATGGAGACACCATATATTCCTATTCTTTTCAACAGCCCTAGACAAGTTCTCAGAGGACAATCTGTATCAATTGCTAGTTATTCAAGTAATTCAAGACGCTCACAAGTCAATGTTGGAAAAAGAAAGGAATTTGAACCCTGTATGACCTTGAGAAGTAGAAATGCCTATTACTTTGGACTACTATCCTTCCTCTTGAACTTTAAGAGTAAGAAATAAGTGTTTATCTTATTGGAAATGCTGGATTTTGAGATATCAAATATAGTGTTAGGCTATATAGTGAAGGCTGAAGCTTTCATAGCCTGACTGCTGCTGACAGGTTTGGGAAACAGTTTTGCCCATACACTAATCTATACCCCCATGCCTTACAATGATTATTTCATTAGTTAGCAACTACTCATTTGCAAATTAATTCATTCAACAAATATGTATTGACACCCTACTATGTTCCACATAATGTTCTTGCTGCCAGGAAAACCATAGAAAACAAGTCAGATGTGATCGCTATCCTTGTATTACTTTCCTATTGCTGCTATAACAAATTCCCTTAAACTTAGTGGCTTAAATCAACACAACCTTATTGTCTTATAATTCTAACAGTTAGAATTCAAAATTCAAGATGTTGCCTGGGCTGGATTCCTTTTGGAGACTTAGAGAGTAATCCATTGCCTTGCCTTTTTTTATCTTTTAGAAACTGCCTGTTATTGCTTGGCTCAAAATTATGTCACTCAATCTCTGGTTCTGTTTGTTGCTGCTTCTTCTTTCTTTCTTCTTTTTTCTATCTTCTTTCTCCTTCCTCCTCTCCCTTCTCCTCTCCTTCTTCTCCTCTTCCTCATCCTCCTTCATCCTTCTTCTTTTTCTTCCTTCTTTATTTTCCTCCTCTGATCTCCTGCTTCTCTCTTAGTAAGAACCTTTGTGATTACATCAGGCCCACCTGATAATCCAAGATAATCTCTCCATCTCAAAATCTTTAACTCAATAATATCTACGAAGTCCCTTTTACCACAAGAGTTATTCACAAGTTTCAGGCATTCAAACATGGACATTTGGGGGAACCCATTATTCAGGTTACATAGCCCCCATGGAATATACATTTTTTTAGAAATGCTTAAGCGATCTTTATTGGAAATTAATGGTTTATAAACTTTGCTTCATAACTGCCCTGACTTTTTTTTAATAATGTTATTTTAGTCTATGTTCTTCATTGAACAGTCTCACTAAATAATTTTTGGATGGATCTTTTGGATAAAACTTGACATAGCCAAAGTAGTTTTCCATTCTGTATTCCTTCCTTTGAGAAGATTTTTATTTCATAAATAAATTAATACTTTGTCTTCCTGAGGTGTCTGGGTGGCTCAGTCAGTTAAGCATCTGACTCTTGATTTCAGCTCAGGTCATGATCTCACAGTTGGTGAGTTTGAGCCCCACATCAGGTTCTGCACCAACAGTGCAAAGCCTGCTTGGGATTTTCTCTCTCCCCCTCTCTCTCTGCTCCTCCCCTGCTCTCCCCCTCTCTCTCAAATGAACGAACTTAAAAAAAATACTTCACCTTCTGTAAGGTAGATAGAATATTGAAAACAATTCATATAAAGAAAACATTATATAACTCTTAAGTATAGTTCTGTTTTTCTATGTGCTTAAAAATGTCATGGTGGAAGATAAAGGTAATTTTTACCAATTTTCTCAAGATAAAATGTAATTTATGAACCATGCTTTTCTGGCAAAAGAACATGTAAGGTATACTTGAATTTTCAGCACTGAAAGTGTACGGTAAACAGCAATGTTTATCTTGTTTCTCAGTGGGAACAAATATGGGGAACAAAGCATTTATATAGTCTATTTGTATAGAAGAGCATCTTTTTTTTTTTCTTAAAGGACTTCAGTTTTGTATGGAATTCCAATAAAGTCAATGATAAAATCAGTAATAATTTTAAATAATTTGGATATGCGGGAAGAAATGATATGATATGATGATATGATAGAGCAATTACCAAAAAAAAAATCATGTAGCATTATCAAGATCCAGGATAAATCTTCTGATATATAAAATCAATGGCTGAGTAGTTAATTTGTCATGGAGGGAGAAGCTCAACTGTCTCTCTCCCCCCCCTTTTTTTTCTCATTTAAATTAATGTAGGATATTTGATTCACTTTAATCTGTAATAATTAAGAAAAAAAAAAAAGAAGCAAACAAAGCAAATCTTATTAGGCTTATTAGGCCAGCTATTTGTTTTGATGCCTTATGGAACTGATTCAAAGTTAACTGGAAAACTAAAAATGAAGTGTTAATTTCTGAATGCTTTTTGATGGTGGGGAAATGGAACATTCAAACATTAAGGAACAAGGTGGAGATTGTCAGGTGGGACCATTTCAAAGATGAAATGGACTTTGGCAATGAATTGTGGCAATAAAGAGATAGAGAAAGTTGATTAAAAAAAGGTACTCATCTGTTACTGTAGTAGTATTTGTATAGATCCTTTCTTTATCTTCTTATATTGTGCTCCTTTACTAGCCCCAATCATATCATAATTTTCTTAATTATTATAACCTATTTTTACTAATATTTCATTGTTTTGATCACATTCTAAATCACATTTTAGATTTAGTAGAATTATAAAAAAGTCTCCAACAATATTGTTATTGTTATCGTTAAGAATATTATTATTAATGGATCAATTAAACACAAAGATAATTACCCTTGGGGGTTATAATCAGGTGTAAAAGACCATGTGTTCATTCCACATGGGCAATAGGACATCATTGTATCTTAAGAGGCAAGAGTCAAGTTGTCTCAATTTATAATATATTAAAAGTGGGACAAGGAGGTTTCTCCAAAAGTGGAGCCACAGATTTCTATTGTAATTTTCTTGTCTTGGTAAAATCATTATGAAGTAGAAATACTGTTCTTTATATTTCTTGCACTTCTATGATAGAATTTACATCTGTTTTTTTTTTTCTTTACAAGTGTATCCAGCAAATCTCCTCAGAATGTTATTGAAGCGTGAAATCTCCATATACACATTCATTATTTTTAGCAATGACCCCTGTTAAAAGGAATGTGCTGAAGTATTTAGGCCTTTAAAATATGATTATTATATAAAGGGTTTTTATCAAGCAAAATGTGTGAAAAAAACATTGCAACTATTTATAATAAAACAAATTTGATTCTGTGCAAAATCATACAATAAAGGCAAGGATTAATGTAAATCTTATTCTGTATTATCTACCAGGGATATTTTCCTAGCACCAATTAACCTGAAACTGTCAAATTCTGTTGAGTTGGTCTAAATTAGAAGATTGTAACTGGGCCGCCCCTAATTTTAATTTATATTAAATATGATACTGCAGGACATATTTCATACAAGTTTACTTGTATTTATGTGTGCTCACTATGGAGAAAATCAACAAAAATCTTAAAGTTTTTAGAAATATACATAATGTGAATGTTGGAGAAATATAGAACAAATAGCCTAGAAAAATCAGGAAATTAAAAAAGGGAAAGAAATTACATATAGAAGAGGAAAGAAAGTATAAGACAGTTGACTATTTTTAACACAAACTCAGACTCTTACGCATGTTTACATTTTAATAAAGTGAGCTGTTGTCAAAGAGATGGGAATTGGTTTATAATTTTACTTCTTCCCTTTATAGTCCATTCACTTTTCCAAGTTAAGTACAATTTTCTTTAATCAAATTACCACAGTTTATAGAACAGGCTTTCCCCTTATTATAGCAGGGTACTTTATTATTAAATTGCAGGATTTTTTTTTTTCCTAATTACCCATAAGAACCAGCTGTCCTTGGCAACAAACTCTTAATATATTATTTAGGTTACTTAAATGCTATCATAATAGCAAGAGGGAAATTAAGAAAAATAGAACCCCTTTGAAATTTGGAAAATGCAGTTTCTCTGAAGCTTTCAGGAAAAGGTTTTATCCATATTTAATTTCTTCTTCTCTACTCCTCCTCCTCCTCCTTCTTCTAGCTATCATTTGTTAAATGAAGTTTATCCGTATCAATCTCATTCGATAAAAAGGAAGATACAAGTATTTCTCTTTGAAAATGATTATAATGTAGCTAATGTCATTTGATAAAAAGACAAATATTCAATAGACACAAATTCTACTAAAATATGAAATGTATTTTGTTATTTTAGATATCCAATTGCCAGTGCTTGAAAAACCTGTTAAAATTTTTCCTTGAATTGCTTATAAAGATACAACAAAAGGATCAAAAGTGGCTTTTTAGTTTATAGAGGAGAGAGGACAGACAATATGCCAAGATCTAGAAATTGGTTACTGCAAAAAGAAAGTTATATGATTTAATCTAATGTTAGTGGAAAAAGATTAAAAAGTGCATTCTTGGACTGCATTTTATTTTCTACATACCCTGCACTAAAGTGACTTCAGTGAATCTTAAACAAATATATTTCCAAAGAATTGAAGAAGACTTTATATACTTACATTCTCTATCCCTAAATTCTCAACTTATTGGTTGCATTGACTAGAAAGTAGGGAGATATTCATCATTTCAAGAAGAGATTTCTTTGAGCCACCCACACCTCAATACATATACGCCTCACACATAAATTAATATTTTTTCTAGATCAGCCTATAACTTGGAATCCTTAATTCCTGTGACAGGATGCTTTCTTAGAATATTTATTTTATTATGGAAATCAATCTGTCTCCATATACACAGGAAATAAGCACAGGATTGGTTCTAGTAGAGGAGAAGGTCAGCATCAAGTTTTACTAATTTTAATAATTATATTGGTAGTATTTTCATCACCACGATAAACACCAAATCACCATGTTAAACATCTTACTTGTCTTGATTTACCATTATGACAATGTTCTGAATATAGGCTAATGTTATTCCCATTTTATACATGGATAGAACGAATTACAAATATTTAAAGTCATTTGTTAAAATTAATAGAGATGCTTGCTTTTTGTCACTTGTATTCACATAAATGAGTCCAACCTCAGTTCTTACGTTTTTAAGTAATGTAATAGCACAGTTTTCACAACATAATAGGGTGTTTGTTAATATTACAATGACTCAAAAAATAAAATTGTGATGCCTCTATTATTTTTATATGCTAATAAAAATCTAATATACCTTAATTAAAAAAAAGTAATTTGATGAAAGTACCTACTAAACAAGTTAAATCTTAATTTTAGGGCATTAAAATTTAGTAAATTCCCAAAGCTACTCAATTTGCAGAACTTTTTCTACCATGCGATACTCACATCTAAAAAACAGGGTTTCTTAACTTATTTGGAATAAATATTCTATGTGATGAATTTCCAATGAGTATGTGAATTGAAGACATAAAATGAACTAAAACATATTGAATGTAATTTTTGATAGCAGAACATATGTGTATATGCTTTCTTACAGAAGAAACAAAGGTGTATGTTTCAAAATGCATGTTTATCAAAATGGCACAATAGAGTGATACCAAAAACATTACAAGCACATTTTATTTTGTAGAAAATGATATGTAAATGTACCGAGAACATTATATAAATAAGGAAATAGCAAAGCATATACTCCTTAGAGCCCTGTAGCTCCTCGGAATTGTCACCTCTGGGTGGCCCCATCCATCTTGAATGAAGACATCATGGGAGAAAAGATGCCCTTTTCCCTTGACCATGAGAGTTTCTATCCTCACCCACCCTACCTCACTGCTCTGGAGACTTTTGCTTTGTACTTGTTCCCCCATAAGGTAAAAATAACAGTGGGAATACAAAAAAAAAATTCTCAGCACATTTCTGATAATTTATTATGAAACAGATATTATAAATATCTGTTTTCCAGGAACATCCTTAACATCCTTTAGCAGGCCGGGTCTTTAGACCAATGTGTGGTTTAGTCTTGCCCAAACCCTGTTGGTATTAATGCTGAAAAGTAATGGAGACTAGCCAAGTTGAATAGTAGAGAAGGATTTGAATGACTGGCTCACCTCAAATCGTATGACATGACCTTGCATTACATAGTACGTGAAGCTTTGAATGGTCTTCAAGGTGAATCTGGAGCACAGTGAACTATTCTAACTCAATTTTAAGTTCAGTAAAATATGAGGAAATGATCTATGAAATGAAACTTCTCGGTCCTGTCTATTTTAATACAAAATGTTAGAAATAAGTTATTCATGGTTTCTGTACTAAAGTCATTGTATTCTGTTCACACCATTGCATATATGTTATTCCTCTACTTTTCATACCATAAGTTTATAAAGTAGATAATGAAACTCGTGAAATTAAAATCCTAAATTTATTTTAACCCTAACTCCGTAACTACTAAATTATAATAACCTTCCTTACTTTCTTAAACTGCAAATAACTCCAGTGGGGATCCTTGGAGTTATTCAGAATAATAACAGAATAATTCAGAATAATGGGGACTGTGATATATATATATATATATATATATATATATATATATATATATATATATATATATATATATATATATAAAACCTTTCTTAAACCTCCTTTCTCCTGCAGGTGCCTATGATTTTTTGTTCAGTAAATTAATAGTAGGGTGCAGGTGGATGCTTCTGGAGATGTTAATCTTTGATATCATTAAAGCGTGAACCTAATAAGAGAGCAGACCTCTTGTTCAGAATGGGCTTACATTAAAATGTGCATAATTGTGAATATTTGGATACAACAAGGGGCTGGATTTGGGAGGTGAGCAACAGACCGGAGAGAATGAAAATGAAATGACTTACAAGTTGTAGATTAGCGTATAAAGTATAATCTGTATACAGAGAGCATAGCAAAATAGTTAAGAGCACAGGTCCTGGTGCCAGACTGGGTTTGAATCAAGATCCAGAACTTTCAATAGTGTACCTATCTCTTTTTTGACTCATTGCCTTCATCTATAAAGGGTAAATAATGATTTCGCCTGTTTATTGAAGTTCTTATGAGGAGATTTAATGTTAAGAACCCACATTATTATCTGTGCCTAGCAGTTTTAGCAATATATAAATGTTATATATGGTGAGGGAGCTGTTGAGGAATGTTCTCAAAACAAAAAGTAACATATACATATGAATACATATTTGGAAAATGTGGTTTCTTCCCCTTCTGCTAATTAAAATATAAGTTTTTTACAGTTGCTGTTCACATTTTTAAAGCAGGTGCAACTAACCTTGCCTTTGACCGTCAAAAGTGTTTTGTGACATGAGGTTCACTTGAACACTGTTATGCTAGGTTTTCAAACTAAGGAAGATGAAGATCCTTCAAGTATAGACCTTATTTCAGTTTAGTAACTGATTTCCTCATGTTTCATCCTTTTGCTTTTTTTTTTTTTTTTTTTTTCCTATTCGGTTTGTTACCCAGACTTTAAGTGGAAAGCGCTCTCTCTTCTCTGTCATCACATATCATCCTTTTATTTCAAGATTTGCTTCTAAATAAAATGATCATTACCAGTGATGAAATTTTCTATATTCACCCTAAAAGATAACTTGCCTTCCTTCTTTCTGTCCTTCCTCTTTCCTTCTTTTCCGAGGGCCAGCTCCAAATGGTTATCCTTCAAGCAAGTCAAACTCAGTGGTCCAAACTAAAACACTATCACATTTCTTCACTAAATTTAACTCTCATATGGAGGCCTTCACTTTATTAAATGGCACTGACTGCTATCTTAAGCATCGTCATCTCTTCCAACATCCATCCACTTACCAATTCTAGTCAATTATACCTCCCAGATAACTTTGGATTCTATATTTTACATTCCACACCAACCACTAAAGTTCCACATCAGACAATGATTACCACTAAATTGGATGACTTTAGTGATGCTTTAAACTGTTTGTCTGCCTACTTCCAATATTTTTTTACTATACTTCGGTCAAAATGTAAAATATTTTTAATATAAATTAAAAAATATATAAACCATACTTTATCATTTCTAAAATTAAATCACTTAATGGCTTCCCATTGTTTTTAGGGGAAGGAAGTCTACTTAACAATTGGTTTCTGGATCCCATCTACATCTGTAGCATGTTTTCTGAGCCATCTCACTAACTCCTTTTACTGTGTGATTGATTCATCTAGTAGATGTCTGGACATTGGTATCTATAGAGTAACTTATGGGTATTCAGAGAACATATAGACAAGCAGTATGCTGCATAATAAACAGAATATCTAAGAAATGCCAACAAAGTAGGCTCATTTGGTTAACAATTAAAATTTGTCTAAGTTGGAATTCATGGCTATCTCTGTAGGTCTGTTCACTCAACTAGTTGTGGAATTATTCCTTTGTGTGTGTGTGTGATAAAGAACCCTTCAAATACATTTGTTATTTGTACTTTTCTCTTGATATTCTTGGTTACATAGAGTTAATTAAGCTTCTGCTTTAGTTTTGAGATTTCAATTTTCTTTAATGCTCATGCTTACTGATATCTATCTTGAAGACCAAGACATAATGTGACATCTTCTGCAACTCCTAAGACCAATGAAAACGTGCAAGTTCTATCCAAATCTTTCACTGCTTCACTTCACTCATCCATTCGGGAAATGTTCCTTTATTGCTTCCTATGTGCTATACATTATAGGTGCTGGGATAGAGTAATAAATGAGTCTAAATTCCTAATATCTATGAGTACACATTAAAATAGCAAGGTATGCAATGAACAAATAAGCAAAAAGATAATATTTTCCAGATTATGAGAAGTGCAGTGAAGAAAAATAGCATATGGTTAATAAAAATTTAAAATAATAAATAATAATGAATAATAAAAACGGAGCATCTGGGAATCTCCAAAGAATTGATATGAGGGGATACTATCCATTACACATACATACATTCAACAAATATGTCAACATGAGTTTCTCTTGTTCTCTATCCCCTCCCACATCAAATCTCTCCATGCAGCATTTAGATTTACCCCATAAGTGACTGTAATTCTTTACATCTTCCTTTTTTTTAGAACTTCTTGATTAATAATTCTGAAAAAAAAATAGCATTAATGACATTTCTCCTAGATTAAGCACTTGCTATTCACTACTCATTTCTGGGAAACTGCCCTGAATAACTTTTAATTCATTTAACTCCACAGTGAATGAAATCTCACTAAGAATTCTAAATAGCTTTTACCCCATGTCAGTCAAGAATGAATTTTGAAAATAAAATATTATTTACATTTACCACCGGAAAAAAATATGATAAACAATGTATTTGTTCTTCAAGTATCTATCAGGCATAATCCTTTATATCTTTTTTACCTACCTAATTTAAAAAGTTTTACAGAGGGGTGCCTGCGTGGTGCAGTGGGTTAAGCATCCAACTTCAGCTCAGGTCATGATCTCATGGTTTGTGGGGTTGAGCCCCGTGTCGGGCTCTGTGCTGACAGCTCAGAGCCTGGATCCTGCTTCGGATTCTGTGTCTACCTCTCTTTGCCCCTCCTCTGCTAGTAGGCTGTCTCTCTATCTCTCACTCTCTCAAAAATAAATTGAAACATTATTTTTTAAAGTTTCAGACAAGAAGAAAGAGAAAAGTGTGCCGTAAAATCTCCAATACCCTGGATACAATACCTAAGATGCATATTGACTTGATCTATGTAATCTATTGAACCAACAATTTAAAAGTCATAGGAGGAAAAAAAAAAGTTATAGAAGGTAAAAAAGGAATTAGTTTTTTTTTTTTAAAAAGGCAATCAAATCACAAATGCAAGCAGAAAATTAACATTTATATTACTCTCTGTGTTCCAAAAAACATTCATAAAACATCCTATTTTCATTATTTTTCTTAGTGTTTTGTTACTCTCCACATGGGTACAAAGACATTGTATTCAGTTTATCTTTCACAAAACACAAAGGGATTTTAGGTGTTAAATAATTCACATGAAGCCTGGAGCTCACAGCTGTATTACCAGCAGCTTTGCCAAAAACAGATATGGCCATTTTTGAAATCAGAAATCACTCTTATTGGGTTTTCTCTAGCAGAGAGAATTCACAGCATTTAGAGAAGTTCCTGTGACATCCATTAGCATATTAAAATATATTTTACTGTTGGATGACCCCATACTATTGCAGCAGAATTGGTGATAAGCAAAGCTGAAAAATAGGAGAAGCTATACCTCCTAATTACGTGTAATAACTTTTTAGGGGCCTTTCCTTTAGATGAACCACAAAGGCCTTTGTTTTTGATAAAGGAGACATTCTCAGCATCCCTGGGAGATTTCTGCCTCCTTGATTAACAGTGTTAAATATTTCATAAAGACCAAGACAGATAAGAACCAAATGTGCCCATTGG
This sequence comes from Panthera onca, assembly GCF_046562875.1. Taxonomy (NCBI): domain Eukaryota; kingdom Metazoa; phylum Chordata; class Mammalia; order Carnivora; family Felidae; genus Panthera; species Panthera onca. The sequence continues at coordinate 16,762,724 of NC_138339.1, forward strand.
ATTTGAAAATCAGGATAGCACTAGTGATATTTTCCAAAGTATATTTAATGAAATGAGGGAAGTAAAACTAACCTAGGAAAATTAAGCTGAAAAAGTCTACAGAGAAGTATATTGTATGAAAGCAAGACTGTGGTTTATAGTTAAGTTGTTTAAACCAAGAATGTATCTTAGTGGTTGGATTCAGAAGCAAGCCAGGGGGTTGAAGGTTACAAGAGACACATGATAAATGAGATCCTTTTGGAAGTTGGGACATTGAAGCATTATTTCAAAAATGAGATTGTGATTGAGTCTGGCGATAGTAGTAATTTCCAGAATAACCCAAGTAAAAATAAGTAGTATGTAAAAAATACATTTTGCTAATATGTCAAATTATATTTTTCTAAGAAATGAACACTTGTGTAAGTATATTTAAAGAATATTTACATATAACAGAGATTAACTTAATAATACTAGTATATCAGACAGAACTTACAAACAGAATTTCTAAAACTTGAATATATCATATTCTATATTATTTGTTCTCACAAATATGATTTAGACAACACATTGGCAGCTTAAACATATTGTTTTCAAGGAGCAGTGAAAAACAACATCAGCAAAAACAAAGTCTAGTTCTAGAAAAATCAGGAGGGAAAGTTGCTGCAACGAAAGTAAACAGGACCCAGTGTTTCTAATTGTTTTCTAATGTTTCTAATAAATATGTACATTTTTAATACTCTCTACACCCAACACAGTGCTTGAACTCATGACCCTGAGATCAAGAGTCTCATGGTCTGATTGAGCCAGCCAGGTACCCCAAGACACTCTCAAAACAGTAGTAACCTGATAAAACTAATAAACAACTTGCTGGATTCCTGTTTTCAGATCTGGAAAGTAAACTTTGTTGCAGGCCCCAGTAGTCCCAATAATAGAACAAAGGTGTCGGTTTTACGAAAATACTGACCTCCATGTCAGTAAGAACTAACACCAGATACAAATACGATAAGATTATATCAAGACCTAAATGATTTTATAGTTATTGTAAAAATCATGGGGTATGAGTGAAAATGATTAATGAGCACAATTTGGAGATTAATTTTCTGCTGAAGGTTAAAAATATTGGAACAAATGCTTGCACAAATTGTTAAATTTATTATAAATTACATACCAAAGTATGTAGTTAGAGACGTAGATGTATGTACTTATAAACGAGATTTGAGTAACATGCCTTTTGTTTTCTGTTTCTCCTGTGATACCATGAATATAGTATTTGATATTTACTACCACTATGCAACTATCGGGAAAATTGCCACAATTACATCAAATATTCTTCTCAAAGAGCTATATTAAATATATTTCTAACATTTTTCTTGAATTATCTTAAGGGTAGCTAAAAGATGGGTGAAAAAATAGTGACGTAAAAGCAAATAAATGTTGAGTAATGACTATGATTTATGGCAAATCCAGTTTCCATGAGGTAATAGTTTGTTTCTGTCCTCAAGGGGCTCAATAGCTACTAGTCTTAGATTGTTAGGCTATTGATCACGGCTGTACATTATCTTTTTTGTGCCTCTTGTATCCTTTTGTTTGCAATTGAACAAATTATTGTTTTGAAAGCAAAACGCTTTAGGTTAGGAAGATGGATTAACATTAAACATTGAGTGATGATCTTCCCATAGTGCAAATTTACTCTACATACACGACAAATAACTACAAAATCGAATCCTATTCAAGTATTTGTTGATTGAACTAGTGTTATTCATTTCCACTAAACACATTATGAATTTGGATGAATAAATTAAGCTACAGTCATAAAATGGCACGTTGTACTATTAACATAGTGTGAAAGAATAAAGTTCATTATCATCTTAAAGGAAACAGAAGGTCTCCAATCAGTTTACATAATAGGATCTGGTTTTACTATTCGATGCATCAAATAAAGACTGAGTCGTTACTGACTGATCAAAGGTAAAACATATTTGCATTAACTTCACGAAGTAACAAACATTTAAAAAATCTAAATCCATAAGCTTATTAAAAAAAAAAGAAAAAATGTCAGAAATAGTTCCTTAGAGTTTGAAGGAATATAAATAATAGGGGGAAAAAAGGTTTTACAGGTACAGGAGAAGGTAAAATAAAACAAAGCAGTGACAAGACAAACAGAATGACCTCCCAACCAAGGAGGAGGGAACTATGATGGAAGTCAGGTCATTCGGAAGAGATCTAAGCTGATGCAACAACTCTAGATGGGAGGCGGAAGGCCCCTGTAGTCAGAGGGTAACTAATAGTAGAATTGCAACTGGCCACTGTGTCAGTCATCCCATCTCTCTCTCCCGCTTGTGTCCCTCAGGGCTCTCACGGGCCAAAGTAGAACACGCCATTACCTGGCTGCCTAGGACATGCTGCTCTGGGCAAATTCATGAGTGCTAGGGGGACAGGGAAGTCTTGCACCCTGCAGGTACACTAGCAGAACAACACCAAGATCTGCTCCTCTCCTACCAATAGCAAAGAATCGGACCTTACATGGAATAAATTAAATAAATAAATAAAATCAGAAAACCCACCATCATTGAACAGGATGTTTGAATCAATAAGCAGGATAAAGACTAAACAATTGATGTAGTAAATGACTGAGTTAATTACAAAAAATAAATTAATAAATTAATTACAGTAAAAAAGAAATTTTTGAGAGGGTATTAGAAATACTTCTGGAGATGGGGGACCTGGGTTACTCAGTTAAGCAACCAACTAATGGCTCAGGTCACAATCTCACACTTCATGAGTTCAAGCCCCAGATGAGGCTGTGCGCTGGTGGTGTGGAACCTGCTTGGGATTCTCTCTCTCTCTCTCTCTCTCTCTTTCCCCCCCTTCCCCACTTGTGCTCTCTCTCTCAGAATAAACAAATCAACTTATTTTTTTAAACAAGTATTTCTGGTGATCTTGGAATTTAAAATTTTCATCATCTCAATGAAAAATAATGAAATGGATGGGTTGAACAGCTGAACTGACAGTTTTGGATGAAAATAGTGATTCAAAGACTGAACATAGGAATTTTTATTAAAAGCTTAATAACATAAGAATATACATTAAGTTTTTTTAATGTTTTATTCATTTTTGAGAGACAGAGAGAGACAGAGCGCAAACAGGGGAGGGGCAAAGCAAGAGGGAGACACGGACTCTGAAGCAGGCTCCAGGCTCTGAGCTGTCAGCACAGTGCCCAACGTGGGGCTTGAACTCGTGAACCAGGAGATGATGACCTGACCCAAAGCTGGATGCTTAACCGACTGAGAATATATATTAAAAAGAGAAAAAGAGAGGAAAATATAAAGATTTAGAAATCCTTCCTTCTTCCCAGGAGCAGTTTCAGAAGGAAATAACAGAATGAAGGAAGCAGTATTTTTTTTTCAATTTTTTATTTAAATTCTAATTATTTAACATGTAATTTAATATTGTTTTCTCAAGTAGAACTTAGTGATTCATCACTTACATACAACACCCAGTGTTCATCCCAAAAAGTGACCCCCTTAATGCCCATCACTCATTTAACCTTCCCCCACCGACCTCCCTCCATAAACCCTCAGTTTCTTTTCTTGTAAAGTCTTTATGGTTTATTTCCTTCTCTCTCTCTCTCTCTCTCTCTCTCTCCCAGCCCCCTCTCTTTCCCATATGTTCATCTGTTTTGTTTCTTAAATTCTACAGATGAATGAAATTATATGGTATTTGTTTTTTTCTGACCAATTTATTTCGCTTAACATAATACACTTTAGCTCCATGAACGTCATTGTAAATGGCAAGATTTCATTCCTTTTGATGGCTGAGTAATATTACATTATATGCATACCACATCTACTGTATCCATTCATCAGCCAATGGACATTTGGGCTCTTTCCATAATTTTTCTATTTACTGATAATGCTGCTATGAACATTGAGGTGCATGTATCCCTGCAAATCAGTATTTTTGTATCCTTTGGGTAAATACCTAGTAGTACAATTGCTGGGTAGTAGGGTAGTTCTATATTTAACTTTCTGATGAACTTCCATAGTGTTTTCTAGAGTGGCTGCACCAGACAGTATTCCCACCAACAGTGTAAGAGGGCTCCCCTCTCGTCTTCCTCCCCAACACTTATTGTTTCTTGTGTTAATTTTAACCATTCTGACAGGTGTGAGGTGGTATCTCATCGTGGTTTTGATTTGTGTTTCCCTGATGATGAGTGATGTTGAGTATTTTTTCATGTGTCTGCCAGACATCTGGATGTCTTCTTTGGAAAAATGTCTGTTTCTATCGAGGAAGGAGTATTTTTTGAAAGTGAACTATCATAATTTTTATGATCCACTCACAGGATTTGGCAATTTTTACTTCCTTTAATTGTGTTTGTGTTGTTACAAGCAATTTTTGCAAGCACAGCGTTTTTGTTTTGTTTTTCCATTTCAATTTTGAATCATAAAATGACTTTAAGTGATGAACATCTAATATCAGTTAGCGTTCATTTTTAATGCTATCATCATGTACGTAAATTGAGTTATATGTATGATCAATAGCTATGTTGTATTCATAGCTAAGCTACACATAGGCAGCTGCATTGTAACTCACTCCCTCGTCTGGCAGTATGTCTGTTTCACATTGAATTTAAGGTACCTACAATTTTCATAAAAGCTAAACTTTTAGATAATATTATTTAGAATATAAAAATGATGATGATCATGATAATAATGTTAATAATAGGAATCAACACAAGTTAAAAACCATGGTATCTACTCTGTAAAATAAGAAATGCTAGTGTTTATTGGGAATCAACCAGGTCTGACACTAGGTAAAGCGGCTTAACAGCTCTCATTATATCAATTTATCTAGGTCCTGCAGGAAAATATTTTGAAATTTCTACCATACAAGGAGATTTGATCGTCTGACATTTGCACCATCTAAGGGCTAGACGTTTCATTTCTGTAAATGAGTTTGCAGTTTCCTTATTCAATTGAGATTTGGATTTTTTTTTTTTTTCTCTGCACCAGCCCACTTACTAACCTCAAGTCTAGACATAGTCCAGCTTCAGAACTCGCCAGAGCATCAGTGGAGGTTTCCTTCCGACTGTATCACACCTCCTTTTCCCTTTGCTGTTCCTGCTTCTCCCCTCCAACAATTGTAGATGCCCGGAGCACATCCTAAGAAACTCTTGGACGTTTATCTCTGTCTTAGAGTAGGTTTTCCAGGAGAGTTGATCTGCAATGTGTTCCAGAGTGAACAAACAGTGTATACACAGCAATAGAGGCATAAAAACAATTGCAGTTGATACAGATATAATTCTGAGGCAATCCTGCCCATGTAATTAACACCCAGGTATGCTACATGTGGTACATCAGGGAAAAAAGTAAAGACCCAGTTTTAGAGAGAAAGGTGATTTTCCTAGAAAGAGAGAAATTTTAAAAATAAGCTCTAATGTCGAATGTGGGAAAAGTGAATTACAAATATCACATTTATATGCAAACTCTTTAACTACTTTAATCCTCACATGGGTTGTTTATGAAATACTATGTATATGACATATTTTATTATATGTCTTTTAACCACATGACATTTACCTATCAATATAAATTGCATAGAAAAATTAAGATACAAAGACTATTATTAGGTTAACATTAATGGTTTAACAAATCATTGTAGGTTATTTAAAATGTTACAGTTGCTCATAAAACTCGAGGGATTTTAATAAATAATACAGATTATTTCATGTCTACATTAATGTAACTACATTAGATCAACATAAAATACAGGAAGGAGGAAGGAGACAGTAGAATCATGCAAGGTGGAGTTAAGAATGTGAATGAATTTCTTACCTAGTTAAGAATTCCTCAGGATCTTGAGAAAATGGGAATAGTGCAAGCATAGAATACAGAGTAGGTCTAACCCATCTGCTACACAATCATGTCAATGGAGCAAATGTAGAAAATTATTAAAGTAACTATTGCACCACATTTAACACAAAGTATTTAGCTTTAAAGCTTCAATGATTATCATCTCACTAATGATCATTTGCTTAACATTTTAGGAGTTAATTACTCATAGAACTTCTCTTTCAGCAAGATGATGCAAAAGACAGAGAATAAAATACCCTACAAATGCAGGCAGGCAATCTAATTGGCTTCATATTATCACAGTGTAGAGATCTGACTTTTTTGTCTTTTTGTTTGTTTGTGTTCTTTTTGTTTTTTTAAGTAATGAAAGTTAATGGATTTCCTCTGAAAGGTTTAGCCATTGCTGGCACATTGTTCCTGAAAGTTTTCGTATATAATCCAATTTGGACATTTCTCCAAAAACAAACAAACAAACAAACAAACAAACAAACAAAAAAGTTCTGTCATTTTGATTGAGAGTACAATATTAGATAAAATAACTTTTTGTGTCATTATTAAATATTGTGTTCTTCTTCAGCTTAATAATAAACAAGGTATTAATCAGATAGTCCCAATACAATTACCTCTTTTTTCATTTGTGAGTTAATTCCTTAAAATGTCAAGATAGGGGTGCCCGGGTGGCTAAGTTGGCTGAGCATCTAACTCTTGTTTTCAGCGCAGGTCATGATCTCAGGGTCCTGGGATCGAGCCCCGCATCAGATTCAATGCTGAACATGGGGTCTGGTTAAGATTCTCTCTCTTTCCCTCTGTCCCTCTTCCCTGCTCATGTTTGTGCTCTCTTGCGGGTGCTCTAAAATTAAATAAATAAATAAATAAATAAATAAATAAATAAATAAATAAATAAATATGTCAAGATATTTATTTTCTGGAAAAACATAATTTTTATTTATGCAATCCCATCAAAATCATGGTGGCTTAAATGTATAGTATGGGGTTTCATTAGTTTCCAGACTCGCAGACATACATAGAATTGCACTTCAAAAACAGGCACGGTGAAACGACTAAATTAGACCAACAAAATGTCAGACAGAAGATTTTTAGGGCCATTTACTATGTTTCTATATAACTTTTGTCCACTGTCCTGTAGCAAGCAGCATGGAATAGAGCCCCTCTGCTTCAGGATAGCCAGTGAAGAATTAGTTTTGAAAGAAATGTTTTATTGCACATTGTGTTTCTTGCGAACCTATGGCTTCCATATAAACTGAACATAGATTTTAGGAATACAACAACCTGATAAATCACGACCGTATTTTGCTTATTCAAACTTTATGCAAATTTGTTATCCTTCTAAGTTGCTACACTCATATTGGTTCTATGTGGCATATGTTTGTCTCATTATGGATCCTGCCTTCCTGTGCCTGAATTTTTATATATTAAAATAGCTATTAATATATAGTATTTTTAGTTTCTTCTTATATTCCAATGACAAGATAAAATTGGTTTCATTAATTAATTGGAAGTTTGATAACTTTCTCTATATTGAACTTTGTCATGTTAAGGGGAACACTGACTTTTTTTTTAATTAAAGAGGTACAGTTCTGGTAAATTTGAGCTCCAGTCTTTTTTATATAATTCTCTTAGTCAAGTGTTTCTCTGTCTGTCTGTCTCTCTCTCTCTTTATATATATGAATATATATTTTTCTGTCTCTCTTCCTCTCTGTCTCTCTCTTTCTCTGTCTCTCTGTCTCTCTGCCTCTCTCTGTCTCTGTCTCTGTCTTTGTCTCTGTCTCTGTCTCTCTGTCTCTCTCTCTCTCTATATATATATAATATAAAAGTATATATATATACTTTTTTCATATAGCAATTTTAACATTTGTACTGAGTTGTACTAAGTATGAGTAGAGAAACCATAGAGGGATGAATTTAAATGTTCATATTGACACATACTATATAACTTAGAAATTTGCTTTTCTTTTCTTATTCAATGTCAGTTTTATGGTTTTAAAAATATGAAATAATTCCACATTTATAGAGTTTCTAAATTAAATTAGATTTACGCACAATACAAAGTGCAGAGGTTTACACATGGTCAGTATAAAATACATCTATACGCACATGCGTACATGCACAAATAAATCAATTCACAATATTCTGATATCCAGGTCCAGGTGTCTGAAACGTCTGCTGTGTCATGGAAAAGTCTCTCACTACACATGGAAACTCCAAATAGTATTTTGAGTTTAACTGCATTTACATTAACTTCAAACAGGAAGAAGATCCTGGCTGACCCCTGCTCATTGCTTTCCCGTGGATTCCTTTGGTGATTACTCATAGACTTGGGGAAAGAATGTAATGGTTTCCAGAATGATCCTGAAACATACAGTAGTTGAGCAAAAGTCTATTGACTAGAATGTTTCCAAACCTTAAAGCCTGGAATAATGCTTTCCTACGGGTTCAAGTCAGAGACTTCGGAGAAGGACTGTTCTCATTAGGGAGCGGTCTAGGTGCAGTTCATGAGGGCTCGGCAGGATTCACTGAAAGCACAGCCTGCTGATCGAAAAGCAATTAGCAAGCTGGACTGTGATAATTACCCGCACTATGGGAAGCTTCTCCCAGATAGAGCTTCCACGGTGCCTAATAACAGGACTCTTTAAACGGTGATATATTTTCCTAGACACGCCAGTGTTCTCATATCAACCTTGTCACTTGTATCGGATGGGGAAATAAATAAACATCCTCACACATTTTTTTTTTTCCTTTCCAAAGTATAGCTCACTGCTGTTCTGACAACTTGTAATGTCACCTGAATGTTACCTTGAATCATGATTTAATCAGCCAGGGCAAAGCAACATCTCATTTATTTCTCCTGTTTTACTTATTTATTTATTTGTTGTTGTTGTTTTGTTTTGTCATGCAGTGATTGCCAAGAACAAAAATTTAAATGGAGTTCTGATTAAAACTGAATGTGGAAGCAGATGGAACAGTTGTGTGTCTAGCATAATTCGCCCCTTATTACAAAAGGTCAAAGTGACTCAAATTTCTATTTACACGGGTAAAAACAATTCTGGGACACAGCAGAAGCCACATGATAATTTATATCAGTCATCAAAAATCAATTCTTTCTGAATAGTCAATCCTTAACATTTCGTTCTACTTATGCTTTTATCATTCATTGGAAATTATGTAAGATAATTAAAGATAGCATCATAGAAGCTAGACTGAGAACTTTTATTATTAAAAAAACAATGAAGACTAGAAGAACAGCTCTTCTCTAGGAGAACTTTAGGCTCATAAAATATCTTATAGTTCAGTTCTCATCTGTGCTTATTATTTTTTTTTCTTCTACTTTAGTTCAGATCTCTGTGGATATTTACAAATGGCATCTGCTAACTGAATTTTAACCTGACTGAAAGCTCATATTGGAACAATTACCATGTTTTATTCTTTGCTGATTCAAATTTCGGTTGCTAAAATGAAAGGATCATTTAGATACATCTTGAAAAAATTGTAGAGGAAAATTCGCACTGATGTATCTATGTTGAGTAAGTCGATGATAAGTAGAAAAGTAAAAAAACAAAACAAAACAAAGCTCGTTTAGCAATTCTTCCCCATCCCCCAGGGAATTTTATATTTTATTTTATTTTATTTTATTTTATTTTATTTTATTTTATTTTATTTTATTTTAATTTATTTCATTTCATTTTTTATTTTATTTTATTTTATTTATTTTTTATTTCATTTTATTTATTTTATTTTATTTTAATTTTATTTTATTTATTTTACTATTTTCTTTTCTTTTCTTTTATGTATAGATGTACAATATAGTGATCCAACAATTCCATATATTACTCAGTGCTCATCACAATAAGTGTACTTTTCATCACCACCACCTATTTCACCACCTAATTTCATCCCCCCACCCACTTCTCCTCTGGTGACTATCAGTTTGTTCTCTATAGTTACGAACTGTTTTGTTTTATTTGTCTCTTTTTTTCCCTTTCTTCGTTTTGTTTTTTAAATTCCACATATGAGTGAAATCGTACGGTATTTGTCTTTCTCTAACTTATTTCAGTTAGCATTACACACTCTAGATCCATCCATATTGTTGGAAATGGCAAGATTTCATTCTCATTTAACGATTACTAATTTAACATTGGAACTTTGGTTTTTTATTAATTTTTAAAATGTTTTTATTTTGTTCATTTATTTTGATAGAGAAAGGAGACGGGGGTGGGGGGTGGGCGGGGGAGAGAATCCCAAGCAGGTTCCGCACCATCAGCACAGAGCCTGACATGGGGTTCCCATTCGCGAACCATAAGATCATGACCTGAGCCAAAAAATCAAGAATGTGGCAATTAACCGACTGAGCCGCCCAGGTGCCTCTGTTTGTTTATTTTAAATGAACATTCCCACCTAAATAGGAATAGGTTTTCAATTCATTTTTAAATGCATTATATTATAATAGGATCCATCAACAGATCTATTGGTTATACTGTATGTTTTCCAAATGATTTAATTAAAAGTTGCTTATTTCTAATAATAACAAAATAATAGTAATATGCCTACTGCATTTTAGGCGGTGCATACAGTGTATAAATTACTTCTCTTTATCTCTTTTGACCCAGTCAAAGAGTACTGTTATCCCCATTTACAGACTAAGATACCGGCATAGAGAGGTTAAGGAAATTTCCCAGGGTCAGAGATTGCTAAGGGGATTGGAACCTGGAAAGACAATGTGCTCTTAGTCACTACACCGGACTGATCGAGAGCAGGATTCCATTCACTCCAGCATATTGGCCATTTGATCATGACAAGGACTCTCTCCTTGACTGAACTCTACTCAGGCTCCTCTGAGCTCTTCTTCAGCTGGGTCCCATTCTTGGGGACATCCTCAAGAGCCCGATTTTTAGCAAGAATCACGCTAAACCAGTTTAGCCAGAATCCCCACTCTTGATATCTAGTCACCCTCAATATCTGGCCAAATTCCTCATCCCCCACCATCCTCAGTTGATATCAGATCATGGTGGCCTGTGTTCAGCAAGAATGCTGCTAGATCCGATTAGTCAGAATCCCCCTTTACGCCCGATGTTTCCTCTCAGTAATTTCTATCCACCAAACATCCCGCCCTGGTCCTTGGCTCTATTTTTTTTTTCCTTACTGTATTTGCAGTTAAGCCCAGTTGGTCTCCCCTACTGAAAAACTGCATTGTAGTGGTTTCTATACCTATCATGAGAGTCCTGAGTAAATTCTGCCTTACAGTTTCAGCAAACATTATGAACAATCCCCAGGTTGAGTGTCACTGAAAGGAAAAGAATACCAGAGGGTAGTGAATGTTCATTTTCTCGAAATAATATGCGTCCACAGGGTGTCAATGGTATCACTTATTCATACCTGGAAACAAGATCTTGACATCTTCAATTGTGTGAGCAGGACATTCTGGCTTTCTCTTTGCTGAAAATAGAAGAGTAAAAGGATCATGGATTTTCCACAGGTCACATACGTAAAACATATTAGGAAGTGGAAGAAGGAAGAACACATAAAGCAAAAGAAGGAAGAAAGAAATGTATTTCGTGATGTATCTATAGCTCTTAGGGGACTATTCATATGTTGCCTGAAATGTATTATTTATATGTTTCATCACTACTCCTTACACTAACAGCTCCTTGAAGGTCTGTTAAATTAACTTTAGAGGTATCTCAGCACACATATCTAGCAAAATGTTTTTTCATAGGTAATACTTAAGGGATACATGTTGAATCAATATGTATATAAATGCTATACATAAAATAATGGCTAATAGCACAAGCTCTGGAGACAGACTCATTGACATTAAATACCAGCTTCACACTACTTAGAAGTTCTTCAATCTAAGGTGAGGTGATTTATGTAAGGCATAGTCATCTGGTCTCTAAACCTGGGATCAAAAGAGTAAAGATTAACTGAACTAACGTGTTCTGCGTTGCACAGAAAATTTCACACAGTAACCTGTTCATAAGGTTACTTATTGTTAAGTGGAGTTTTAAAATAACGTGTGTAGATAGTAAGTATGTAGTATAAAAGGCATCAATAATCATCAATGAAACGGAAGTACTGCTTTTTAAATATGTAATGTGTTCTCTTCTGCCGTTTTACGTATCTGATCATCTCCCTGCGAACCAGAGGGTAGGACATAAAGACTGTTTTAGTAGAAATGAAGAGAAAAACAAAATTTTATTTTTTTATTTTTGCCAAGATATAGAATATAATATTCTTTCATAGATGAAATATATATATTTTTAAACTCTGTTAGCTCCTATTTTGTATATCAAGAGCCACCCTTACTAGTCTAGATCATAATGTTATCATTTTATGTTCTAAAGGCAGTGGGTTGCCCATTCTATCCAGGCTGAAAGATATTTGGAAGAAAATGGAGGGCGGAGGTAGGGGAGATCATTAAACCAAGTCTT